>NC_090250.1:11014444-11291097 GCF_037325665.1 Littorina saxatilis | reverse complement strand
CATCTATGTTTGTCCAACAAAGAGTTTTACTGATATAAAATTATTAAACACAAGTTCAACATACAGTAATTGTTGTACTTATTGTGGGAACCAAATTGATTATACTGATTTTGTGTGTGTGTGTGTGTGTGTGTGTGTGTGCCCCAAAATTATGTTCACTTGGAAATGCGTTGAGGATAAAGTGATTTGTAAATATAATATGATTATTAAAAATTACCGTAAAGGAAGTTTTTTGGGCGTGTTTAAAATACATTTCGAATCCAGCAACACAGACCAGAGCTTGGAAGAGCTGAAGCACCAGATCAGCACCCTCGCCAGGAAGTCCACAGTCGTCCTTCAGTGGATACCAGCACACTGCGGAATCTCTGGTAACGAGAAGGCAGACGAGCTCGCCAAGAATGGCAGCAAGATGGAACAGCCAAACCACTGCCAGTCATATCGAGAGGCAAAGACCCTCATAAAACACAGATGGAAAGAGAAATTTACCAACAAAACTTCTGGCTACAAGCCACAACAAGACCCCCTCCATCTCCTAAGCCGTGCTGAGCAGGCTATCATCTTCCGCCTCCGCACTGGACACTGCTGCCTCAAAGCACACCTAAGGAGGATAGGTGTAGCAGAGTCTGCCACATGTGACTGTGGAGAGGGAGATCAGACTCCAGAACATGTTCTCCAAGCATGTCCCCTCCTCGACCAACTGCGGATCCAGACATGGCCTGACCCAACAGATCTGAGGACCAAAATGTGGGGAGCACTGGAGGACCTGGAAAGAACGTCCATGTTCATGGCATCCGAAGAAGAAGAATTCACCAAAAAACTTGAGTTCTGTCTTTTTAAATTGACCAGTAGCCCAAAACTTTCGCTCTAACCAAACAGTTTTACCAAAACACAATCATTAAAAAAAAAAACAAGTCGCGTAAGGCGAAAATACAACATTTAGTCAAGCTGTCGAACTCAGAGAATGAAACTGAACGCTAACGCGATGCAAATTTTCAGCAAGACCGTATACTCGTAGCATCGTCAGTCCCGCACCGCTCGTGGCAAAGGCAGTGAAATTGACAAGAAGAGCGGGGTAGTAGTTGCGCTGAGAAGGATAGCACGTTTTTCTGTACCTCTCTTCGTTTTAACTTTCTGAGCGTGTTTTTAATCCAAACGTTATCATATCTATATGTTTTTGGAATCAGGAACCGATAAAAAAAACGCTCGCGCTGGACCCGAGTACTCTTCAGGGCCCGTATGCATGAGGAGGAAGTCAGCAACACTGGAAGTAGAGGCCTCTTTCAGAAGTGGGAACTCCCGAAATTTAACTTTCCAACTGTTAACTATGCATGAACGCCGGAGTGGTGACTTCGAGAGTATTCGGTCAAGGTCGCGAAAATTGGGGGAATCCTAACTAGTACGCATGTGTTGGTTAACGGTAAGCTTGCCACCAGAAGAAACAAATCTCATCGCGAGTTCAAAAGGGCGAACGTTGAGCGCGCTGTAGTACTAACAGCGTGATTGCTGTTGTTTTTTTTTTTAATGGTTAAAAGAAAGGGTCGGTTCAAACCTGTGATGATTGTCTTGGAATCGAATGATTGTCTATGACAAATGACTTTGTTGGCTTGAATGTTAGGAGAAGAGTAAATGATTATGTTACATTTTTTTTTTTTTTTTTATCTCAGCTGCTTGTTTCAACCCTTTTTTTTTGTTTTGCGGAGAGTATCCCTCTTCATTGATTTTTTTTCTTTTCTTTTTTTCTGCTTTTTATATTAATTTTTCTACTTTAAATGTACCTATATCGTTAACAATACTATTTCTAAATGTATTTTAAACACGCCCAAAAAACTTCCTTTACGGTAATTTTTAATAATCATATTATATTTACAAATCACTTTATCAGAGTCCTCAACGCATTTCCAAGTAAACATAATTTTTGGGCACAAAAAAAAAAAAAATAAGTATAATCAATTTCGTTCTCACAGTAAGTACAACAATTACTGTATGTTGAACTTGTGTTTAATAATTTTATATCCGTAAAACTGTTGGACAAACATAGATTGGTTATAGAGAAACTTTGGGTTACTGGTGAAGTTTAAAAGGAAGAACATTATGCAGTAGACCGTAAATAACTAAGTTTAGTGACTTGTTCCTTATTTATTGGGGAAATGTCTGTCAAGAAGTTTAGAAAAGACAATGCTGTTCATCGGTGTTTTAATTTGTTTTCCCTCGTTGATTTTTTATTAAGATGGCGATGCATGGTTATGTACAGTTAAAAGTCAAGATTCGATTTTTTTTGAAAGCATAGGAGTTTCTCTACGCGTTAAAAAAAAAAATAACAGAGGCAAAAACCGGTTGTTGCAGTCTGAATGCAATTGAGGTCTATTAAGAAAAAGGTTAATTAAAAAATAAAATAAAATTGTTTTAGCTCCCAGCGGGACTTGAACCCAGAGCGTCGGATTGAAATTCCGAATCCGTAACCACTGCACTATGCTACTCGTCTAGAAAAAGCTCTATGCAAAGATGTGTTATCAGTTATTCAGTTGTGGTAGTTTGAAAGCTCACCACCTTCGCCGAATGACTCGAGCACGGTTTTTTCGGTCAGTAAATGATCGTACTGTCAGGTTTAAGCCCCTCTGTTTCAAGCTTTTCACCTAAATTAAACAAGAATGTCACAGTGCGTGTCTATCGTGCAAGGTAGCCGACCGTCTCATTGTAGCCAAGTTACGACAGTTGCTCGATTGACGCATTTCACGTCTTCAATATTGTGTCTGAGCTCATTTCCCAATGAGCTGCCTTTAAAACCAGAATGTCAGGCAATTGTAGCATGCGTTGGAGGTTTCTTTTAGATGGGTAAGGACCTTTAAGATGCGATATCGTCGTATAAATGATGAAATTAACTTTGAAAGTGGGAACTTTGGAAGCAAAGTTGCCAGCTACTCGGTATGTAGTGAAAAGAAGATAACTTCAGTAACTTTCATATTAATTGCAGGAAAATGTGTGTCCAAATTTTTACAAAAGATAAATTGTTGTACTTACGTGTTAGTAAATTATGTTTGTCCTCGTTAATTGTGAACAGGATGTATGTTTATGTAAAGTTGAAAGTCAAGATTGGATTTGTTTATCCTCCGCGCGTGTGTGAATGTGTGTTAGACATAGAACACTTTATTATCTCAATTTCGAGAAACTCGGGTGTGGTGAATCACAACAAACAACATAAAACGTAAGAAAATAAATAAAATATCGAGATGCAAATAATCAGCTCATAATAGTGTGTGTGTGGGGTGGGGGTGCACACACACACACACACACACACACACACACACACACACACACACACACACCGTCGAACACACACACACACACACACACACACACACACACACACACTGAAACAGACACACACACACACACACACACACACACACGCACACACACACACACACACACACACACACACACACACAGACATACATATACACACACAAACCAGAAGGAGTGAGAGCGAGAGAAAAAATGAGAAAGAGAGAGTCGTCAGTAAGTAGTGGTATTGACACGTAGCGATAATGACACGTAGCGCTAAAAGATGTAGTGCTGTCGACACGTAGTGATAATGAACGAATGATAGTGACTCATAGACAAATTATTTGTAGCACTAATGAACGTAGCGATAGCGGCACGTAGCACAAATGACACGCAGGACAAAATTTAATGACACGTACCACAAATGACACGTAGCGCTAGCGATACGCACCATTGTGTCAAGCGCCGTGAAAATCTTCCCTTCTTTGAAAGAGTGTAGCTGGATGATGGTACAAAGACAATGTCTACAAAGATGAAGAACGTTACGTGAATGAAAGCTGTTCAATATTCTATAATCTGACAAAAGAAAAGGTAAATGAAAACTGGGGAAAAGGGGAATATGAACAAACGAGATTAATGTAGCTGCTTTGTCAAAATTAAAGAACTAAGATTAAAAAGTGTACATGCGAATATTAAGTGCAAAACTTAAACTTTGATATGGAACAGTCCAGAGAATTCTACTAAATGATCTTGCGGTTAAAAAGCTGGCCGCAAAATGGGTGCCTGATTAGGTGACAGGGGAACGGAAGGAGCATCAGGGTCCTCTTGCACGCGATCTGCTCAACCGTTGTGAACCCAGTAGACCCAAATTTGTTGTTAGTGTAGTGTAGTGTAGTGACTGATTATGAGACTGGTTTTCTTCTACTTAAGTGCCAGAGAACACAACAACAAAACGTGTCTATACCAAAATGACGAGATGTATCACATTTGTAAGCGAGGTTTTGAAAACAGAAACAGGGCTATTCGCTATATTTTTTTTAGCACGAAGGTTCCGTTGCTGTCGATATTCTGTCTACTAACAGTAATGTCATTGTCACGTACTATACTGAAACCTTTTTACGCAAACTTACTTACGAGTTTAGCAGTCAGCGACCGTTCTCCTGCATGAAAATGTCAGTCTGCACAAAAGAAGGGCCGTAACTTCATTCCTAAAAAAACAAATGATCCCATTTTTGCCTCACACGTTCTTCACACCTGATTTACACCCCTTTTGATTTTTGGTTATACCCTCTTTGAAAATCAGACTTTTTGCCAGAAAGTTTGACAGCACCGAGGATCTAAAAAAAGCCGTGAAATCAGAGCTCAAAAGCAACCCCAAATAAGGCCATGTGAAGGCCTCTTCGGATTGGGTGAGGTACTTGTGACTTTTTATCGATGTAGGAGGAGAGTAGTTTTAATGACTGGTGTATTTTGGGGCAGCTACGCCAAACAGTCTGTGCGAAAATTACATTTGATCATTTTGTTTGGATCATACGTCGTATTGGAGGAACAGAAGGCTTAGGAAGTATGGCAAGCATTTGAAGACGTCACTCAAACTTTCTTCAGGTTGTGTGCTCCTCTTTGTAAGCTGAGCTCAAAAGCAACCCCAAATAAGGCCATGTGACTACCAAAGACCATAATCCCCTTAAAAAGTGAGGTGCTTCTGCAGGACATGAGATTGAGAAGAGTCATCTACCTATTATAGTACCCAACTCTGTGGGCTGGCAGTTCAAGGCGTGGAAATCATTCTGGACGAGCTTTGAAGAGGTATCCAGGGCAGGCCAGCAGAAGAGCTTTTTGGTGTACATCTGTAAGACAAAACCAGGGCCCGGTAATATGAACAGCGTATTTTGGACGGTCGAGCAACCACAGTCGACTGACTGTCAAGTCAGTTGACTGCAGTCTGCTGACCGGCGTGTTTTGACGGGTAATATGTGCAGCGCGGTAGCACTGACAGTCGGCTGACTAGACAGTCAGACCGCTCAGTGGTATTTTTAGAACATTACAACTTCCGATGTAAACATCCGGTCCTGTTTTGGCGGTACCGGTATCGTTTTTTTGATATGACGTCATCAAAGACATTTAGGCAACAAAAAAAATTGTCTGTTTCTGGTCACCCGACCGACCCTAAATTTCGGCGCCGACCCTAAACTTTTTTTTTCCAAACTCAAATTTTTTTATTTTTTTTTTTGGTGGTAAAGGACAGGGTGAGAAAATGAACAACAAAAACGTGTGAAAACGAAAGTCCGCTGACGATTTGTAAATGTGTTGAGTGTCTTGTCTCTATGTATAGTGAATCCAGTCTCTTTGCGCGATTTTTAAAGTTAGTTTTATTGGTCTACATTTGGGGTAAAAAAAAAAAATAAAAATAAAAAAATCCCTACCTACCGACCCTATTTTTTTTAGCCATGTTACCAGAAACAGACAATTTTTTTTGTGGCCTAAATGTCTTTGATGACGTCATATCCGGCTTTTTGTGAAAGTTGAGGCGGCACTGTCACGTCCTCATTTTTCAACCAAATTGGTTGAAATTTTGGTCAAGTAATCTTCGACGAAGCCCGGACTTCGGTATTGCATTTCAGCTTGGTGGCTTAAAAATTAATTAATGACTTTGATCATTAAAAATCTGAAAAATGTAAAAAAAATATTGTTTTTATAAAACGATCCAAATTTACGTTCATCTTATTCTCCATCATTTGCTGATTCCAAAAACATATAAATATGTTATATTTGAATTAAAAACAAGCTCTGAAAATTAAATATATAAAAATTATTATCAAAATTAAATTATCGGAATCAATTTAAAAACACTTTCATCTTATTCCTTGTCGGTTCCTGATTCTAAAAACATATAGATATGATATGTTTGGATTAAAAACACGCTCAGAAAGTTAAAACAAGTAGAGTTGTTTACCTGCACTGCGGTCGATCGACCGAAAAAGGTGCCTGTAAGCCCAACCGCAGTCGGGCGACTGTTTTCAGTTGGACCGGCAGTTGTTTGCGCTCATATTACTGACTTTTGCGGTTCAACGTCGACCCACCGTCAGTTTCACGGTCAGCCGACCGATGACTAGCTACATAGTGAGCGAGTTTTCGCGAGGAACAGGGTTGAGCTATGGTAGGGTCACTGCGCATGTCTGGTTTTTTTCTTCGCGGAAACGCTGTTGGGTTGTGTCCAGTCGCGTCCCTTGCAACAAGATGGCGACAAGCGCGTTACGGATTTACTGTTGTGGAGAGTTGATGGACGACGATGATGAACAAGCAGTACTGTTTTATTGTTGATGTGAATGCCAAAACATCGAACTATCGATTCGAACGTCAATGAAGAAGTGAGCGTGAAAATCGAGCGCAAAACAGCCGGGTAAAAGTTCAGGGCGCTAAAGTACATTTGAGCCGAAATCGCACCAAACTCCTGTTGACCTCATTTCTTCCCAAAATAAACATCACTGCTAAAATAAAATGCATTAAAACCAAGACAGTATCCAACCCAGTATCCTTAATTTTTGAAAGGCTAAGTGATTTACAACAAATGTCTTCTCACAATCCGTAACTTTGTCAAAAAATATTTGCAGAAGTTTCTCAACTCGCCTTGGCAGCCATCTTGGAACTGGAGAGACCCTACGCAGGAAGCAAGGTTGAAAGTTGGTTAACCGGTGACGTCACTCCAGTCGTACCGGACCGAGTTTTTGCGACCTCCGGTTCGACTCGAGTCACCTTAGTTGACGCTAAAACTCGCTCAGTACCGGGCCCAGGAATGTACTGGGTGTGAACAGTGCTAGACGGTACCTCTTCAGTAAATAAGAGCTACTAAAGACCATAATCCCCTTAAAAGTGCTTCTGCAGGACATGAGATTGAGAAGAGTCATCTACCTATTATAGTACCCAACTCTGTGGACTGGCAGTTCAAGGCGTGGAAATCATTGTGGAAGAGCTTTGAAGAGGTATCCATCGTGTGCTGAGAACTCATGAAGTGTGCCTGCAAGAGCTGTACAACAAAACGCTGCACATGTTGTAAAGAAGGACTGCAGAGCACTGCTCTCTGCAAATGTGCTTGCATGCATGCCTGTGAAAACTGGTAGCATGTGAACTGTGCAAAAATATTATTGTACCCATTTTAATACCCCAACTGAAACATTTATTCCTGTGATTTTATTCAAACTTTCTATGCCATTAAAGGCTCGCATCTTCCCTATGTGGCACTTTTTTTTTTTTTACAAAGTGTCAGTTTAGAGGAACGATAAATTGTTTTTAAACTGAAGGTGAGGCGATGGTATTTAGGACTGGACAAGGATGGAGAGAAAGGGGGAAGGAATGGAGATAGCGGATGTGGCCGGGACCTAGAAGTAAGGAGGGAGGGGGGGAGGGTGTTGTAGTGGAGGTTTTGGCGCCAAACGTTCTGGCAAGTGAGTGCCAGAGGATACACGCTCTTGCATTAGCGGCAAAGCAGCAGCAGCAGCAGCATTGAAGTGCGCGCGTGAGCAAGTGAACATTATTTGTGATCATGTGCGAAATAGAACAATGGTGTAAGGAGTCAAACCTTCCCTTCAGCGGTGATCAGCGTCCTCGTCAAAGAGGGGTTTGATTCGTTGGCGGCCCTCAAATGTGTCGAGCCGGAGGATTTGGACTTTCTGAGTGGCAACATAAAAAGGGGGCATCTTGCCCTGCCTCGGGCAGGGATTAAAACCCTGCAAGCAAAAGATGGGGGAGGCCCCATGAGCAACGACACCGCCAGAGGTGCCAGTGGTTTGGCGGAATTGCTGGGGCGACTTAACATGGACGGTTCGCCAGTGACGCCGGCAAGACCAAAAGGATTAAAGATCATCGACTTCGTTTCATCCTCGTTGGCTGTGGAGGAGGAGGAGTCTTTTGGTGGAGGGGTGACAATCAAATTACCCAATACAAAGCCGAAGTTAGATCGGGTGTCACCCTCCGTCTGGATTGTGGCAAATGCCAGAATCATGGCCACACTCCTGTCCCGTGATAAAGACTTTGATGTAGCGGCCTATCTACGCTACACAGAGATGGTGGGGGAGTTAGGCTGCCGTTTCACCTGGCAGTCTGTGCTCATCTTCGATGACGATTATGGACAGCGTCAGGCGGCCGACAAATTGTCCTGGGGGACCGAAGCACCACACCTGGCGACAGTTGTGCTTCGGGAGCGGGCTACGACAGCCACCAAGAAGTCTGGCGGCAACGGCGGAGCCAGTGGCGCGCACCGACAGCGACCGACAGGACCGGGGGGCAAAGAGGTGTGCCTGCAGTAACAAGGGGTCATGCGCCTATGGTCCACGTTGTATCTACGAGCACGCGTGCAGCAGATGCGGCAAGGACCATCCCACAACCCAGCACTCAGCGAACCCTGGCAGCCACCCCCTGATATGGGATCCAGCACAGCAAATTGCCTCTACGGCCAAGGTAGGCCCCAACCACTCTAGTCCTTATGCAGCACAGAACCCTGACAACCGTAACTTTCTCTGTGGTAGTTCTTCCATTAGCGCAAAACTTCATATTTGGTAAAATAAGCTTGTAGATGATAGCGATAAGACCTTTTTGTTGGATGGCATAGAACACGGTTTTCGCATTATTGAAAGAGGCAGAACATAAGAACCACAGATAAGCGATACAGCATAAAGTAGCAGTAGAGCAGGAACTCATAGATCAGATAAACAAAGGAAACTACGTTATTGCTTCAAAGAAGCCTACCATAGTTAGTGCCTTGGCAGCTATACCAAAAAACGATAAAGAAATTGGCAAAGAGCGAATATTGGTGCGCTAAAGTTGATTTTTTGTCGCTGCCCTACACGCCACCAGGCGTGAAAGGCAGTAAGTAAGTAAGTAAAGTTGATCTTCAAGCAGCATACAGATCTGTGTGTATCCACCCAGAGAACTATCAGGTAACTGGACTCAAATGGTTTTTTGGTGATGACAAAACACCTACTTATCTTTTTGACAGCAGACTGCCGTTTGGCAGTAACGTAGGGGAAGGGCTCCTAATATGGACCGGCTCCTAATATGGACCACCACCAAATAACGGCGCTAGAGCGCTCAAAAAAGTTTTATTCGCTGTATTCACCCTCTTTGGATAACTTGCACATGTCAAAACAGTTGCAGAAACAAAAATCTCAAAACCGTAAGGCTTTTTGTCTTTTTTCACTTTTGGCAGCGTTCACTCTAAATTTGCCGCCTAAAACGGACTCGTTTCTGTCCACAGCCAAAGCTTTTATCAAACAGAAATGGCTATATATGACAGCTAAAACCGTATTTGTTAAATTTTAGCAGTGTTGACCCCGAGTTTGTACTGCAAACAAAAAATAATAGCAAAATCTCAAAGTATGTGCGAGTCCCCTAATATGGACCACCTTCAACAAATCGAAGAAAATAAAAGGTAAAGGCTATTTTCATTAATTTATTAAGAAGCTTGCTGGTAATAACCTATAACTAGCCCTCGAGATTTAAAAAAAATGCAACGAAAAGTCTTCTTTTTGTGGAAGTTAATAATTTCACTTATTTTCACTCTGTTTTTGATAAGCTTCTTTAGTTTTTTGGTGTGCTTCAAATAATGCTCTCATCAACCCGAAACAGATAAATCTAGAGCATATTTTAATTAGGCTGACTTGTACACTAAGTTGTATCATGTTATTTTGAAATATAGGGGGCTTTTTACAGTGATTCGTGAAGGCCGCTTCACTGGTCCATATTAGGGGACCCTTTGTGATTTTTTCTGAATTTAATTTTTGCTGAATGTGTATCAAAGCTATTTTACTCTAATTAGACCTAACGGTTAACCTAAGAAAGAAGGACTACCAAACACAAAATGAAGCTTCTTTGCACGAAAACAAGCTGGTTATCAGCAATAAACAAAAAGTGGTCCATATTAGGGGCCCTTCCCCTAGGTCCCGCTCATTTCCATAGGATTTTAGAGGCTGTGAGACGGTGTATGATTAGACGAGGAATGAGTGGAGTAGTGGCCTATATTGATGACTTTTTGTTAGCAACAGAAACAAAAGAAGAGTGTGAAAAAATGCTTTTTACCTTGATTAGATTACTCAGAGAATTAGGGTTTAACATCAGTTGTAAGAAAGTGGTGGGGCCTACCCAGCGCATCACCTTCCTGGGGGTGGACATTGACACCCAGGCCTGCACACTGTCGTTGGGCAACGACAAGATACAACAGCTACGGCAGAAGCTACAGCAGTTTATAGTAAATGATTTGTAGGATGACGATGACGATGACGATGACGATGACGATGACGATGACGATGACGATGACGATGTAGGTAGCAAGCCAGTTTTGCGGTGATAGCGGTTTGATGCAGTGACAGTGCTGTAGTAGACAGATTGTAGTGACGCCGGCCGGCGGATATTGATGACACTAATTTGACGGTTGACAAGTGATTTTTTTGTTTGTTTATGTAGTTTTGGTTATTTGTTGGATGTTTACTATATGCTTATACGCTTTTACATTATAATGGGTAAATATTATAATGGAGTTTTGTCCCCGAGATAGATGTTGGATCCGTTGGATCCGTTGGTTCCTTGACTACTAAATTAAATATAGGGAAGGAGAGAGAGACATTGTTGTGTACATGTATTGTGTATTGTGTATTGTGTATTGAGTGTGTATTGAGTTGGTTCGTTGGCAACGAGAAATTCATCTCTCTCTGGAAAAAGTGGGTGGTCCTGAGAAGGACCTGTGTGTTTTACGTTTGCCGGTTTGGCCAAACAGCAGTTTTAAGAGTCTACTTGCTGCTGGTGTACTTGGTGACGGCCTTGGTGCCCTCACTGACGGCGTGCTTGGCCAGCTCACCGGGGAGGAGGAGGCGGACCGCGGTCTGGATCTCCCGACTGGTGATGGTGGAGCGCTTGTTGTAGTGGGCCAGTCTGGAAGCTTCAGCGGCGATTCTCTCAAAGATATCGTTGACGAAGCTGTTCATGATAGACATGGCCTTGCTGCTGATGCCAGTGTCGGGGTGCACCTGCTTGAGCACCTTGTAGATGTAGATGGCGTAGCTTTCCTTCCTCTTCCTCTTGCGCTTCTTGTCGCCGGAGCGAACAGCCTTGGCCTTGCCGGCCTTCTTGGCGCCTTTGGAGCTAACTTTGGGTGGCATGGTTGATTCGTCTGCGGGTTGTGAGTCGCAAAAGGTAGCGCCGCCAAGCCGACCGCGCTCTTTTATACAGTGCGCAAACACTCGCGCCGGCAGTGCCGCCAAAGGGGCGCTCGCCATTGGTGGATTTTGCCGTTGACTCGACGTGCAGTTGGAGGGCTAGTGATGGGTATAAAAGGGGTCGGTCGCGTCGGCGTTGGCATTATTGGATTCGTTCGCTTTGCGTACGAATTTTTCAAACATCATCCAACTTGCATCATGTCTGGTCGCGGCAAAGGAGGAAAGGTTAAGGGAAAGAGCAAGTCTCGCTCGTCCCGTGCTGGACTTCAGTTCCCCGTGGGTCGTATCCACCGTCTGTTGCGCAAGGGCAACTACGCCGAGCGTGTGGGTGCCGGTGCCCCCGTGTACCTGGCTGCCGTGCTCGAGTACTTGGCCGCTGAGGTCCTGGAGTTGGCAGGCAACGCTGCCCGCGACAACAAGAAGACGAGAATCATCCCCCGTCACCTGCAGCTGGCCATCCGCAACGACGAGGAGTTGAACAAACTTCTGTCGGGTGTGACCATCGCCCAGGGTGGTGTGCTGCCCAACATCCAGGCTGTGCTTCTGCCCAAGAAGTCCCAGACCAAGGCTCCCGGTGGCAAGGCATAACAACTTTGCCTCTTTCACCTTCTTCTACAACAGGTCCTTCTCAGGACCACCTATTTTTTCCCAAGAGAGATAGACGTCTCGTTGCTTGCTTTGCCAGTGAAAAAGTGGTGTTGTGTTGTTTTGGTTTTGTTTTTTGTCGTCAATGTCCCAGCCGTTTTGGGGGTTGTTATTACTTATAGCCACTACACAATTCAGACGTAAACAACATCATTACACATACACAAATTCAATAATAATCAGCATCACAACAAGTCGTCATGAAAGTGCGAATAGACCAAGGGTTAAAATTAATAAACCCTCATTACATTTAGTCAAGTTTTGACTAAATGTTTTAACATAGAGGGGGAATCGAGACGAGGGTCGTATGTATGTATGTATGTATGTATGTATGTATGTATGTATGTATGTATGTATGTATGTATGTATGTATGTATGTATGTATGTATGTATGTATGTATGTATGTATGTATGTATGTATGTGTCTGTGTGTGTCTGTGTCTGTGTCTGTGTGTGTGTGTGTGTCTGTGTGTCTGTGTGTGTCTGTGTCTGTCTGTGTCTGTGTGTCTCTGTGTGTCTGTGTCTGTCTGTGTCTGTCTGTCTGTCTGTCTGTCTGTCTGTCTGTCTGTCTGTGCGTGTGTGTGTGTGTAGAGCGATTCAGACCAAACAGACCGATCTTTATGACATTTTACATGAGAGTTCCTGGGAATGATATCCCCGGATGTATTTGTTTTAGCAATTTTTTTATAAAACGATCCAAATTTACGTTCATCTTATTCTTCATCATTTTGTGATTCCAAAAACATATAAATATGTTATATTTGGATTAAAAACAAGCTCTGAAAATTAAAAATATAAAAATTATGATGAAAATTAAATTTTCGAAATCAATTTAAAAACACTTTCATCTTATTTCTTGTCCGTTCCTGATTCCAAAAACATATAGATATGATATGTTTGGATTAAAAACACGCTCAAAAAGTTAAAACGAAGAGAGGTACAGAAAAGCGTGCTATCCTTCTCAGCGCAACTACTAACTACCCCGCTCTTCTTGTCAATTTCACTGCCTTTGCCACGAGCGGTGGACTTACGATGCTACGAATATACGGTCTTGCTGAAAAAGTATTTTTGCCTTACGCGACTTGTTTTATTATTATCAGGCAGAGGCTGCTTTGTGCCATCCAGCAAATCACATAGATAAAGTCATATCAGGAACATACATACATACATACATACATACATACATACATACATACATACATACATACATACATACATACATACATACATACATACATACATACATACATACATACATACATACATACATACATACATACATACATACATACATACATACATACATACATACATACATACATACATACATACATACATACATACATACATACACAATGTTGTACAGATGAAAATAGTCAAGGCATGCACAAATCACAGCCACAAAAACGCTTTTGTCCAACAACCACATGCACCACGGGTGCCTGCCTGAACCCTGCCTACGGTAGGTGATCGCATCAAAACAAACGTGGATGACAAGTGAATGTGAAGCCTAATTGATAAGGTGAATCCGACGGGCGCTGTGGCGGGGTGGTAAGACGTCGGCCTCTAGTAATCGGAAGGTCGAGGGATCGAATCCAGGCCCGGCCTGTTAAGTGTGGAGATTTTTCCGATCTCCCAGGTCAACTTATGTGCAGACCTGCTAGTGGCGTATCCCCCTTCGTGTGTACACGCAAGCACAAGACCAAGTGCGCACGGAAAAGATCCTGTAATCCATGTCAGAGTTCGGTGGGTTATAGAAACACGAAAATACCCAGCATGCTTCCTCCGAAAGCGGCGTATGGCTGCCTTAATGGCGGGGAAAAAACGGTCATACACGTAAAATTCCACTCGTGCAAAAACACGAGTGTGCGTGGGAGTTTCAGCCCACGAAGGCAGAAGAAGAAGAACAAGAACAAGAACAAAAAGAACAAGAACAAGAACAAGAAGACGAAGAAGGTAAGGTGAATCGAGTTGCTACGCCAACAAGCAACGTTTCAAGTGAGCAGGCTTCAAGTTGCATCACATTCACATGGAGAATGTACAACTTGAATCGATGTGCCGCAGGCTATAATGATAATGATAATGATGTCCTTCTTTGCAGCAATGTATCTAAATGATCATATAGCTGCAATTCCTGCCACACAGACTTTTCACATTGCAGGTTGGGGCTGGGTATGAGCAATTTGAGATATGATGTGTTTTACTTGAGCTGAAGACATTTGCTGACAGTGACAGTGGACAGTGACCAGTGACAGTGACCAGTGACAGTGACCAGTGACACAGACACAGACACAGACACAGACACAGACAGTGGGTGTGAAAATAGAGCGAGGCGACTCTTCGCTCTCTCAGCCAATCAAAGTTCACGCTTGTGGAGCGGTGTTTTGCTTTCTCACGGGCCCGCGTCTGCTGTATATAAGGCGGCTGCGCCGGCGAGCTGAGAAGCATTCTCGAATCGCACGACTCGTAGAAACATTCATCATGACTGGCCGTGGTAAAGGAGGAAAGGGTCTCGGAAAGGGGGGCGCCAAGCGTCACAGGAAAGTTTTGCGTGATAACATCCAGGGTATCACCAAGCCCGCTATCCGTCGTCTGGCTCGCCGTGGCGGTGTCAAGCGTATCTCTGGTCTCATCTACGAGGAGACTCGCGGAGTTCTCAAGGTATTCCTGGAGAACGTGATCCGTGATGCCGTCACGTACACTGAGCACGCCAAGAGGAAGACTGTGACCGCCATGGATGTGGTCTACGCCCTCAAACGCCAGGGTCGTACTCTGTACGGCTTCGGTGGTTAGACGCATCAAGTCGCGGATCTCGCATCCACAATAACCCTTCTCCGGTCCTTCTTAGGACCACCTTCATTTTCCCAAGAGGGGCTGAATGTGTCTCGTTGCCACTGCTAACTCCTTCGTGTTTACATATTAAAACACTATTGTTTGTTATTGTTTTGTCATTGATAGTGTCGTCGTAAATCTATACAAGTGTTGGCTAAGTAAACAAAAGAGAAGGAGGGAGGGCAGGGGGTTGGATGTATGATTGCAACTGAGCGAAAGGGAACTGTCAAGAAAATGATGAGAGGCAAATAAAATGATCACTTATTGATATCAAATTGGAGCGCTTCAAGCCACAGACGGGGTCAATTTGATGCCAACCAGTGTCGATAAGCGCACAAGCAGAATGGATTATGACGTGCTCATTCATTTGTGCTCATCACACAGAGCTTCACTCATAGAGAAAGGGATCCCTCCCATTGGTGTTGTGTTGCATTAGAGATAGAAAGTAACGATTTGCGGGATAGAAATAATGCATTCTTGACCATGATTTTGTAGTGAGAGTGCTCATTTTGGACAAGAAAGCCGTCCATAGGGCAGAGAGAGAAGGCAAATTGTTGAAATGCATTAGCTGTTGATGTTTGGTCAAATACAGATGACAAATAGGGGTTTGAAATGATCATATGCGCAGGGACAACACAAGGGCTGGAGTTTTTGGTTCGTTAAAAGGAGTGTGACTATAGTGCGAGTACTTAGGGAGGGTTTTGAAAGGAAATGTTTATGTTTGCTTCGAGTGTAACAATTAGGATGGCAACGAGAGCAGACCAACTCTTTTGGGAAAAATGAAGGTGGCTCTGAAAAGAGCCGGGTTTGGAGGAGTCGGAACCGTTGGAGGGGCAACTTAAGCACGCTCTCCGCGGATACGGCGGGCCAGCTGGATGTCCTTGGGCATGATGGTGACACGCTTGGCATGGATGGCGCACAGGTTGGTGTCCTCAAAGAGACCGACCAGGTAAGCCTCGCTGGCCTCCTGCAGAGCCATGACGGCAGAGCTCTGGAAGCGCAGGTCTGTCTTGAAGTCCTGGGCGATTTCGCGCACCAGACGCTGGAAGGGCAGCTTGCGGATCAGGAGCTCGGTGCTCTTCTGGTAACGACGGATCTCACGAAGAGCCACAGTTCCAGGCCTGTAACGATGAGGTTTCTTGACCCCTCCAGTGGCAGGGGCGCTTTTGCGAGCGGCCTTGGTTGCCAGCTGTTTGCGAGGAGCTTTTCCTCCGGTGGATTTACGGGCGGTTTGCTTGGTACGTGCCATTTCGAAGTTAGAGTCGACTGAGCAGCCAGGAACTAGAGAGACGTTTTATATGGGAAAGGCATTCGCAGCCCTGGCGCGCCGCTCTGATTTTAGCCAATGAAAGCCGTGGAGACATCAGCCGAAGATTCAAGCAACATTACCGTACAGGGCCACTTTTTGGGGGGTCTCTGTGCTGTGCTGTCGTGCGTGTGTGTGTGTGTGTGTGTGTGTGTGTGTGTGTGTGTGTGTGTGTGTGTGTGTGTGTGTGTGCCGTCAAAAGTACCAGGTACAAAGTATGATAAAGAAAGAAAGGAACGTACAAACTGACAAGCAAGCACACAAAAATGAAACCTTAACACACGCGTGCACAGCTCACAGCTAAATAAATGCTGAGGTGAACGCTCTTGTAAAAAAGTGTGTATGTACAAAGACGAGTTCTTTACATGTTATACGAGCAGGGCGCGCAAGGTGACAAAAACGAAAGAAGCAGTTGTGAAAAAGTGAAGTGAACACTTTTACGAGCGGCACACGTTTTGACAGTAGGAATTTGAGAGACAGCGAAGGAGAGAACATATGCTACACATAAGAGGCTGGCGACTTTGTGCAAAGTAATGGGTGTGCCGCTAATTAGTGTTAGAAAACTGCAACAGAGTAACAGGTATTTTGTCCGTTGTGTCTGAGTGGCGAGGTAGGCGTTTGATTTCTCTGTTTATTCACGTGTTATTTTAACCACAAAGAACTACAACAAAGAACAACAAAGAAAGAACACCATAAAAGTACCAGATATATTTTGAGGGTTGGTAAAAGTTGGTTGAGTTTTGTGAGATGCGTGAGATATATAGTAAATGATTTGTAGGATGACGATGACGATGACGATGACGATGACGATGACGATGACGATGACGATGACGATGTAGGTAGCAAGCCAGTTTTGCGGTGATAGCGGTTTGATGCAGTGACAGTGCTGTAGTAGACAGATTGTAGTGACGCCGGCCGGCGGATATTGATGACACTAATTTGACGGTTGACAAGTGATTTTTTTGTTTGTTTATGTAGTTTTGGTTATTTGTTGGATGTTTACTATATGCTTATACGCTTTTACATTATAATGGGTAAATATTATAATGGAGTTTTGTCCCCGAGATAGATGTTGGATCCGTTGGATCCGTTGGTTCCTTGACTACTAAATTAAATATAGGGAAGGAGAGAGAGACATTGTTGTGTACATGTATTGTGTATTGTGTATTGTGTATTGAGTGTGTATTGAGTTGGTTCGTTGGCAACGAGAAATTCATCTCTCTCTGGAAAAAGTGGGTGGTCCTGAGAAGGACCTGTGTGTTTTACGTTTGCCGGTTTGGCCAAACAGCAGTTTTAAGAGTCTACTTGCTGCTGGTGTACTTGGTGACGGCCTTGGTGCCCTCACTGACGGCGTGCTTGGCCAGCTCACCGGGGAGGAGGAGGCGGACCGCGGTCTGGATCTCCCGACTGGTGATGGTGGAGCGCTTGTTGTAGTGGGCCAGTCTGGAAGCTTCAGCGGCGATTCTCTCAAAGATATCGTTGACGAAGCTGTTCATGATAGACATGGCCTTGCTGCTGATGCCAGTGTCGGGGTGCACCTGCTTGAGCACCTTGTAGATGTAGATGGCGTAGCTTTCCTTCCTCTTCCTCTTGCGCTTCTTGTCGCCGGAGCGAACAGCCTTGGCCTTGCCGGCCTTCTTGGCGCCTTTGGAGCTAACTTTGGGTGGCATGGTTGATTCGTCTGCGGGTTGTGAGTCGCAAAAGGTAGCGCCGCCAAGCCGACCGCGCTCTTTTATACAGTGCGCAAACACTCGCGCCGGCAGTGCCGCCAAAGGGGCGCTCGCCATTGGTGGATTTTGCCGTTGACTCGACGTGCAGTTGGAGGGCTAGTGATGGGTATAAAAGGGGTCGGTCGCGTCGGCGTTGGCATTATTGGATTCGTTCGCTTTGCGTACGAATTTTTCAAACATCATCCAACTTGCATCATGTCTGGTCGCGGCAAAGGAGGAAAGGTTAAGGGAAAGAGCAAGTCTCGCTCGTCCCGTGCTGGACTTCAGTTCCCCGTGGGTCGTATCCACCGTCTGTTGCGCAAGGGCAACTACGCCGAGCGTGTGGGTGCCGGTGCCCCCGTGTACCTGGCTGCCGTGCTCGAGTACTTGGCCGCTGAGGTCCTGGAGTTGGCAGGCAACGCTGCCCGCGACAACAAGAAGACGAGAATCATCCCCCGTCACCTGCAGCTGGCCATCCGCAACGACGAGGAGTTGAACAAACTTCTGTCGGGTGTGACCATCGCCCAGGGTGGTGTGCTGCCCAACATCCAGGCTGTGCTTCTGCCCAAGAAGTCCCAGACCAAGGCTCCCGGTGGCAAGGCATAACAACTTTGCCTCTTTCACCTTCTTCTACAACAGGTCCTTCTCAGGACCACCTATTTTTTCCCAAGAGAGATAGACGTCTCGTTGCTTGCTTTGCCAGTGAAAAAGTGGTGTTGTGTTGTTTTGGTTTTGTTTTTTGTCGTCAATGTCCCAGCCGTTTTGGGGGTTGTTATTACTTATAGCCACTACACAATTCAGACGTAAACAACATCATTACACATACACAAATTCAATAATAATCAGCATCACAACAAGTCGTCATGAAAGTGCGAATAGACCAAGGGTTAAAATTAATAAACCCTCATTACATTTAGTCAAGTTTTGACTAAATGTTTTAACATAGAGGGGGAATCGAGACGAGGGTCGTATGTATGTATGTATGTATGTATGTATGTATGTATGTATGTATGTATGTATGTATGTATGTATGTATGTATGTATGTATGTATGTATGTATGTATGTATGTATGTATGTATGTGTGTGTGTGTGTGTGTATATGTGTGTGTGTGTGTGTGTGTCTGTGTGTCTGTGTGTGTCTGTGTCTGTGTGTGTCTGTGTGTCTCTGTGTGTCTGTGTCTGTCTGTGTCTGTCTGTCTGTCTGTCTGTCTGTCTGTCTGTCTGTCTGTGCGTGTGTGTGTGTGTAGAGCGATTCAGACCAAACAGACCGATCTTTATGACATTTTACATGAGAGTTCCTGGGAATGATATCCCCGGATGTATTTGTTTTAGCAATTTTTTTATAAAACGATCCAAATTTACGTTCATCTTATTCTTCATCATTTTGTGATTCCAAAAACATATAAATATGTTATATTTGGATTAAAAACAAGCTCTGAAAATTAAAAATATAAAAATTATGATGAAAATTAAATTTTCGAAATCAATTTAAAAACACTTTCATCTTATTTCTTGTCCGTTCCTGATTCCAAAAACATATAGATATGATATGTTTGGATTAAAAACACGCTCAAAAAGTTAAAACGAAGAGAGGTACAGAAAAGCGTGCTATCCTTCTCAGCGCAACTACTAACTACCCCGCTCTTCTTGTCAATTTCACTGCCTTTGCCACGAGCGGTGGACTTACGATGCTACGAATATACGGTCTTGCTGAAAAAGTATTTTTGCCTTACGCGACTTGTTTTATTATTATCAGGCAGAGGCTGCTTTGTGCCATCCAGCAAATCACATAGATAAAGTCATATCAGGAACATACATACATACATACATACATACATACATACATACATACATACATACATACATACATACATACATACATACATACATACATACATACATACATACATACATACATACATACATACATACATACATACATACATACATACATACATACATACATACATACATACATACATACATACATACATACATACATACATACACAATGTTGTACAGATGAAAATAGTCAAGGCATGCACAAATCACAGCCACAAAAACGCTTTTGTCCAACAACCACATGCACCACGGGTGCCTGCCTGAACCCTGCCTACGGTAGGTGATCGCATCAAAACAAACGTGGATGACAAGTGAATGTGAAGCCTAATTGATAAGGTGAATCCGACGGGCGCTGTGGCGGGGTGGTAAGACGTCGGCCTCTAGTAATCGGAAGGTCGAGGGATCGAATCCAGGCCCGGCCTGTTAAGTGTGGAGATTTTTCCGATCTCCCAGGTCAACTTATGTGCAGACCTGCTAGTGGCGTATCCCCCTTCGTGTGTACACGCAAGCACAAGACCAAGTGCGCACGGAAAAGATCCTGTAATCCATGTCAGAGTTCGGTGGGTTATAGAAACACGAAAATACCCAGCATGCTTCCTCCGAAAGCGGCGTATGGCTGCCTTAATGGCGGGGAAAAAACGGTCATACACGTAAAATTCCACTCGTGCAAAAACACGAGTGTGCGTGGGAGTTTCAGCCCACGAAGGCAGAAGAAGAAGAACAAGAACAAGAACAAAAAGAACAAGAACAAGAACAAGAAGACGAAGAAGGTAAGGTGAATCGAGTTGCTACGCCAACAAGCAACGTTTCAAGTGAGCAGGCTTCAAGTTGCATCACATTCACATGGAGAATGTACAACTTGAATCGATGTGCCGCAGGCTATAATGATAATGATAATGATGTCCTTCTTTGCAGCAATGTATCTAAATGATCATATAGCTGCAATTCCTGCCACACAGACTTTTCACATTGCAGGTTGGGGCTGGGTATGAGCAATTTGAGATATGATGTGTTTTACTTGAGCTGAAGACATTTGCTGACAGTGACAGTGGACAGTGACCAGTGACAGTGACCAGTGACAGTGACCAGTGACACAGACACAGACACAGACACAGACACAGACAGTGGGTGTGAAAATAGAGCGAGGCGACTCTTCGCTCTCTCAGCCAATCAAAGTTCACGCTTGTGGAGCGGTGTTTTGCTTTCTCACGGGCCCGCGTCTGCTGTATATAAGGCGGCTGCGCCGGCGAGCTGAGAAGCATTCTCGAATCGCACGACTCGTAGAAACATTCATCATGACTGGCCGTGGTAAAGGAGGAAAGGGTCTCGGAAAGGGGGGCGCCAAGCGTCACAGGAAAGTTTTGCGTGATAACATCCAGGGTATCACCAAGCCCGCTATCCGTCGTCTGGCTCGCCGTGGCGGTGTCAAGCGTATCTCTGGTCTCATCTACGAGGAGACTCGCGGAGTTCTCAAGGTATTCCTGGAGAACGTGATCCGTGATGCCGTCACGTACACTGAGCACGCCAAGAGGAAGACTGTGACCGCCATGGATGTGGTCTACGCCCTCAAACGCCAGGGTCGTACTCTGTACGGCTTCGGTGGTTAGACGCATCAAGTCGCGGATCTCGCATCCACAATAACCCTTCTCCGGTCCTTCTTAGGACCACCTTCATTTTCCCAAGAGGGGCTGAATGTGTCTCGTTGCCACTGCTAACTCCTTCGTGTTTACATATTAAAACACTATTGTTTGTTATTGTTTTGTCATTGATAGTGTCGTCGTAAATCTATACAAGTGTTGGCTACGTAAACAAAAGAGAAGGAGGGAGGGCAGGGGGTTGGATGTATGATTGCAACTGAGCGAAAGGGAACTGTCAAGAAAATGATGAGAGGCAAATAAAATGATCACTTATTGATATCAAATTGGAGCGCTTCAAGCCACAGACGGGGTCAATTTGATGCCAACCAGTGTCGATAGGCGCACAAGCAGAATGGATTATGACGTGCTCATTCATTTGTGCTCATCACACAGAGCTTCACTCATAGAGAAAGGGATCCCTCCCATTGGTGTTGTGTTGCATTAGAGATAGAAAGTAACGATTTGCGGGATAGAAATAATGCATTCTTGACCATGATTTTGTAGTGAGAGTGCTCATTTTGGACAAGAAAGCCGTCCATAGGGCAGAGAGAGAAGGCAAATTGTTGAAATGCATTAGCTGTTGATGTTTGGTCAAATACAGATGACAAATAGGGGTTTGAAATGATCATATGCGCAGGGACAACACAAGGGCTGGAGTTTTTGGTTCGTTAAATGGAGTGTGACTATAGTGCGAGTACTTAGGGAGGGTGTTGAAAGGAAATGTTTATGGTTGCTACGAGTGTAACAATTAGGATGGCAACGAGAGCAGACCAACTCTTTTGGGAAAAATGAAGGTGGCTCTGAAAAGAGCCGGGTTTGGAGGAGTCGGAACCGTTGGAGGGGCAACTTAAGCACGCTCTCCGCGGATACGGCGGGCCAGCTGGATGTCCTTGGGCATGATGGTGACACGCTTGGCATGGATGGCGCACAGGTTGGTGTCCTCAAAGAGACCGACCAGGTAAGCCTCGCTGGCCTCCTGCAGAGCCATGACGGCAGAGCTCTGGAAGCGCAGGTCTGTCTTGAAGTCCTGGGCGATTTCGCGCACCAGACGCTGGAAGGGCAGCTTGCGGATCAGGAGCTCGGTGCTCTTCTGGTAACGACGGATCTCACGAAGAGCCACAGTTCCAGGCCTGTAACGATGAGGTTTCTTGACTCCTCCAGTGGCAGGGGCGCTTTTGCGAGCGGCCTTGGTTGCCAGCTGTTTGCGAGGAGCTTTTCCTCCGGTGGATTTACGGGCGGTTTGCTTGGTACGTGCCATTTCGAAGTTAGAGTCGACTGAGCAGCCAGGAACTAGAGAGACGTTTTATATGGGAAAGGCATTCGCAGCCCTGGCGCGCCGCTCTGATTTTAGCCAATGAAAGCCGTGGAGACATCAGCCGAAGATTCAAGCAACATTACCGTACAGGGCCACTTTTTGGGGGGTCTCTGTGCTGTGCTGTCGTGCGTGTGTGTGTGTGTGTGTGTGTGTGTGTGTGTGTGTGTGTGTGTGTGTGTGTGTGTGTGTGTGCCGTCAAAAGTACCAGGTACAAAGTATGATAAAGAAAGAAAGGAACGTACAAACTGACAAGCAAGCACACAAAAATGAAACCTTAACACACGCGTGCACAGCTCACAGCTAAATAAATGCTGAGGTGAACGCTCTTGTAAAAAAGTGTGTATGTACAAAGACGAGTTCTTTACATGTTATACGAGCAGGGCGCGCAAGGTGACAAAAACGAAAGAAGCAGTTGTGAAAAAGTGAAGTGAACACTTTTACGAGCGGCACACGTTTTGACAGTAGGAATTTGAGAGACAGCGAAGGAGAGAACATATGCTACACATAAGAGGCTGGCGACTTTGTGCAAAGTAATGGGTGTGCCGCTAATTAGTGTTAGAAAACTGCAACAGAGTAACAGGTATTTTGTCCGTTGTGTCTGAGTGGCGAGGTAGGCGTTTGATTTCTCTGTTTATTCACGTGTTATTTTAACCACAAAGAACTACAACAAAGAACAACAAAGAAAGAACACCATAAAAGTACCAGATATATTTTGAGGGTTGGTAAAAGTTGGTTGAGTTTTGTGAGATGCGTGAGATATATAGTAAATGATTTGTAGGATGACGATGACGATGACGATGACGATGACGATGACGATGACGATGACGATGACGATGTAGGTAGCAAGCCAGTTTTGCGGTGATAGCGGTTTGATGCAGTGACAGTGCTGTAGTAGACAGATTGTAGTGACGCCGGCCGGCGGATATTGATGACACTAATTTGACGGTTGACAAGTGATTTTTTTGTTTGTTTATGTAGTTTTGGTTATTTGTTGGATGTTTACTATATGCTTATACGCTTTTACATTATAATGGGTAAATATTATAATGGAGTTTTGTCCCCGAGATAGATGTTGGATCCGTTGGATCCGTTGGTTCCTTGACTACTAAATTAAATATAGGGAAGGAGAGAGAGACATTGTTGTGTACATGTATTGTGTATTGTGTATTGTGTATTGAGTGTGTATTGAGTTGGTTCGTTGGCAACGAGAAATTCATCTCTCTCTGGAAAAAGTGGGTGGTCCTGAGAAGGACCTGTGTGTTTTACGTTTGCCGGTTTGGCCAAACAGCAGTTTTAAGAGTCTACTTGCTGCTGGTGTACTTGGTGACGGCCTTGGTGCCCTCACTGACGGCGTGCTTGGCCAGCTCACCGGGGAGGAGGAGGCGGACCGCGGTCTGGATCTCCCGACTGGTGATGGTGGAGCGCTTGTTGTAGTGGGCCAGTCTGGAAGCTTCAGCGGCGATTCTCTCAAAGATATCGTTGACGAAGCTGTTCATGATAGACATGGCCTTGCTGCTGATGCCAGTGTCGGGGTGCACCTGCTTGAGCACCTTGTAGATGTAGATGGCGTAGCTTTCCTTCCTCTTCCTCTTGCGCTTCTTGTCGCCGGAGCGAACAGCCTTGGCCTTGCCGGCCTTCTTGGCGCCTTTGGAGCTAACTTTGGGTGGCATGGTTGATTCGTCTGCGGGTTGTGAGTCGCAAAAGGTAGCGCCGCCAAGCCGACCGCGCTCTTTTATACAGTGCGCAAACACTCGCGCCGGCAGTGCCGCCAAAGGGGCGCTCGCCATTGGTGGATTTTGCCGTTGACTCGACGTGCAGTTGGAGGGCTAGTGATGGGTATAAAAGGGGTCGGTCGCGTCGGCGTTGGCATTATTGGATTCGTTCGCTTTGCGTACGAATTTTTCAAACATCATCCAACTTGCATCATGTCTGGTCGCGGCAAAGGAGGAAAGGTTAAGGGAAAGAGCAAGTCTCGCTCGTCCCGTGCTGGACTTCAGTTCCCCGTGGGTCGTATCCACCGTCTGTTGCGCAAGGGCAACTACGCCGAGCGTGTGGGTGCCGGTGCCCCCGTGTACCTGGCTGCCGTGCTCGAGTACTTGGCCGCTGAGGTCCTGGAGTTGGCAGGCAACGCTGCCCGCGACAACAAGAAGACGAGAATCATCCCCCGTCACCTGCAGCTGGCCATCCGCAACGACGAGGAGTTGAACAAACTTCTGTCGGGTGTGACCATCGCCCAGGGTGGTGTGCTGCCCAACATCCAGGCTGTGCTTCTGCCCAAGAAGTCCCAGACCAAGGCTCCCGGTGGCAAGGCATAACAACTTTGCCTCTTTCACCTTCTTCTACAACAGGTCCTTCTCAGGACCACCTATTTTTTCCCAAGAGAGATAGACGTCTCGTTGCTTGCTTTGCCAGTGAAAAAGTGGTGTTGTGTTGTTTTGGTTTTGTTTTTTGTCGTCAATGTCCCAGCCGTTTTGGGGGTTGTTATTACTTATAGCCACTACACAATTCAGACGTAAACAACATCATTACACATACACAAATTCAATAATAATCAGCATCACAACAAGTCGTCATGAAAGTGCGAATAGACCAAGGGTTAAAATTAATAAACCCTCATTACATTTAGTCAAGTTTTGACTAAATGTTTTAACATAGAGGGGGAATCGAGACGAGGGTCGTATGTATGTATGTATGTATGTATGTATGTATGTATGTATGTATGTATGTATGTATGTATGTATGTATGTATGTATGTATGTATGTATGTATGTATGTATGTATGTATGTATGTGTGTGTGTGTGTGTGTATGTGTGTGTGTGTGTGTGTGTGTCTGTGTGTCTGTGTGTGTCTGTGTCTGTGTGTCTCGGTGTGTCTCTGTGTGTCTGTGTCTGTCTGTGTCTGTCTGTCTGTCTGTCTGTCTGTCTGTCTGTCTGTCTGTGCGTGTGTGTGTGTGTAGAGCGATTCAGACCAAACAGACCGATCTTTATGACATTTTACATGAGAGTTCCTGGGAATGATATCCCCGGATGTATTTGTTTTAGCAATTTTTTTATAAAACGATCCAAATTTACGTTCATCTTATTCTTCATCATTTTGTGATTCCAAAAACATATAAATATGTTATATTTGGATTAAAAACAAGCTCTGAAAATTAAAAATATAAAAATTATGATGAAAATTAAATTTTCGAAATCAATTTAAAAACACTTTCATCTTATTTCTTGTCCGTTCCTGATTCCAAAAACATATAGATATGATATGTTTGGATTAAAAACACGCTCAAAAAGTTAAAACGAAGAGAGGTACAGAAAAGCGTGCTATCCTTCTCAGCGCAACTACTAACTACCCCGCTCTTCTTGTCAATTTCACTGCCTTTGCCACGAGCGGTGGACTTACGATGCTACGAATATACGGTCTTGCTGAAAAAGTATTTTTGCCTTACGCGACTTGTTTTATTATTATCAGGCAGAGGCTGCTTTGTGCCATCCAGCAAATCACATAGATAAAGTCATATCAGGAACATACATACATACATACATACATACATACATACATACATACATACATACATACATACATACATACATACATACATACATACATACATACATACATACATACATACATACATACATACATACATACATACATACATACATACATACATACATACATACATACATACATACATACATACATACATACATACATACATACACAATGTTGTACAGATGAAAATAGTCAAGGCATGCACAAATCACAGCCACAAAAACGCTTTTGTCCAACAACCACATGCACCACGGGTGCCTGCCTGAACCCTGCCTACGGTAGGTGATCGCATCAAAACAAACGTGGATGACAAGTGAATGTGAAGCCTAATTGATAAGGTGAATCCGACGGGCGCTGTGGCGGGGTGGTAAGACGTCGGCCTCTAGTAATCGGAAGGTCGAGGGATCGAATCCAGGCCCGGCCTGTTAAGTGTGGAGATTTTTCCGATCTCCCAGGTCAACTTATGTGCAGACCTGCTAGTGGCGTATCCCCCTTCGTGTGTACACGCAAGCACAAGACCAAGTGCGCACGGAAAAGATCCTGTAATCCATGTCAGAGTTCGGTGGGTTATAGAAACACGAAAATACCCAGCATGCTTCCTCCGAAAGCGGCGTATGGCTGCCTTAATGGCGGGGAAAAAACGGTCATACACGTAAAATTCCACTCGTGCAAAAACACGAGTGTGCGTGGGAGTTTCAGCCCACGAAGGCAGAAGAAGAAGAACAAGAACAAGAACAAAAAGAACAAGAACAAGAACAAGAAGACGAAGAAGGTAAGGTGAATCGAGTTGCTACGCCAACAAGCAACGTTTCAAGTGAGCAGGCTTCAAGTTGCATCACATTCACATGGAGAATGTACAACTTGAATCGATGTGCCGCAGGCTATAATGATAATGATAATGATGTCCTTCTTTGCAGCAATGTATCTAAATGATCATATAGCTGCAATTCCTGCCACACAGACTTTTCACATTGCAGGTTGGGGCTGGGTATGAGCAATTTGAGATATGATGTGTTTTACTTGAGCTGAAGACATTTGCTGACAGTGACAGTGGACAGTGACCAGTGACAGTGACCAGTGACAGTGACCAGTGACACAGACACAGACACAGACACAGACACAGACAGTGGGTGTGAAAATAGAGCGAGGCGACTCTTCGCTCTCTCAGCCAATCAAAGTTCACGCTTGTGGAGCGGTGTTTTGCTTTCTCACGGGCCCGCGTCTGCTGTATATAAGGCGGCTGCGCCGGCGAGCTGAGAAGCATTCTCGAATCGCACGACTCGTAGAAACATTCATCATGACTGGCCGTGGTAAAGGAGGAAAGGGTCTCGGAAAGGGGGGCGCCAAGCGTCACAGGAAAGTTTTGCGTGATAACATCCAGGGTATCACCAAGCCCGCTATCCGTCGTCTGGCTCGCCGTGGCGGTGTCAAGCGTATCTCTGGTCTCATCTACGAGGAGACTCGCGGAGTTCTCAAGGTATTCCTGGAGAACGTGATCCGTGATGCCGTCACGTACACTGAGCACGCCAAGAGGAAGACTGTGACCGCCATGGATGTGGTCTACGCCCTCAAACGCCAGGGTCGTACTCTGTACGGCTTCGGTGGTTAGACGCATCAAGTCGCGGATCTCGCATCCACAATAACCCTTCTCCGGTCCTTCTTAGGACCACCTTCATTTTCCCAAGAGGGGCTGAATGTGTCTCGTTGCCACTGCTAACTCCTTCGTGTTTACATATTAAAACACTATTGTTTGTTATTGTTTTGTCATTGATAGTGTCGTCGTAAATCTATACAAGTGTTGGCTACGTAAACAAAAGAGAAGGAGGGAGGGCAGGGGGTTGGATGTATGATTGCAACTGAGCGAAAGGGAACTGTCAAGAAAATGATGAGAGGCAAATAAAATGATCACTTATTGATATCAAATTGGAGCGCTTCAAGCCACAGACGGGGTCAATTTGATGCCAACCAGTGTCGATAGGCGCACAAGCAGAATGGATTATGACGTGCTCATTCATTTGTGCTCATCACACAGAGCTTCACTCATAGAGAAAGGGATCCCTCCCATTGGTGTTGTGTTGCATTAGAGATAGAAAGTAACGATTTGCGGGATAGAAATAATGCATTCTTGACCATGATTTTGTAGTGAGAGTGCTCATTTTGGACAAGAAAGCCGTCCATAGGGCAGAGAGAGAAGGCAAATTGTTGAAATGCAATTAGCTGTTGATGTTTGGTCAAATACAGATGACAAATAGGGGTTTGAAATGATCATATGCGCAGGGACAACACAAGGGCTGGAGTTTTTGGTTCGTTAAATGGAGTGTGACTATAGTGCGAGTACTTAGGGAGGGTGTTGAAAGGAAATGTTTATGGTTGCTACGAGTGTAACAATTAGGATGGCAACGAGAGCAGACCAACTCTTTTGGGAAAAATGAAGGTGGCTCTGAAAAGAGCCGGGTTTGGAGGAGTCGGAACCGTTGGAGGGGCAACTTAAGCACGCTCTCCGCGGATACGGCGGGCCAGCTGGATGTCCTTGGGCATGATGGTGACACGCTTGGCATGGATGGCGCACAGGTTGGTGTCCTCAAAGAGACCGACCAGGTAAGCCTCGCTGGCCTCCTGCAGAGCCATGACGGCAGAGCTCTGGAAGCGCAGGTCTGTCTTGAAGTCCTGGGCGATTTCGCGCACCAGACGCTGGAAGGGCAGCTTGCGGATCAGGAGCTCGGTGCTCTTCTGGTAACGACGGATCTCACGAAGAGCCACAGTTCCAGGCCTGTAACGATGAGGTTTCTTGACTCCTCCAGTGGCAGGGGCGCTTTTGCGAGCGGCCTTGGTTGCCAGCTGTTTGCGAGGAGCTTTTCCTCCGGTGGATTTACGGGCGGTTTGCTTGGTACGTGCCATTTCGAAGTTAGAGTCGACTGAGCAGCCAGGAACTAGAGAGACGTTTTATATGGGAAAGGCATTCGCAGCCCTGGCGCGCCGCTCTGATTTTAGCCAATGAAAGCCGTGGAGACATCAGCCGAAGATTCAAGCAACATTACCGTACAGGGCCACTTTTTGGGGGGTCTCTGTGCTGTGCTGTCGTGCGTGTGTGTGTGTGTGTGTGTGTGTGTGTGTGTGTGTGTGTGTGTGTGTGTGTGTGTGTGCCGTCAAAAGTACCAGGTACAAAGTATGATAAAGAAAGAAAGGAACGTACAAACTGACAAGCAAGCACACAAAAATGAAACCTTAACACACGCGTGCACAGCTCACAGCTAAATAAATGCTGAGGTGAACGCTCTTGTAAAAAAGTGTGTATGTACAAAGACGAGTTCTTTACATGTTATACGAGCAGGGCGCGCAAGGTGACAAAAACGAAAGAAGCAGTTGTGAAAAAGTGAAGTGAACACTTTTACGAGCGGCACACGTTTTGACAGTAGGAATTTGAGAGACAGCGAAGGAGAGAACATATGCTACACATAAGAGGCTGGCGACTTTGTGCAAAGTAATGGGTGTGCCGCTAATTAGTGTTAGAAAACTGCAACAGAGTAACAGGTATTTTGTCCGTTGTGTCTGAGTGGCGAGGTAGGCGTTTGATTTCTCTGTTTATTCACGTGTTATTTTAACCACAAAGAACTACAACAAAGAACAACAAAGAAAGAACACCATAAAAGTACCAGATATATTTTGAGGGTTGGTAAAAGTTGGTTGAGTTTTGTGAGATGCGTGAGATATATAGTAAATGATTTGTAGGATGACGATGACGATGACGATGACGATGACGATGACGATGACGATGACGATGACGATGTAGGTAGCAAGCCAGTTTTGCGGTGATAGCGGTTTGATGCAGTGACAGTGCTGTAGTAGACAGATTGTAGTGACGCCGGCCGGCGGATATTGATGACACTAATTTGACGGTTGACAAGTGATTTTTTTGTTTGTTTATGTAGTTTTGGTTATTTGTTGGATGTTTACTATATGCTTATACGCTTTTACATTATAATGGGTAAATATTATAATGGAGTTTTGTCCCCGAGATAGATGTTGGATCCGTTGGATCCGTTGGTTCCTTGACTACTAAATTAAATATAGGGAAGGAGAGAGAGACATTGTTGTGTACATGTATTGTGTATTGTGTATTGTGTATTGAGTGTGTATTGAGTTGGTTCGTTGGCAACGAGAAATTCATCTCTCTCTGGAAAAAGTGGGTGGTCCTGAGAAGGACCTGTGTGTTTTACGTTTGCCGGTTTGGCCAAACAGCAGTTTTAAGAGTCTACTTGCTGCTGGTGTACTTGGTGACGGCCTTGGTGCCCTCACTGACGGCGTGCTTGGCCAGCTCACCGGGGAGGAGGAGGCGGACCGCGGTCTGGATCTCCCGACTGGTGATGGTGGAGCGCTTGTTGTAGTGGGCCAGTCTGGAAGCTTCAGCGGCGATTCTCTCAAAGATATCGTTGACGAAGCTGTTCATGATAGACATGGCCTTGCTGCTGATGCCAGTGTCGGGGTGCACCTGCTTGAGCACCTTGTAGATGTAGATGGCGTAGCTTTCCTTCCTCTTCCTCTTGCGCTTCTTGTCGCCGGAGCGAACAGCCTTGGCCTTGCCGGCCTTCTTGGCGCCTTTGGAGCTAACTTTGGGTGGCATGGTTGATTCGTCTGCGGGTTGTGAGTCGCAAAAGGTAGCGCCGCCAAGCCGACCGCGCTCTTTTATACAGTGCGCAAACACTCGCGCCGGCAGTGCCGCCAAAGGGGCGCTCGCCATTGGTGGATTTTGCCGTTGACTCGACGTGCAGTTGGAGGGCTAGTGATGGGTATAAAAGGGGTCGGTCGCGTCGGCGTTGGCATTATTGGATTCGTTCGCTTTGCGTACGAATTTTTCAAACATCATCCAACTTGCATCATGTCTGGTCGCGGCAAAGGAGGAAAGGTTAAGGGAAAGAGCAAGTCTCGCTCGTCCCGTGCTGGACTTCAGTTCCCCGTGGGTCGTATCCACCGTCTGTTGCGCAAGGGCAACTACGCCGAGCGTGTGGGTGCCGGTGCCCCCGTGTACCTGGCTGCCGTGCTCGAGTACTTGGCCGCTGAGGTCCTGGAGTTGGCAGGCAACGCTGCCCGCGACAACAAGAAGACGAGAATCATCCCCCGTCACCTGCAGCTGGCCATCCGCAACGACGAGGAGTTGAACAAACTTCTGTCGGGTGTGACCATCGCCCAGGGTGGTGTGCTGCCCAACATCCAGGCTGTGCTTCTGCCCAAGAAGTCCCAGACCAAGGCTCCCGGTGGCAAGGCATAACAACTTTGCCTCTTTCACCTTCTTCTACAACAGGTCCTTCTCAGGACCACCTATTTTTTCCCAAGAGAGATAGACGTCTCGTTGCTTGCTTTGCCAGTGAAAAAGTGGTGTTGTGTTGTTTTGGTTTTGTTTTTTGTCGTCAATGTCCCAGCCGTTTTGGGGGTTGTTATTACTTATAGCCACTACACAATTCAGACGTAAACAACATCATTACACATACACAAATTCAATAATAATCAGCATCACAACAAGTCGTCATGAAAGTGCGAATAGACCAAGGGTTAAAATTAATAAACCCTCATTACATTTAGTCAAGTTTTGACTAAATGTTTTAACATAGAGGGGGAATCGAGACGAGGGTCGTATGTATGTATGTATGTATGTATGTATGTATGTATGTATGTATGTATGTATGTATGTATGTATGTATGTATGTATGTATGTATGTATGTATGTATGTATGTATGTATGTATGTATGTGTCTGTGTGTCTGTGTGTATGTGTGTGTGTGTGTGTGTGTGTGTGTGTGTCTGTCTGTGTCTGTCTGTCTGTCTGTGTCTGTGTGTCTCTGTGTGTCTGTGTCTGTCTGTGTCTGTCTGTCTGTCTGTCTGTCTGTCTGTCTGTCTGTCTGTGCGTGTGTGTGTGTGTAGAGCGATTCAGACCAAACAGACCGATCTTTATGAAATTTTACATGAGAGTTCCTGGGAATGATATCCCCGGATGTATTTTTTTAGCAATTTTTTTTATAAAACGATCCAAATTTACGTTCATCTTATTCTTCATCATTTTGTGATTCCAAAAACATATAAATATGTTATATTTGGATTAAAAACAAGCTCTGAAAATTAAAAATATAAAAATTATGATGAAAATTAAATTTTCGAAATCAATTTAAAAACACTTTCATCTTATTTCTTGTCCGTTCCTGATTCCAAAAACATATAGATATGATATGTTTGGATTAAAAACACGCTCAAAAAGTTAAAACGAAGAGAGGTACAGAAAAGCGTGCTATCCTTCTCAGCGCAACTACTAACTACCCCGCTCTTCTTGTCAATTTCACTGCCTTTGCCACGAGCGGTGGACTTACGATGCTACGAATATACGGTCTTGCTGAAAAAGTATTTTTGCCTTACGCGACTTGTTTTATTATTATCAGGCAGAGGCTGCTTTGTGCCATCCAGCAAATCACATAGATAAAGTCATATCAGGAACATACATACATACATACATACATACATACATACATACATACATACATACATACATACATACATACATACATACATACATACATACATACATACATACATACATACATACATACATACATACATACATACATACATACATACATACATACATACATACATACATACATACATACATACATACATACATACATACATACACAATGTTGTACAGATGAAAATAGTCAAGGCATGCACAAATCACAGCCACAAAAACGCTTTTGTCCAACAACCACATGCACCACGGGTGCCTGCCTGAACCCTGCCTACGGTAGGTGATCGCATCAAAACAAACGTGGATGACAAGTGAATGTGAAGCCTAATTGATAAGGTGAATCCGACGGGCGCTGTGGCGGGGTGGTAAGACGTCGGCCTCTAGTAATCGGAAGGTCGAGGGATCGAATCCAGGCCCGGCCTGTTAAGTGTGGAGATTTTTCCGATCTCCCAGGTCAACTTATGTGCAGACCTGCTAGTGGCGTATCCCCCTTCGTGTGTACACGCAAGCACAAGACCAAGTGCGCACGGAAAAGATCCTGTAATCCATGTCAGAGTTCGGTGGGTTATAGAAACACGAAAATACCCAGCATGCTTCCTCCGAAAGCGGCGTATGGCTGCCTTAATGGCGGGGAAAAAACGGTCATACACGTAAAATTCCACTCGTGCAAAAACACGAGTGTGCGTGGGAGTTTCAGCCCACGAAGGCAGAAGAAGAAGAACAAGAACAAGAACAAAAAGAACAAGAACAAGAACAAGAAGACGAAGAAGGTAAGGTGAATCGAGTTGCTACGCCAACAAGCAACGTTTCAAGTGAGCAGGCTTCAAGTTGCATCACATTCACATGGAGAATGTACAACTTGAATCGATGTGCCGCAGGCTATAATGATAATGATAATGATGTCCTTCTTTGCAGCAATGTATCTAAATGATCATATAGCTGCAATTCCTGCCACACAGACTTTTCACATTGCAGGTTGGGGCTGGGTATGAGCAATTTGAGATATGATGTGTTTTACTTGAGCTGAAGACATTTGCTGACAGTGACAGTGGACAGTGACCAGTGACAGTGACCAGTGACAGTGACCAGTGACACAGACACAGACACAGACACAGACACAGACAGTGGGTGTGAAAATAGAGCGAGGCGACTCTTCGCTCTCTCAGCCAATCAAAGTTCACGCTTGTGGAGCGGTGTTTTGCTTTCTCACGGGCCCGCGTCTGCTGTATATAAGGCGGCTGCGCCGGCGAGCTGAGAAGCATTCTCGAATCGCACGACTCGTAGAAACATTCATCATGACTGGCCGTGGTAAAGGAGGAAAGGGTCTCGGAAAGGGGGGCGCCAAGCGTCACAGGAAAGTTTTGCGTGATAACATCCAGGGTATCACCAAGCCCGCTATCCGTCGTCTGGCTCGCCGTGGCGGTGTCAAGCGTATCTCTGGTCTCATCTACGAGGAGACTCGCGGAGTTCTCAAGGTATTCCTGGAGAACGTGATCCGTGATGCCGTCACGTACACTGAGCACGCCAAGAGGAAGACTGTGACCGCCATGGATGTGGTCTACGCCCTCAAACGCCAGGGTCGTACTCTGTACGGCTTCGGTGGTTAGACGCATCAAGTCGCGGATCTCGCATCCACAATAACCCTTCTCCGGTCCTTCTTAGGACCACCTTCATTTTCCCAAGAGGGGCTGAATGTGTCTCGTTGCCACTGCTAACTCCTTCGTGTTTACATATTAAAACACTATTGTTTGTTATTGTTTTGTCATTGATAGTGTCGTCGTAAATCTATACAAGTGTTGGCTACGTAAACAAAAGAGAAGGAGGGAGGGCAGGGGGTTGGATGTATGATTGCAACTGAGCGAAAGGGAACTGTCAAGAAAATGATGAGAGGCAAATAAAATGATCACTTATTGATATCAAATTGGAGCGCTTCAAGCCACAGACGGGGTCAATTTGATGCCAACCAGTGTCGATAGGCGCACAAGCAGAATGGATTATGACGTGCTCATTCATTTGTGCTCATCACACAGAGCTTCACTCATAGAGAAAGGGATCCCTCCCATTGGTGTTGTGTTGCATTAGAGATAGAAAGTAACGATTTGCGGGATAGAAATAATGCATTCTTGACCATGATTTTGTAGTGAGAGTGCTCATTTTGGACAAGAAAGCCGTCCATAGGGCAGAGAGAGAAGGCAAATTGTTGAAATGCATTAGCTGTTGATGTTTGGTCAAATACAGATGACAAATAGGGGTTTGAAATGATCATATGCGCAGGGACAACACAAGGGCTGGAGTTTTTGGTTCGTTAAATGGAGTGTGACTATAGTGCGAGTACTTAGGGAGGGTGTTGAAAGGAAATGTTTATGGTTGCTACGAGTGTAACAATTAGGATGGCAACGAGAGCAGACCAACTCTTTTGGGAAAAATGAAGGTGGCTCTGAAAAGAGCCGGGTTTGGAGGAGTCGGAACCGTTGGAGGGGCAACTTAAGCACGCTCTCCGCGGATACGGCGGGCCAGCTGGATGTCCTTGGGCATGATGGTGACACGCTTGGCATGGATGGCGCACAGGTTGGTGTCCTCAAAGAGACCGACCAGGTAAGCCTCGCTGGCCTCCTGCAGAGCCATGACGGCAGAGCTCTGGAAGCGCAGGTCTGTCTTGAAGTCCTGGGCGATTTCGCGCACCAGACGCTGGAAGGGCAGCTTGCGGATCAGGAGCTCGGTGCTCTTCTGGTAACGACGGATCTCACGAAGAGCCACAGTTCCAGGCCTGTAACGATGAGGTTTCTTGACTCCTCCAGTGGCAGGGGCGCTTTTGCGAGCGGCCTTGGTTGCCAGCTGTTTGCGAGGAGCTTTTCCTCCGGTGGATTTACGGGCGGTTTGCTTGGTACGTGCCATTTCGAAGTTAGAGTCGACTGAGCAGCCAGGAACTAGAGAGACGTTTTATATGGGAAAGGCATTCGCAGCCCTGGCGCGCCGCTCTGATTTTAGCCAATGAAAGCCGTGGAGACATCAGCCGAAGATTCAAGCAACATTACCGTACAGGGCCACTTTTTGGGGGGTCTCTGTGCTGTGCTGTCGTGCGTGTGTGTGTGTGTGTGTGTGTGTGTGTGTGTGTGTGTGTGTGTGTGTGTGTGTGTGTGTGTGCCGTCAAAAGTACCAGGTACAAAGTATGATAAAGAAAGAAAGGAACGTACAAACTGACAAGCAAGCACACAAAAATGAAACCTTAACACACGCGTGCACAGCTCACAGCTAAATAAATGCTGAGGTGAACGCTCTTGTAAAAAAGTGTGTATGTACAAAGACGAGTTCTTTACATGTTATACGAGCAGGGCGCGCAAGGTGACAAAAACGAAAGAAGCAGTTGTGAAAAAGTGAAGTGAACACTTTTACGAGCGGCACACGTTTTGACAGTAGGAATTTGAGAGACAGCGAAGGAGAGAACATATGCTACACATAAGAGGCTGGCGACTTTGTGCAAAGTAATGGGTGTGCCGCTAATTAGTGTTAGAAAACTGCAACAGAGTAACAGGTATTTTGTCCGTTGTGTCTGAGTGGCGAGGTAGGCGTTTGATTTCTCTGTTTATTCACGTGTTATTTTAACCACAAAGAACTACAACAAAGAACAACAAAGAAAGAACACCATAAAAGTACCAGATATATTTTGAGGGTTGGTAAAAGTTGGTTGAGTTTTGTGAGATGCGTGAGATATATAGTAAATGATTTGTAGGATGACGATGACGATGACGATGACGATGACGATGACGATGACGATGACGATGACGATGTAGGTAGCAAGCCAGTTTTGCGGTGATAGCGGTTTGATGCAGTGACAGTGCTGTAGTAGACAGATTGTAGTGACGCCGGCCGGCGGATATTGATGACACTAATTTGACGGTTGACAAGTGATTTTTTTGTTTGTTTATGTAGTTTTGGTTATTTGTTGGATGTTTACTATATGCTTATACGCTTTTACATTATAATGGGTAAATATTATAATGGAGTTTTGTCCCCGAGATAGATGTTGGATCCGTTGGATCCGTTGGTTCCTTGACTACTAAATTAAATATAGGGAAGGAGAGAGAGACATTGTTGTGTACATGTATTGTGTATTGTGTATTGTGTATTGAGTGTGTATTGAGTTGGTTCGTTGGCAACGAGAAATTCATCTCTCTCTGGAAAAAGTGGGTGGTCCTGAGAAGGACCTGTGTGTTTTACGTTTGCCGGTTTGGCCAAACAGCAGTTTTAAGAGTCTACTTGCTGCTGGTGTACTTGGTGACGGCCTTGGTGCCCTCACTGACGGCGTGCTTGGCCAGCTCACCGGGGAGGAGGAGGCGGACCGCGGTCTGGATCTCCCGACTGGTGATGGTGGAGCGCTTGTTGTAGTGGGCCAGTCTGGAAGCTTCAGCGGCGATTCTCTCAAAGATATCGTTGACGAAGCTGTTCATGATAGACATGGCCTTGCTGCTGATGCCAGTGTCGGGGTGCACCTGCTTGAGCACCTTGTAGATGTAGATGGCGTAGCTTTCCTTCCTCTTCCTCTTGCGCTTCTTGTCGCCGGAGCGAACAGCCTTGGCCTTGCCGGCCTTCTTGGCGCCTTTGGAGCTAACTTTGGGTGGCATGGTTGATTCGTCTGCGGGTTGTGAGTCGCAAAAGGTAGCGCCGCCAAGCCGACCGCGCTCTTTTATACAGTGCGCAAACACTCGCGCCGGCAGTGCCGCCAAAGGGGCGCTCGCCATTGGTGGATTTTGCCGTTGACTCGACGTGCAGTTGGAGGGCTAGTGATGGGTATAAAAGGGGTCGGTCGCGTCGGCGTTGGCATTATTGGATTCGTTCGCTTTGCGTACGAATTTTTCAAACATCATCCAACTTGCATCATGTCTGGTCGCGGCAAAGGAGGAAAGGTTAAGGGAAAGAGCAAGTCTCGCTCGTCCCGTGCTGGACTTCAGTTCCCCGTGGGTCGTATCCACCGTCTGTTGCGCAAGGGCAACTACGCCGAGCGTGTGGGTGCCGGTGCCCCCGTGTACCTGGCTGCCGTGCTCGAGTACTTGGCCGCTGAGGTCCTGGAGTTGGCAGGCAACGCTGCCCGCGACAACAAGAAGACGAGAATCATCCCCCGTCACCTGCAGCTGGCCATCCGCAACGACGAGGAGTTGAACAAACTTCTGTCGGGTGTGACCATCGCCCAGGGTGGTGTGCTGCCCAACATCCAGGCTGTGCTTCTGCCCAAGAAGTCCCAGACCAAGGCTCCCGGTGGCAAGGCATAACAACTTTGCCTCTTTCACCTTCTTCTACAACAGGTCCTTCTCAGGACCACCTATTTTTTCCCAAGAGAGATAGACGTCTCGTTGCTTGCTTTGCCAGTGAAAAAGTGGTGTTGTGTTGTTTTGGTTTTGTTTTTTGTCGTCAATGTCCCAGCCGTTTTGGGGGTTGTTATTACTTATAGCCACTACACAATTCAGACGTAAACAACATCATTACACATACACAAATTCAATAATAATCAGCATCACAACAAGTCGTCATGAAAGTGCGAATAGACCAAGGGTTAAAATTAATAAACCCTCATTACATTTAGTCAAGTTTTGACTAAATGTTTTAACATAGAGGGGGAATCGAGACGAGGGTCGTATGTATGTATGTATGTATGTATGTATGTATGTATGTATGTATGTATGTATGTATGTATGTATGTATGTATGTATGTATGTATGTATGTATGTATGTATGTATGTATGTATGTATGTGTGTGTGTGTGTGTATATGTATGTGTGTGTGTGTGTGTCTGTGTGTCTGTGTGTGTCTGTGTCTGTGTGTCTCGGTGTGTCTCTGTGTGTCTGTGTCTGTCTGTGTCTGTCTGTCTGTCTGTCTGTCTGTCTGTCTGTCTGTCTGTGCGTGTGTGTGTGTGTGTAGAGCGATTCAGACCAAACTACTGGACCGATCTTTATGACATTTTACATGAGAGTTCCTGGGAATGATATCCCCGGATGTATTTGTTTTAGCAATTTTTTTATAAAACGATCCAAATTTACGTTCATCTTATTCTTCATCATTTTGTGATTCCAAAAACATATAAATATGTTATATTTGGATTAAAAACAAGCTCTGAAAATTAAAAATATAAAAATTATGATGAAAATTAAATTTTCGAAATCAATTTAAAAACACTTTCATCTTATTTCTTGTCCGTTCCTGATTCCAAAAACATATAGATATGATATGTTTGGATTAAAAACACGCTCAAAAAGTTAAAACGAAGAGAGGTACAGAAAAGCGTGCTATCCTTCTCAGCGCAACTACTAACTACCCCGCTCTTCTTGTCAATTTCACTGCCTTTGCCACGAGCGGTGGACTTACGATGCTACGAATATACGGTCTTGCTGAAAAAGTATTTTTGCCTTACGCGACTTGTTTTATTATTATCAGGCAGAGGCTGCTTTGTGCCATCCAGCAAATCACATAGATAAAGTCATATCAGGAACATACATACATACATACATACATACATACATACATACATACATACATACATACATACATACATACATACATACATACATACATACATACATACATACATACATACATACATACATACATACATACATACATACATACATACATACATACATACATACATACATACATACATACATACATACATACACAATGTTGTACAGATGAAAATAGTCAAGGCATGCACAAATCACAGCCACAAAAACGCTTTTGTCCAACAACCACATGCACCACGGGTGCCTGCCTGAACCCTGCCTACGGTAGGTGATCGCATCAAAACAAACGTGGATGACAAGTGAATGTGAAGCCTAATTGATAAGGTGAATCCGACGGGCGCTGTGGCGGGGTGGTAAGACGTCGGCCTCTAGTAATCGGAAGGTCGAGGGATCGAATCCAGGCCCGGCCTGTTAAGTGTGGAGATTTTTCCGATCTCCCAGGTCAACTTATGTGCAGACCTGCTAGTGGCGTATCCCCCTTCGTGTGTACACGCAAGCACAAGACCAAGTGCGCACGGAAAAGATCCTGTAATCCATGTCAGAGTTCGGTGGGTTATAGAAACACGAAAATACCCAGCATGCTTCCTCCGAAAGCGGCGTATGGCTGCCTTAATGGCGGGGAAAAAACGGTCATACACGTAAAATTCCACTCGTGCAAAAACACGAGTGTGCGTGGGAGTTTCAGCCCACGAAGGCAGAAGAAGAAGAACAAGAACAAGAACAAAAAGAACAAGAACAAGAACAAGAAGACGAAGAAGGTAAGGTGAATCGAGTTGCTACGCCAACAAGCAACGTTTCAAGTGAGCAGGCTTCAAGTTGCATCACATTCACATGGAGAATGTACAACTTGAATCGATGTGCCGCAGGCTATAATGATAATGATAATGATGTCCTTCTTTGCAGCAATGTATCTAAATGATCATATAGCTGCAATTCCTGCCACACAGACTTTTCACATTGCAGGTTGGGGCTGGGTATGAGCAATTTGAGATATGATGTGTTTTACTTGAGCTGAAGACATTTGCTGACAGTGACAGTGGACAGTGACCAGTGACAGTGACCAGTGACAGTGACCAGTGACACAGACACAGACACAGACACAGACACAGACAGTGGGTGTGAAAATAGAGCGAGGCGACTCTTCGCTCTCTCAGCCAATCAAAGTTCACGCTTGTGGAGCGGTGTTTTGCTTTCTCACGGGCCCGCGTCTGCTGTATATAAGGCGGCTGCGCCGGCGAGCTGAGAAGCATTCTCGAATCGCACGACTCGTAGAAACATTCATCATGACTGGCCGTGGTAAAGGAGGAAAGGGTCTCGGAAAGGGGGGCGCCAAGCGTCACAGGAAAGTTTTGCGTGATAACATCCAGGGTATCACCAAGCCCGCTATCCGTCGTCTGGCTCGCCGTGGCGGTGTCAAGCGTATCTCTGGTCTCATCTACGAGGAGACTCGCGGAGTTCTCAAGGTATTCCTGGAGAACGTGATCCGTGATGCCGTCACGTACACTGAGCACGCCAAGAGGAAGACTGTGACCGCCATGGATGTGGTCTACGCCCTCAAACGCCAGGGTCGTACTCTGTACGGCTTCGGTGGTTAGACGCATCAAGTCGCGGATCTCGCATCCACAATAACCCTTCTCCGGTCCTTCTTAGGACCACCTTCATTTTCCCAAGAGGGGCTGAATGTGTCTCGTTGCCACTGCTAACTCCTTCGTGTTTACATATTAAAACACTATTGTTTGTTATTGTTTTGTCATTGATAGTGTCGTCGTAAATCTATACAAGTGTTGGCTACGTAAACAAAAGAGAAGGAGGGAGGGCAGGGGGTTGGATGTATGATTGCAACTGAGCGAAAGGGAACTGTCAAGAAAATGATGAGAGGCAAATAAAATGATCACTTATTGATATCAAATTGGAGCGCTTCAAGCCACAGACGGGGTCAATTTGATGCCAACCAGTGTCGATAGGCGCACAAGCAGAATGGATTATGACGTGCTCATTCATTTGTGCTCATCACACAGAGCTTCACTCATAGAGAAAGGGATCCCTCCCATTGGTGTTGTGTTGCATTAGAGATAGAAAGTAACGATTTGCGGGATAGAAATAATGCATTCTTGACCATGATTTTGTAGTGAGAGTGCTCATTTTGGACAAGAAAGCCGTCCATAGGGCAGAGAGAGAAGGCAAATTGTTGAAATGCATTAGCTGTTGATGTTTGGTCAAATACAGATGACAAATAGGGGTTTGAAATGATCATATGCGCAGGGACAACACAAGGGCTGGAGTTTTTGGTTCGTTAAATGGAGTGTGACTATAGTGCGAGTACTTAGGGAGGGTGTTGAAAGGAAATGTTTATGGTTGCTACGAGTGTAACAATTAGGATGGCAACGAGAGCAGACCAACTCTTTTGGGAAAAATGAAGGTGGCTCTGAAAAGAGCCGGGTTTGGAGGAGTCGGAACCGTTGGAGGGGCAACTTAAGCACGCTCTCCGCGGATACGGCGGGCCAGCTGGATGTCCTTGGGCATGATGGTGACACGCTTGGCATGGATGGCGCACAGGTTGGTGTCCTCAAAGAGACCGACCAGGTAAGCCTCGCTGGCCTCCTGCAGAGCCATGACGGCAGAGCTCTGGAAGCGCAGGTCTGTCTTGAAGTCCTGGGCGATTTCGCGCACCAGACGCTGGAAGGGCAGCTTGCGGATCAGGAGCTCGGTGCTCTTCTGGTAACGACGGATCTCACGAAGAGCCACAGTTCCAGGCCTGTAACGATGAGGTTTCTTGACTCCTCCAGTGGCAGGGGCGCTTTTGCGAGCGGCCTTGGTTGCCAGCTGTTTGCGAGGAGCTTTTCCTCCGGTGGATTTACGGGCGGTTTGCTTGGTACGTGCCATTTCGAAGTTAGAGTCGACTGAGCAGCCAGGAACTAGAGAGACGTTTTATATGGGAAAGGCATTCGCAGCCCTGGCGCGCCGCTCTGATTTTAGCCAATGAAAGCCGTGGAGACATCAGCCGAAGATTCAAGCAACATTACCGTACAGGGCCACTTTTTGGGGGGTCTCTGTGCTGTGCTGTCGTGCGTGTGTGTGTGTGTGTGTGTGTGTGTGTGTGTGTGTGTGTGTGTGTGTGTGTGTGTGTGCCGTCAAAAGTACCAGGTACAAAGTATGATAAAGAAAGAAAGGAACGTACAAACTGACAAGCAAGCACACAAAAATGAAACCTTAACACACGCGTGCACAGCTCACAGCTAAATAAATGCTGAGGTGAACGCTCTTGTAAAAAAGTGTGTATGTACAAAGACGAGTTCTTTACATGTTATACGAGCAGGGCGCGCAAGGTGACAAAAACGAAAGAAGCAGTTGTGAAAAAGTGAAGTGAACACTTTTACGAGCGGCACACGTTTTGACAGTAGGAATTTGAGAGACAGCGAAGGAGAGAACATATGCTACACATAAGAGGCTGGCGACTTTGTGCAAAGTAATGGGTGTGCCGCTAATTAGTGTTAGAAAACTGCAACAGAGTAACAGGTATTTTGTCCGTTGTGTCTGAGTGGCGAGGTAGGCGTTTGATTTCTCTGTTTATTCACGTGTTATTTTAACCACAAAGAACTACAACAAAGAACAACAAAGAAAGAACACCATAAAAGTACCAGATATATTTTGAGGGTTGGTAAAAGTTGGTTGAGTTTTGTGAGATGCGTGAGATATATAGTAAATGATTTGTAGGATGACGATGACGATGACGATGACGATGACGATGACGATGACGATGACGATGACGATGTAGGTAGCAAGCCAGTTTTGCGGTGATAGCGGTTTGATGCAGTGACAGTGCTGTAGTAGACAGATTGTAGTGACGCCGGCCGGCGGATATTGATGACACTAATTTGACGGTTGACAAGTGATTTTTTTGTTTGTTTATGTAGTTTTGGTTATTTGTTGGATGTTTACTATATGCTTATACGCTTTTACATTATAATGGGTAAATATTATAATGGAGTTTTGTCCCCGAGATAGATGTTGGATCCGTTGGATCCGTTGGTTCCTTGACTACTAAATTAAATATAGGGAAGGAGAGAGAGACATTGTTGTGTACATGTATTGTGTATTGTGTATTGTGTATTGAGTGTGTATTGAGTTGGTTCGTTGGCAACGAGAAATTCATCTCTCTCTGGAAAAAGTGGGTGGTCCTGAGAAGGACCTGTGTGTTTTACGTTTGCCGGTTTGGCCAAACAGCAGTTTTAAGAGTCTACTTGCTGCTGGTGTACTTGGTGACGGCCTTGGTGCCCTCACTGACGGCGTGCTTGGCCAGCTCACCGGGGAGGAGGAGGCGGACCGCGGTCTGGATCTCCCGACTGGTGATGGTGGAGCGCTTGTTGTAGTGGGCCAGTCTGGAAGCTTCAGCGGCGATTCTCTCAAAGATATCGTTGACGAAGCTGTTCATGATAGACATGGCCTTGCTGCTGATGCCAGTGTCGGGGTGCACCTGCTTGAGCACCTTGTAGATGTAGATGGCGTAGCTTTCCTTCCTCTTCCTCTTGCGCTTCTTGTCGCCGGAGCGAACAGCCTTGGCCTTGCCGGCCTTCTTGGCGCCTTTGGAGCTAACTTTGGGTGGCATGGTTGATTCGTCTGCGGGTTGTGAGTCGCAAAAGGTAGCGCCGCCAAGCCGACCGCGCTCTTTTATACAGTGCGCAAACACTCGCGCCGGCAGTGCCGCCAAAGGGGCGCTCGCCATTGGTGGATTTTGCCGTTGACTCGACGTGCAGTTGGAGGGCTAGTGATGGGTATAAAAGGGGTCGGTCGCGTCGGCGTTGGCATTATTGGATTCGTTCGCTTTGCGTACGAATTTTTCAAACATCATCCAACTTGCATCATGTCTGGTCGCGGCAAAGGAGGAAAGGTTAAGGGAAAGAGCAAGTCTCGCTCGTCCCGTGCTGGACTTCAGTTCCCCGTGGGTCGTATCCACCGTCTGTTGCGCAAGGGCAACTACGCCGAGCGTGTGGGTGCCGGTGCCCCCGTGTACCTGGCTGCCGTGCTCGAGTACTTGGCCGCTGAGGTCCTGGAGTTGGCAGGCAACGCTGCCCGCGACAACAAGAAGACGAGAATCATCCCCCGTCACCTGCAGCTGGCCATCCGCAACGACGAGGAGTTGAACAAACTTCTGTCGGGTGTGACCATCGCCCAGGGTGGTGTGCTGCCCAACATCCAGGCTGTGCTTCTGCCCAAGAAGTCCCAGACCAAGGCTCCCGGTGGCAAGGCATAACAACTTTGCCTCTTTCACCTTCTTCTACAACAGGTCCTTCTCAGGACCACCTATTTTTTCCCAAGAGAGATAGACGTCTCGTTGCTTGCTTTGCCAGTGAAAAAGTGGTGTTGTGTTGTTTTGGTTTTGTTTTTTGTCGTCAATGTCCCAGCCGTTTTGGGGGTTGTTATTACTTATAGCCACTACACAATTCAGACGTAAACAACATCATTACACATACACAAATTCAATAATAATCAGCATCACAACAAGTCGTCATGAAAGTGCGAATAGACCAAGGGTTAAAATTAATAAACCCTCATTACATTTAGTCAAGTTTTGACTAAATGTTTTAACATAGAGGGGGAATCGAGACGAGGGTCGTATGTATGTATGTATGTATGTATGTATGTATGTATGTATGTATGTATGTATGTATGTATGTATGTATGTATGTATGTATGTATGTATGTATGTATGTATGTATGTATGTATGTATGTGTGTGTGTGTGTGTGTATGTGTGTGTGTGTGTGTGTGTGTGTGTGTCTGTGTGTGTCTGTGTCTGTGTGTCTCGGTGTGTCTCTGTGTGTCTGTGTCTGTCTGTGTCTGTCTGTCTGTCTGTCTGTCTGTCTGTCTGTCTGTCTGTGCGTGTGTGTGTGTGTGTAGAGCGATTCAGACCAAACAGACCGATCTTTATGACATTTTACATGAGAGTTCCTGGGAATGATATCCCCGGATGTATTTGTTTTAGCAATTTTTTTATAAAACGATCCAAATTTACGTTCATCTTATTCTTCATCATTTTGTGATTCCAAAAACATATAAATATGTTATATTTGGATTAAAAACAAGCTCTGAAAATTAAAAATATAAAAATTATGATGAAAATTAAATTTTCGAAATCAATTTAAAAACACTTTCATCTTATTTCTTGTCCGTTCCTGATTCCAAAAACATATAGATATGATATGTTTGGATTAAAAACACGCTCAAAAAGTTAAAACGAAGAGAGGTACAGAAAAGCGTGCTATCCTTCTCAGCGCAACTACTAACTACCCCGCTCTTCTTGTCAATTTCACTGCCTTTGCCACGAGCGGTGGACTTACGATGCTACGAATATACGGTCTTGCTGAAAAAGTATTTTTGCCTTACGCGACTTGTTTTATTATTATCAGGCAGAGGCTGCTTTGTGCCATCCAGCAAATCACATAGATAAAGTCATATCAGGAACATACATACATACATACATACATACATACATACATACATACATACATACATACATACATACATACATACATACATACATACATACATACATACATACATACATACATACATACATACATACATACATACATACATACATACATACATACATACATACATACATACATACATACATACATACATACATACATACATACACAATGTTGTACAGATGAAAATAGTCAAGGCATGCACAAATCACAGCCACAAAAACGCTTTTGTCCAACAACCACATGCACCACGGGTGCCTGCCTGAACCCTGCCTACGGTAGGTGATCGCATCAAAACAAACGTGGATGACAAGTGAATGTGAAGCCTAATTGATAAGGTGAATCCGACGGGCGCTGTGGCGGGGTGGTAAGACGTCGGCCTCTAGTAATCGGAAGGTCGAGGGATCGAATCCAGGCCCGGCCTGTTAAGTGTGGAGATTTTTCCGATCTCCCAGGTCAACTTATGTGCAGACCTGCTAGTGGCGTATCCCCCTTCGTGTGTACACGCAAGCACAAGACCAAGTGCGCACGGAAAAGATCCTGTAATCCATGTCAGAGTTCGGTGGGTTATAGAAACACGAAAATACCCAGCATGCTTCCTCCGAAAGCGGCGTATGGCTGCCTTAATGGCGGGGAAAAAACGGTCATACACGTAAAATTCCACTCGTGCAAAAACACGAGTGTGCGTGGGAGTTTCAGCCCACGAAGGCAGAAGAAGAAGAACAAGAACAAGAACAAAAAGAACAAGAACAAGAACAAGAAGACGAAGAAGGTAAGGTGAATCGAGTTGCTACGCCAACAAGCAACGTTTCAAGTGAGCAGGCTTCAAGTTGCATCACATTCACATGGAGAATGTACAACTTGAATCGATGTGCCGCAGGCTATAATGATAATGATAATGATGTCCTTCTTTGCAGCAATGTATCTAAATGATCATATAGCTGCAATTCCTGCCACACAGACTTTTCACATTGCAGGTTGGGGCTGGGTATGAGCAATTTGAGATATGATGTGTTTTACTTGAGCTGAAGACATTTGCTGACAGTGACAGTGGACAGTGACCAGTGACAGTGACCAGTGACAGTGACCAGTGACACAGACACAGACACAGACACAGACACAGACAGTGGGTGTGAAAATAGAGCGAGGCGACTCTTCGCTCTCTCAGCCAATCAAAGTTCACGCTTGTGGAGCGGTGTTTTGCTTTCTCACGGGCCCGCGTCTGCTGTATATAAGGCGGCTGCGCCGGCGAGCTGAGAAGCATTCTCGAATCGCACGACTCGTAGAAACATTCATCATGACTGGCCGTGGTAAAGGAGGAAAGGGTCTCGGAAAGGGGGGCGCCAAGCGTCACAGGAAAGTTTTGCGTGATAACATCCAGGGTATCACCAAGCCCGCTATCCGTCGTCTGGCTCGCCGTGGCGGTGTCAAGCGTATCTCTGGTCTCATCTACGAGGAGACTCGCGGAGTTCTCAAGGTATTCCTGGAGAACGTGATCCGTGATGCCGTCACGTACACTGAGCACGCCAAGAGGAAGACTGTGACCGCCATGGATGTGGTCTACGCCCTCAAACGCCAGGGTCGTACTCTGTACGGCTTCGGTGGTTAGACGCATCAAGTCGCGGATCTCGCATCCACAATAACCCTTCTCCGGTCCTTCTTAGGACCACCTTCATTTTCCCAAGAGGGGCTGAATGTGTCTCGTTGCCACTGCTAACTCCTTCGTGTTTACATATTAAAACACTATTGTTTGTTATTGTTTTGTCATTGATAGTGTCGTCGTAAATCTATACAAGTGTTGGCTACGTAAACAAAAGAGAAGGAGGGAGGGCAGGGGGTTGGATGTATGATTGCAACTGAGCGAAAGGGAACTGTCAAGAAAATGATGAGAGGCAAATAAAATGATCACTTATTGATATCAAATTGGAGCGCTTCAAGCCACAGACGGGGTCAATTTGATGCCAACCAGTGTCGATAGGCGCACAAGCAGAATGGATTATGACGTGCTCATTCATTTGTGCTCATCACACAGAGCTTCACTCATAGAGAAAGGGATCCCTCCCATTGGTGTTGTGTTGCATTAGAGATAGAAAGTAACGATTTGCGGGATAGAAATAATGCATTCTTGACCATGATTTTGTAGTGAGAGTGCTCATTTTGGACAAGAAAGCCGTCCATAGGGCAGAGAGAGAAGGCAAATTGTTGAAATGCATTAGCTGTTGATGTTTGGTCAAATACAGATGACAAATAGGGGTTTGAAATGATCATATGCGCAGGGACAACACAAGGGCTGGAGTTTTTGGTTCGTTAAATGGAGTGTGACTATAGTGCGAGTACTTAGGGAGGGTGTTGAAAGGAAATGTTTATGGTTGCTACGAGTGTAACAATTAGGATGGCAACGAGAGCAGACCAACTCTTTTGGGAAAAATGAAGGTGGCTCTGAAAAGAGCCGGGTTTGGAGGAGTCGGAACCGTTGGAGGGGCAACTTAAGCACGCTCTCCGCGGATACGGCGGGCCAGCTGGATGTCCTTGGGCATGATGGTGACACGCTTGGCATGGATGGCGCACAGGTTGGTGTCCTCAAAGAGACCGACCAGGTAAGCCTCGCTGGCCTCCTGCAGAGCCATGACGGCAGAGCTCTGGAAGCGCAGGTCTGTCTTGAAGTCCTGGGCGATTTCGCGCACCAGACGCTGGAAGGGCAGCTTGCGGATCAGGAGCTCGGTGCTCTTCTGGTAACGACGGATCTCACGAAGAGCCACAGTTCCAGGCCTGTAACGATGAGGTTTCTTGACTCCTCCAGTGGCAGGGGCGCTTTTGCGAGCGGCCTTGGTTGCCAGCTGTTTGCGAGGAGCTTTTCCTCCGGTGGATTTACGGGCGGTTTGCTTGGTACGTGCCATTTCGAAGTTAGAGTCGACTGAGCAGCCAGGAACTAGAGAGACGTTTTATATGGGAAAGGCATTCGCAGCCCTGGCGCGCCGCTCTGATTTTAGCCAATGAAAGCCGTGGAGACATCAGCCGAAGATTCAAGCAACATTACCGTACAGGGCCACTTTTTGGGGGGTCTCTGTGCTGTGCTGTCGTGCGTGTGTGTGTGTGTGTGTGTGTGTGTGTGTGTGTGTGTGTGTGTGTGTGTGTGTGTGTGTGTGCCGTCAAAAGTACCAGGTACAAAGTATGATAAAGAAAGAAAGGAACGTACAAACTGACAAGCAAGCACACAAAAATGAAACCTTAACACACGCGTGCACAGCTCACAGCTAAATAAATGCTGAGGTGAACGCTCTTGTAAAAAAGTGTGTATGTACAAAGACGAGTTCTTTACATGTTATACGAGCAGGGCGCGCAAGGTGACAAAAACGAAAGAAGCAGTTGTGAAAAAGTGAAGTGAACACTTTTACGAGCGGCACACGTTTTGACAGTAGGAATTTGAGAGACAGCGAAGGAGAGAACATATGCTACACATAAGAGGCTGGCGACTTTGTGCAAAGTAATGGGTGTGCCGCTAATTAGTGTTAGAAAACTGCAACAGAGTAACAGGTATTTTGTCCGTTGTGTCTGAGTGGCGAGGTAGGCGTTTGATTTCTCTGTTTATTCACGTGTTATTTTAACCACAAAGAACTACAACAAAGAACAACAAAGAAAGAACACCATAAAAGTACCAGATATATTTTGAGGGTTGGTAAAAGTTGGTTGAGTTTTGTGAGATGCGTGAGATATATAGTAAATGATTTGTAGGATGACGATGACGATGACGATGACGATGACGATGACGATGACGATGACGATGACGATGTAGGTAGCAAGCCAGTTTTGCGGTGATAGCGGTTTGATGCAGTGACAGTGCTGTAGTAGACAGATTGTAGTGACGCCGGCCGGCGGATATTGATGACACTAATTTGACGGTTGACAAGTGATTTTTTTGTTTGTTTATGTAGTTTTGGTTATTTGTTGGATGTTTACTATATGCTTATACGCTTTTACATTATAATGGGTAAATATTATAATGGAGTTTTGTCCCCGAGATAGATGTTGGATCCGTTGGATCCGTTGGTTCCTTGACTACTAAATTAAATATAGGGAAGGAGAGAGAGACATTGTTGTGTACATGTATTGTGTATTGTGTATTGTGTATTGAGTGTGTATTGAGTTGGTTCGTTGGCAACGAGAAATTCATCTCTCTCTGGAAAAAGTGGGTGGTCCTGAGAAGGACCTGTGTGTTTTACGTTTGCCGGTTTGGCCAAACAGCAGTTTTAAGAGTCTACTTGCTGCTGGTGTACTTGGTGACGGCCTTGGTGCCCTCACTGACGGCGTGCTTGGCCAGCTCACCGGGGAGGAGGAGGCGGACCGCGGTCTGGATCTCCCGACTGGTGATGGTGGAGCGCTTGTTGTAGTGGGCCAGTCTGGAAGCTTCAGCGGCGATTCTCTCAAAGATATCGTTGACGAAGCTGTTCATGATAGACATGGCCTTGCTGCTGATGCCAGTGTCGGGGTGCACCTGCTTGAGCACCTTGTAGATGTAGATGGCGTAGCTTTCCTTCCTCTTCCTCTTGCGCTTCTTGTCGCCGGAGCGAACAGCCTTGGCCTTGCCGGCCTTCTTGGCGCCTTTGGAGCTAACTTTGGGTGGCATGGTTGATTCGTCTGCGGGTTGTGAGTCGCAAAAGGTAGCGCCGCCAAGCCGACCGCGCTCTTTTATACAGTGCGCAAACACTCGCGCCGGCAGTGCCGCCAAAGGGGCGCTCGCCATTGGTGGATTTTGCCGTTGACTCGACGTGCAGTTGGAGGGCTAGTGATGGGTATAAAAGGGGTCGGTCGCGTCGGCGTTGGCATTATTGGATTCGTTCGCTTTGCGTACGAATTTTTCAAACATCATCCAACTTGCATCATGTCTGGTCGCGGCAAAGGAGGAAAGGTTAAGGGAAAGAGCAAGTCTCGCTCGTCCCGTGCTGGACTTCAGTTCCCCGTGGGTCGTATCCACCGTCTGTTGCGCAAGGGCAACTACGCCGAGCGTGTGGGTGCCGGTGCCCCCGTGTACCTGGCTGCCGTGCTCGAGTACTTGGCCGCTGAGGTCCTGGAGTTGGCAGGCAACGCTGCCCGCGACAACAAGAAGACGAGAATCATCCCCCGTCACCTGCAGCTGGCCATCCGCAACGACGAGGAGTTGAACAAACTTCTGTCGGGTGTGACCATCGCCCAGGGTGGTGTGCTGCCCAACATCCAGGCTGTGCTTCTGCCCAAGAAGTCCCAGACCAAGGCTCCCGGTGGCAAGGCATAACAACTTTGCCTCTTTCACCTTCTTCTACAACAGGTCCTTCTCAGGACCACCTATTTTTTCCCAAGAGAGATAGACGTCTCGTTGCTTGCTTTGCCAGTGAAAAAGTGGTGTTGTGTTGTTTTGGTTTTGTTTTTTGTCGTCAATGTCCCAGCCGTTTTGGGGGTTGTTATTACTTATAGCCACTACACAATTCAGACGTAAACAACATCATTACACATACACAAATTCAATAATAATCAGCATCACAACAAGTCGTCATGAAAGTGCGAATAGACCAAGGGTTAAAATTAATAAACCCTCATTACATTTAGTCAAGTTTTGACTAAATGTTTTAACATAGAGGGGGAATCGAGACGAGGGTCGTGGTGTATGTATGTATGTATGTATGTATGTATGTATGTATGTATGTATGTATGTATGTATGTATGTATGTATGTATGTATGTATGTATGTATGTATGTATGTATGTATGTATGTATGTGTGTGTGTGTGTATGTGTGCGTGTGTGTGTGTGTCTGTGTGTCTGTGTGTGTCTGTGTCTGTGTGTCTCGGTGTGTCTCTGTGTGTCTGTGTCTGTCTGTGTCTGTCTGTCTGTCTGTCTGTCTGTCTGTCTGTCTGTCTGTGCGTGTGTGTGTGTGTAGAGCGATTCAGACCAAACAGACCGATCTTTATGAAATTTTACATGAGAGTTCCTGGGAATGATATCCCCGGATGTATTTGTTTTAGCAATTTTTTTATAAAACGATCCAAATTTACGTTCATCTTATTCTTCATCATTTTGTGATTCCAAAAACATATAAATATGTTATATTTGGATTAAAAACAAGCTCTGAAAATTAAAAATATAAAAATTATGATGAAAATTAAATTTTCGAAATCAATTTAAAAACACTTTCATCTTATTTCTTGTCCGTTCCTGATTCCAAAAACATATAGATATGATATGTTTGGATTAAAAACACGCTCAAAAAGTTAAAACGAAGAGAGGTACAGAAAAGCGTGCTATCCTTCTCAGCGCAACTACTAACTACCCCGCTCTTCTTGTCAATTTCACTGCCTTTGCCACGAGCGGTGGACTTACGATGCTACGAATATACGGTCTTGCTGAAAAAGTATTTTTGCCTTACGCGACTTGTTTTATTATTATCAGGCAGAGGCTGCTTTGTGCCATCCAGCAAATCACATAGATAAAGTCATATCAGGAACATACATACATACATACATACATACATACATACATACATACATACATACATACATACATACATACATACATACATACATACATACATACATACATACATACATACATACATACATACATACATACATACATACATACATACATACATACATACATACATACATACATACATACATACATACATACATACATACACAATGTTGTACAGATGAAAATAGTCAAGGCATGCACAAATCACAGCCACAAAAACGCTTTTGTCCAACAACCACATGCACCACGGGTGCCTGCCTGAACCCTGCCTACGGTAGGTGATCGCATCAAAACAAACGTGGATGACAAGTGAATGTGAAGCCTAATTGATAAGGTGAATCCGACGGGCGCTGTGGCGGGGTGGTAAGACGTCGGCCTCTAGTAATCGGAAGGTCGAGGGATCGAATCCAGGCCCGGCCTGTTAAGTGTGGAGATTTTTCCGATCTCCCAGGTCAACTTATGTGCAGACCTGCTAGTGGCGTATCCCCCTTCGTGTGTACACGCAAGCACAAGACCAAGTGCGCACGGAAAAGATCCTGTAATCCATGTCAGAGTTCGGTGGGTTATAGAAACACGAAAATACCCAGCATGCTTCCTCCGAAAGCGGCGTATGGCTGCCTTAATGGCGGGGAAAAAACGGTCATACACGTAAAATTCCACTCGTGCAAAAACACGAGTGTGCGTGGGAGTTTCAGCCCACGAAGGCAGAAGAAGAAGAACAAGAACAAGAACAAAAAGAACAAGAACAAGAACAAGAAGACGAAGAAGGTAAGGTGAATCGAGTTGCTACGCCAACAAGCAACGTTTCAAGTGAGCAGGCTTCAAGTTGCATCACATTCACATGGAGAATGTACAACTTGAATCGATGTGCCGCAGGCTATAATGATAATGATAATGATGTCCTTCTTTGCAGCAATGTATCTAAATGATCATATAGCTGCAATTCCTGCCACACAGACTTTTCACATTGCAGGTTGGGGCTGGGTATGAGCAATTTGAGATATGATGTGTTTTACTTGAGCTGAAGACATTTGCTGACAGTGACAGTGGACAGTGACCAGTGACAGTGACCAGTGACAGTGACCAGTGACACAGACACAGACACAGACACAGACACAGACAGTGGGTGTGAAAATAGAGCGAGGCGACTCTTCGCTCTCTCAGCCAATCAAAGTTCACGCTTGTGGAGCGGTGTTTTGCTTTCTCACGGGCCCGCGTCTGCTGTATATAAGGCGGCTGCGCCGGCGAGCTGAGAAGCATTCTCGAATCGCACGACTCGTAGAAACATTCATCATGACTGGCCGTGGTAAAGGAGGAAAGGGTCTCGGAAAGGGGGGCGCCAAGCGTCACAGGAAAGTTTTGCGTGATAACATCCAGGGTATCACCAAGCCCGCTATCCGTCGTCTGGCTCGCCGTGGCGGTGTCAAGCGTATCTCTGGTCTCATCTACGAGGAGACTCGCGGAGTTCTCAAGGTATTCCTGGAGAACGTGATCCGTGATGCCGTCACGTACACTGAGCACGCCAAGAGGAAGACTGTGACCGCCATGGATGTGGTCTACGCCCTCAAACGCCAGGGTCGTACTCTGTACGGCTTCGGTGGTTAGACGCATCAAGTCGCGGATCTCGCATCCACAATAACCCTTCTCCGGTCCTTCTTAGGACCACCTTCATTTTCCCAAGAGGGGCTGAATGTGTCTCGTTGCCACTGCTAACTCCTTCGTGTTTACATATTAAAACACTATTGTTTGTTATTGTTTTGTCATTGATAGTGTCGTCGTAAATCTATACAAGTGTTGGCTACGTAAACAAAAGAGAAGGAGGGAGGGCAGGGGGTTGGATGTATGATTGCAACTGAGCGAAAGGGAACTGTCAAGAAAATGATGAGAGGCAAATAAAATGATCACTTATTGATATCAAATTGGAGCGCTTCAAGCCACAGACGGGGTCAATTTGATGCCAACCAGTGTCGATAGGCGCACAAGCAGAATGGATTATGACGTGCTCATTCATTTGTGCTCATCACACAGAGCTTCACTCATAGAGAAAGGGATCCCTCCCATTGGTGTTGTGTTGCATTAGAGATAGAAAGTAACGATTTGCGGGATAGAAATAATGCATTCTTGACCATGATTTTGTAGTGAGAGTGCTCATTTTGGACAAGAAAGCCGTCCATAGGGCAGAGAGAGAAGGCAAATTGTTGAAATGCATTAGCTGTTGATGTTTGGTCAAATACAGATGACAAATAGGGGTTTGAAATGATCATATGCGCAGGGACAACACAAGGGCTGGAGTTTTTGGTTCGTTAAATGGAGTGTGACTATAGTGCGAGTACTTAGGGAGGGTGTTGAAAGGAAATGTTTATGGTTGCTACGAGTGTAACAATTAGGATGGCAACGAGAGCAGACCAACTCTTTTGGGAAAAATGAAGGTGGCTCTGAAAAGAGCCGGGTTTGGAGGAGTCGGAACCGTTGGAGGGGCAACTTAAGCACGCTCTCCGCGGATACGGCGGGCCAGCTGGATGTCCTTGGGCATGATGGTGACACGCTTGGCATGGATGGCGCACAGGTTGGTGTCCTCAAAGAGACCGACCAGGTAAGCCTCGCTGGCCTCCTGCAGAGCCATGACGGCAGAGCTCTGGAAGCGCAGGTCTGTCTTGAAGTCCTGGGCGATTTCGCGCACCAGACGCTGGAAGGGCAGCTTGCGGATCAGGAGCTCGGTGCTCTTCTGGTAACGACGGATCTCACGAAGAGCCACAGTTCCAGGCCTGTAACGATGAGGTTTCTTGACTCCTCCAGTGGCAGGGGCGCTTTTGCGAGCGGCCTTGGTTGCCAGCTGTTTGCGAGGAGCTTTTCCTCCGGTGGATTTACGGGCGGTTTGCTTGGTACGTGCCATTTCGAAGTTAGAGTCGACTGAGCAGCCAGGAGAGAGAGAGAGAGACTATGGGGCTTAACGTCCTCTCAGGTAGCTGGGACCTATTTTGGGACATGATTTGGTTATACGCTGTATTGTGGAGGGGGGGGGGGGGGTGGGGGGAGGGGGGAGTGGGCCGGAGAATGATGGGTTGGAGTTGTTTGGATGTTAAAAGTTGTTTGATAAAAGGGTTTGTTATAAAATGTTATTTCTTTTTGTGCGATATGAGCACGTACCCTTCGCCACGCGAGACACTTTGTGGGGGAGGGGGGATTAAAAGAGTTTTTTGATTCTTTATTATTTCCAAAGTTGTGTTTAAAAAATTGATAAAATTTCAGAGCCACTCTGATAAAAAGTTTTAAGAGTCCAGTTACTTCAAATTGAAGTTAATATGTCTCAGCAATTTACATATATACAGAGGTTGCCTTGCCTTTAAACATATAACATATATATACAACATAGATCTTTCATTCTGTCATTCGTACCCTAAACACATAATAGAATAAAAAAGGAATGGTAAGAGTGGACCTGAGTCCTCTTAAGGTAAAATAGGTTTGTTTATCTACAAATAATCTAGTAAATTAGTTTTAGTTTATTCATTAGGTGTCTTAATTTGGGTGAGTCTTGGTGTGCGGTGCTCGGTGACCCACCCTCAGGAAGAGGCGGGGAGGGGAGGGGGGATGAGGTTGGAGGGAGGGGGGGTAACGGGCCCGTCGCTCCCGTTGGGCGGACACCGGCGGGACGCGCACACCAGATAGGAGAGAGGTTGGAGTATGGTGGTGAGGAGCGTCTCTTTTTATATGGGTGTTTGGTGTGCGGTGCACAGCTACACCCGTGCCAGGTGGAGCAGGGATGCCCTTCGCTCCCGGCGGGGGGGTGCTGGCGAGCTCGCACACCAACTGAGTAGTTGGAATATGGTAGAGAGTATAATGGATAGACGCCAGGACACGAGCCCCCTTCCTTCTGGGGTGGGGGTGGAGTGGGGGAGGTGTGGGACAGGGACGCGTACCTACTGTACGCACAGGGAGGTGGGGGGGATGGACCGGTTTAGAGCCTTTTTGTACCCGGTACTGTGTTTTAAGCCCGTCCGTTCTGTTAGGCTGGGGTGAAGGTCGGGGGCTGTGGGCCCGTCGCACTGGGCTGTGGCTTCGTCGCACTATGCAGGAGAGATGTTGGGGCATGGCAGTTGAGCTATTTTTGGACATCGCCAGTGCTCCGGCCCCCAGTGGGGAACCGGCCAATGGGAGCGCTCCCTTGTGGGGCGCAGGCATTTGGAGGGTATCAATATACTGGCTACGTCGTTTAGATATGTAGAACTAGTTTGTTTTTAGAACCACTTCCCGAGTGGTGATGTGTATATTGTTTTGCAGACCAGTTTAACATGGCTCCACCCTAGGTCTTTATGATGATGGAGACATTGTGTAGGTGTGAGATTGAGTGTTTTTATGTGTTCATGTAGCCTGTGAAAGTATGTTGTATGTGGACATGCCGTGAAAATGTGGTGAAAATTTACAAGCTCTCCGCATGCGCAGAGGGGTTTAATAAATGTGTATAAACAGCTGTTTGTTCTGATTTTCCTGAACATGGTTAGTAGAGAGAGGGGGAGTACAGGGAACCTGTCCCTCTCTTCCCCTTGATTTTGTTCCTTGTTTAGTAAGTTAATAATTTTAGAGCTGGCCTCTGACAGGGAGACTTTTAAGTTTATGACAAACTGTTTATGTAAGAGTGCGGCTTCCTTCGCCGCACAGTCCGCTAGGTCGTTTCCTCGTATGCCTGTGTGTGAGGGAACATACTGGAGTTGTAGTTCGGTCCCAGTGATGATAATTTGATGGGCCAGGAATTTAATCTCTGTCTGAATTTCTGATCTGTTTTTTGTTTCTGACTGGAGTGCTTGGAGGGAGGATTTAGAGTCTGTGCAGACTACTACTGCGAACGGTTTGTTAGTAAGGTCATTTACGTAGGAAAGCGCCATATAAATGGCGAATAATTCTGCTGTGAAAATGGAAACACCATCGTTTAATTTAAACCTTTTAGTAATTTGGAGGTCGGGAATTACAAACGCACAGCCCACTGAGCCGTCGCTTAATTTTGACCCGTCCGTATATACTTTTAAAAAGTGTACATACTTGGTGTTTATCAGCTCTTTAGCTACCGATCCCGCAAGCAGGGGGTTATCCGATTTTTTTAAGTCTATGGGTAGACTGTCCGCAATAGATGGTATTTCGAGTAGCCAGGGGGGGTGCATAGGAGCGTTGTGTCTTACTATATCTTCAGTCTCTAGGTTGACTTTTTTTAGGATTGGTTTGGCATACTCCCATATTGGGTAGATTTTATCATACTGTCTTTGGGATTTCTCTCTTAGCCAGGTATACTTTATGTTATTAAACTGGGTGAAGTCGTCTGTCAGTACTTCATTTGTGGGGTTAGAGTCAGTTGCCGTGGCTCTTAATACATATTGTGTTGCCCGCAACTTTCTTTCTTCAGCTAGGCTTAGCCAGCCCACCTCATCATATGTTGCTTTGTTGTTTGCCGATCTGGGTATATTGAGTGCAATTTTTAAGGCTTTTAACTCTACTGTTTCCAGCCGTTTAAGGTCTGATTTAGGGGCAGCGAAAAAGGCTTCTTGGCCATATGTGAGGCGTGACCGGACAAGTGCTTTAACTATGTCTGTTAAAAACTTCTGTCCCCTGGCCCATGGTTCTGCTCGCAGAAATTTTATCACGCTAATTACTTTGTTTACTTTTTCTACAAGGTGGTTTATGTGGGGGCCCCAGAGCAGGTTTCTATGAATGATGACCCCTAAGAATTTCACGGTTTTGCTTGGTTTTAGTTTAATGTCACCCACTGTAAGGCGACAGTTATCTAATAACACTTTATGCCTGGATACAACCATGAATACTGTTTTCTCTGCAGAGAGGTCGAAGCCATTTAGGTGCATGTAATCTATCAGGTTATTTACCTTGGTTTGAAAAGGGTTCATTTTGGGTTCTGTTTTGTTATAAATTCTAGGTTTTTGTGTGTCAATGATGACCATATCGTCTGCATACAGTAGGACGGTTGCACCTTTCACGTCTACTAGGTCTATGTCATGGAGCATGACACTGAAGAGAATCGGAGCAATTATACTGCCCTGGGGTACCCCCATTTCTAAGGGGTGTGGGTAAGAGAGAGCGTCGCCCACTTTAACCTGCATGGATCTACCTGTTATGAAATCTTTAATAAAGTTGTACGTGTGGCCTGTGATTCCCAGCCGCTGGATTTTAACGAGTAGGCGGGCGTGCCAGACGGTATCGTAGGCCTTCTTTACGTCGAAAAAGGTAGTTAGTAGAGTTTTGTTTTTACTTGTTAATGTTTTTTTCATTTTTTCCACCAGCCGTACCACGTGGTCTGTGCAGGATCGTCCTTTACGAAAGCCTGCCTGGCAGGGCGGAATAATGTTATTTTTGTCAAGGAAGTACTCCATCCTGTTTTTGATAATACGTTCATAGATTTTCCCTAAGTGGGGGGTGAGTGAGATCGGTCTATAACTGCTGGGAAGGTTTTTGGGTTTCCCTACTTTGGGGATCGCCACGACTTGTGCTTGTTTCCAGGCTATAGGAATTTTATCATTTTTCCAACATGTATTAAAAAAGTCAGTTAGAATACTTACAAAATGGTTTGGGAGTTGTTTTATCATACTATATGAGATTCTGCATGATCCGGGGGCCTTCTTCGCCTGCTTTATTTGTTTAATGGCCTTCCCGCATTCCGAGACAGACATGGCACAGTTTATGGGATTGCTATTATCTGGCTCTGGGTGTTTAAAATCTTTTTCCATTTCAGTACGGAAATGCAGTTTGTCTGGTTCCATGTACTTTAATTTACTAACCCGGGAGAAGGTCTCAGCCAGCACGTCCGCCTTATCCCTGTCTCCTACCGTTAATCTGCCGTTATCGTTAAGGGGTTTATCTGGAAGTTTAAATCTACCTTTGTGCTGTTTTATCTTTTTCCATACCTTACTGGAGTCTTTATATGATGTTATGTTTTCTGACACGAAGTTTGACCAGTCCTTCAGCTTGGCTTGGGCAGTTACCTTACTGCAATTTCTCTGATGATGTTTCATCAGGTCATAATTTATGTTATTTTGATTCTTTAGAAATCTTTGGGTGATAAGGCGTTTGTTATCTATGGCTTCCTGACATTCCTCATTCCACCAGGAGGCAGGCTGGGTTTTACCTGTGAACTTTTTAAATGTTTTTTTAGGTATGCTACGGTCAGCTGCGTCTATAATGCAGTTTCGCAAGTTGTTATAATATATTTCGATATCGTTATCTTGAACGTCCTCTGCTGAGGGTTTTTGTAGTAGCTGTTGAAAAAGCGACCAGTCCGCTAAGTTGTAATTATACTCTGCTTTCCTATTTTTATTTTCATGTCCGGGGTCAATGTTATACAGGGTAATCAAAATAGCTAGGTGGTCGGATTGCAGGGTGTCTGGAAAGACTGTCCAGTCAGAATTTAGGTAGATGTCCGTGCTGACCAGGGACAGGTCTATGGCAGAGGGTTTATGATTGTGAACGTCCGGTATCCGAGTAACGGAACCGTCGTTTAGTAATTGTAGAAGAGAGTTATTTATGTTGTCAGCGAGGTGGCTGGTTTTGTTTTTAACATAAGGGTCCCACATGTTGTGATGGTCATTAAAATCTCCCACTATCATCCAGTGGCCTGCATTTTCGTTTAGCTCAGTCAGCCATGCTGAATCCTCTATTTTGCTGCATCCCTTAGGATAATAAACATTTACTAAGTTGATTTTTTTGCCGTATTTTGATGGTATCTGGACGGCACAGGAGTGTCCGAGTGGGTTAGGTGTTACCGGCGATTTTATGGCTTCGTACGATAGCCCGCACTTAATATATGTTACCACTTTTAGCCATTTGCCTTTGTCTTTAAGGTCAATAACAGGTGGGTAATAGAAGCCCTCCAGGTTTGGTAATTTGTTAAAATAGCATAGGGGAGACTGTATACAGAGGACGTCGCATTTATTTTGGCTTAAAAATTGGGTCAGATACAAGATATTTTTATTTAGGCTGCGACAGTTCCACTGTAGTACTGTTAGGTTTTTACCGCACGGTAAAATATTTTCTTTCCCTGTTTTTCCTGCCATTATGGACACTAGAATCGTAAATATTAATTGCGCTTTATAGAGCATGTTAACTGTTCGATGTTGCTTATTATGCATTATTTCTAATGTCTTGAATTTCTCGTGCGCTGAGCTCCCTGCTTCCAGCCAGGGCACCCAGTGCCAGTAGTTTTTTGTCTGGTGAGGTATGTACTGCCGGTTTTTGAGTTAGAGAGAAATAAACGTCTTCAATGGATTTGATCAAGAAGCCTGGGTTTTGTTGCTGTCTGGCCGCTATCATAAAACTGAGGCACATTTGCACGAATTCTGTGGCCTCGCCGTCTGGAGTGTTAGTCGTGAGTTCTTGTTGTTTTTGATTTTCTTGCTTTTGTAGTATTGCTGTGGCTAGTTCCTTTTCGGTTTTTAGTTTTTCTGCCCTGAGGATGTCTGTGATGCTGGTCTCTACTTTTTCCATTACTCGGGTGTAAATGTGGTCTATTGCTTTTTCTATAGTGTCTGAGGATGAGGGGATTTTGTTTGTCTGTGTTTGTTCTGCGTGTGTGCGTTGTGTTCGTGGCTCGTGGCTGATTGATTTGTCTATGGCTGTCTGTCTAGGTTTGGGTGGCACGTGGCTGTTAGACTTATTTGAGGTTGTCTGTTTGGATATGCGTGGTGGGAGAGGTTGTCGAGTTTCCCCCAGCTGTGTGCGCCTGAGCGCCTTTGCATATCCCTCCGCAGGGGTGGAGGTGACTTGGTTATGTGTGTGTGTTTGTGTTTTCCAGAAGCTATCTATTTGTGCGGGAGAGTCCCGTGTTTGTTTTTCTTCTTTTTCCTGTTTCTCATTGAGGATTTCTTTTCTCGCGCGCTGCATTGCCTCGGAGTAGGGTATGTAAGACTGAGAGCGGATCGTGTTTGCTCTCAGTCTTACCCTGTACTCCGGGCATCCCATATACGCGGCGGAGTGTCCACCGTGACAGTTAACACAGTATCTTTTTTGTTCGCAGCCCCCTGCCACGTCGTGGTCCCTGCCACCGCATCTAGCACATGTCTTTGTTTTTGCCCGGCACTGTGGACCGCTATGCCCAAATCGGCTGCACCGCCCGCAGCGTCTGACTGGGCAGGCGAACGCCTCGAGGGGAAGCTCCTCCCCCTCGAGGGTTACACTGTCTGGCAGAACAGCCGTTCTGAATGTGATTTTGATAGCCTCGGAGATGTCTCCTTTTTTGTTTTTTAATCTGACTATTTTTTTGATGGCTGCCAGGCCTTTCTGGGCAGTCTTGCCTGATTCCGACTTGATGTTTACTCGGATGTCCATCCGTAGGATTTCATTTTCAGAGTGTTCCCTAGGGATTCCTTTGACAACGCCCTCGGTCGTGGCTTCCGGAGCGAAGCATTTAATTGTTACGCCACCTAGATCAGTGATCTTGGTAAGTTTGTTTTGCTGATTTTTGCTGTTGCAGCCCACAAGCCATCTCTCGCCCGCCAGGGGACGGAGAGAGAGCACCGGGCCCACCGCTGCCTGGATTGTTTTGAATCTGTGGAGGCCCAGCGCCCTGAACGTGGCGGGTCCCTCTTTTGTATCCTCCAAGATCACAGGGTGTTCAAGGAAGACTGGTGTGACTAAATTTTCCCTGAACAGATTTCTTCTTACTGGTTTTGGTTTTGGTTTTGTGTGTTCCTGGTTGTTGTTTTTTTCCAGGTGCGTAGGTTTTGGGTTTTGTTCCTGATCTAGGTTTTTGGACTTTTCTGGGTCCAAGGTCATGTTTTGTCTTTTATTTGGGTCCTGGTCATGGTCCTGGTCATGGTCATTGTCTGTTTTTTCAGCTCCTGAGCTGGTGTCAGGGATTTGTTTTCTCTTTCTTTTTCGTCCGCGCGAGTCCGTGAAAGGCTCATCATCTTCTCCTGGGGGGTGGAGGGGATCAACGTCCCACTCGTTTATGATCGAGGCGTCGGACATATCTCCGTCGCCATCGGTCTCTATATTTGTGTCGCTGAACTCAGCCATGGTGGACGGGGGAAGGAGGCTCCACTCCCCCTCTCTCAAACGTGATGAGTTCAGCGGGAGCTCAGCTAAAAAACTGTGGCTAAAAGTACTATTCCACCGCGCACTCATTCATTCAGACGAGACGAGACAAGACAAGAACAAAGACGAAAACAAACATCAGAGACAAATCACATAGACTGGACAACTAGACAAGGCAACGCTATACAGACATACTTTATGCGTTAAAAGCTTAAACACAGTTAGGGACTAGAATTTCCGTTTTATTTTTTTAACAGTAGAGGGAGAATAATGGGTGGCGATGACAATGGCGGGGATGTTAATGAGAAATGAGAGATGACACCTACCAGAGAGGGGGACACCTAAGTTCTATCTACAATTTTGAAATGGTGGTACGGATTTAAACAAAAGAGACCCTAAGCTAAATCAATCGACTACAGAACCTAGAATGGCGGCACCAAGCAAAAAACCCTACCTTGCAGCAAAGGCTGCTCACTGTTTGAAAAAAGTGGAGAAAAGAAAAGGGGGTGTGGCAGTGTAGATAGTAGTTGCGCTGTAGTGGTGAGTGAAGTGATGGCGACTCGTAGATGGTGCAGTGCCCCAACGAACCGACCCTTTCCAAACCGTTCAAAACTTTTCGGGGAGTGTCTCCGTGACGTGAGCGTTATTTTCCTGACTGAGTGTCAAGAAGTCAATTGCGTATGAGCAGCCAGGAGAGAGAGAGAGAATTTGGGGTTTAACGTCCTCCCAGGTAACTAAGGACCTATATTGGGACATGATTTGGTTATACGCTGTATTGTGGGGGGGGGGGGGTGGGGGGAGGGGGGAGTGGGCCGGAGCATGATGGGTTGGAGTTGTTTGGATGTTAAAAGTTGTTTGATAAAAGGGTTTGTTATAAAATGTTGTTTCTTTTTGTGCGATATGAGCACGTACCCTTCGCCACGCGAGACACTTTGTGGGGGAGGGGGGATTAAAAGAGTTTTTTGATTCTTTATTATTTCCAAAGTTGTGTTTAAAAAATTGATAAAATTTCAGAGCCACTCTGATAAAAAGTTTTAAAAGTCCAGTTACTTCAAATTGAAGTTAATATGTCTCAGCAATTTACATATATACAGAGGTTGCCTTGCCTTTAAACATATAACATATATATACAACATAGATCTTTCATTCTGTCATTCGTACCCTAAACACATAATAGAATAAAAAAGGAATGGTAAGAGTGGACCTGAGTCCTCTTAAAGTAAAATAGGTTTGTTTATCTACAAATAATCTAGTAAATTAGTTTTAGTTTATTCATTAGGTGTCTTAATTTGGGTGAGTCTTGGTGTGCGGTGCTCGGTGACCCACCCTCAGGAAGAGGCGGGGCGGGGAGGGGGGATGAGGTTGGAGGGAGGGGGGGTAACGGGCCCGTCGCTCCCGTTGGGCGGACACCGGCGGGACGCGCACACCAGATAGGCGAGAGGTTGGAGTATGGTGGTGAGGAGCGTCTCTTTTTATATGGGTGTTTGGTGTGCGGTGCACAGCTACACCCGTGCCAGGTGGAGCAGGGATGCCCTTCGCTCCCGGCGGGGGGGTGCTGGCGAGCTCGCACACCAACTGAGTAGTTGGAATATGGTAGAGAGTATAATGGGTAGACGCCAGGACACGAGCCCCCTTCCTTCTGGGGTGGGGGTGGAGTGGGGGAGGTGTGGGACAGGGACGCGTACCTACTGTACGCACAGGGAGGTGGGGGGGATGGACCGGTTTAGAGCCTTTTTGTACCCGGTACTGTGTTTTAAGCCCGTCCGTTCTGTTAGGCTGAAGCAGCCAGGAACATTCGCAGCCCTGGCGCGCCGCTCTGATTTTAGCCAATGAAAGCCGTGGAGACATCAGCCGAAGATTCAAGCAACATTACCGTACAGGGCCACTTTTTGGGGGGTCTCTGTGCTGTGCTGTCGTGCGTGTGTGTGTGTGTGTGTGTGTGTGTGTGTGTGTGTGTGTGTGTGTGTGTGTGTGTGCCGTCAAAAGTACCAGGTACAAAGTATGATAAAGAAAGAAAGGAACGTACAAACTGACAAGCAAGCACACAAAAATGAAACCTTAACACACGCGTGCACAGCTCACAGCTAAATAAATGCTGAGGTGAACGCTCTTGTAAAAAAGTGTGTATGTACAAAGACGAGTTCTTTACATGTTATACGAGCAGGGCGCGCAAGGTGACAAAAACGAAAGAAGCAGTTGTGAAAAAGTGAAGTGAACACTTTTACGAGCGGCACACGTTTTGACAGTAGGAATTTGAGAGACAGCGAAGGAGAGAACATATGCTACACATAAGAGGCTGGCGACTTTGTGCAAAGTAATGGGTGTGCCGCTAATTAGTGTTAGAAAACTGCAACAGAGTAACAGGTATTTTGTCCGTTGTGTCTGAGTGGCGAGGTAGGCGTTTGATTTCTCTGTTTATTCACGTGTTATTTTAACCACAAAGAACTACAACAAAGAACAACAAAGAAAGAACACCATAAAAGTACCAGATATATTTTGAGGGTTGGTAAAAGTTGGTTGAGTTTTGTGAGATGCGTGAGATATATAGTAAATGATTTGTAGGATGACGATGACGATGACGATGACGATGACGATGACGATGACGATGACGATGACGATGTAGGTAGCAAGCCAGTTTTGCGGTGATAGCGGTTTGATGCAGTGACAGTGCTGTAGTAGACAGATTGTAGTGACGCCGGCCGGCGGATATTGATGACACTAATTTGACGGTTGACAAGTGATTTTTTTGTTTGTTTATGTAGTTTTGGTTATTTGTTGGATGTTTACTATATGCTTATACGCTTTTACATTATAATGGGTAAATATTATAATGGAGTTTTGTCCCCGAGATAGATGTTGGATCCGTTGGATCCGTTGGTTCCTTGACTACTAAATTAAATATAGGGAAGGAGAGAGAGACATTGTTGTGTACATGTATTGTGTATTGTGTATTGTGTATTGAGTGTGTATTGAGTTGGTTCGTTGGCAACGAGAAATTCATCTCTCTCTGGAAAAAGTGGGTGGTCCTGAGAAGGACCTGTGTGTTTTACGTTTGCCGGTTTGGCCAAACAGCAGTTTTAAGAGTCTACTTGCTGCTGGTGTACTTGGTGACGGCCTTGGTGCCCTCACTGACGGCGTGCTTGGCCAGCTCACCGGGGAGGAGGAGGCGGACCGCGGTCTGGATCTCCCGACTGGTGATGGTGGAGCGCTTGTTGTAGTGGGCCAGTCTGGAAGCTTCAGCGGCGATTCTCTCAAAGATATCGTTGACGAAGCTGTTCATGATAGACATGGCCTTGCTGCTGATGCCAGTGTCGGGGTGCACCTGCTTGAGCACCTTGTAGATGTAGATGGCGTAGCTTTCCTTCCTCTTCCTCTTGCGCTTCTTGTCGCCGGAGCGAACAGCCTTGGCCTTGCCGGCCTTCTTGGCGCCTTTGGAGCTAACTTTGGGTGGCATGGTTGATTCGTCTGCGGGTTGTGAGTCGCAAAAGGTAGCGCCGCCAAGCCGACCGCGCTCTTTTATACAGTGCGCAAACACTCGCGCCGGCAGTGCCGCCAAAGGGGCGCTCGCCATTGGTGGATTTTGCCGTTGACTCGACGTGCAGTTGGAGGGCTAGTGATGGGTATAAAAGGGGTCGGTCGCGTCGGCGTTGGCATTATTGGATTCGTTCGCTTTGCGTACGAATTTTTCAAACATCATCCAACTTGCATCATGTCTGGTCGCGGCAAAGGAGGAAAGGTTAAGGGAAAGAGCAAGTCTCGCTCGTCCCGTGCTGGACTTCAGTTCCCCGTGGGTCGTATCCACCGTCTGTTGCACAAGGGCAACTACGCCGAGCGTGTGGGTGCCGGTGCCCCCGTGTACCTGGCTGCCGTGCTCGAGTACTTGGCCGCTGAGGTCCTGGAGTTGGCAGGCAACGCTGCCCGCGACAACAAGAAGACGAGAATCATCCCCCGTCACCTGCAGCTGGCCATCCGCAACGACGAGGAGTTGAACAAACTTCTGTCGGGTGTGACCATCGCCCAGGGTGGTGTGCTGCCCAACATCCAGGCTGTGCTTCTGCCCAAGAAGTCCCAGACCAAGGCTCCCGGTGGCAAGGCATAACAACTTTGCCTCTTTCACCTTCTTCTACAACAGGTCCTTCTCAGGACCACCTATTTTTTCCCAAGAGAGATAGACGTCTCGTTGCTTGCTTTGCCAGTGAAAAAGTGGTGTTGTGTTGTTTTGGTTTTGTTTTTTGTCGTCAATGTCCCAGCCGTTTTGGGGGTTGTTATTACTTATAGCCACTACACAATTCAGACGTAAACAACATCATTACACATACACAAATTCAATAATAATCAGCATCACAACAAGTCGTCATGAAAGTGCGAATAGACCAAGGGTTAAAATTAATAAACCCTCATTACATTTAGTCAAGTTTTGACTAAATGTTTTAACATAGAGGGGGAATCGAGACGAGGGTCGTATGTATGTATGTATGTATGTATGTATGTATGTATGTATGTATGTATGTATGTATGTATGTATGTATGTATGTATGTATGTATGTATGTATGTATGTATGTGTCTGTGTGTCTGTGTGTGTGTGTGTGTGTGTGTGTGTGTGTCTGTCTGTGTCTGTCAGTCTGTCTGTGTCTGTGTGTCTGTGTGTCTGTGTCTGTCTGTGTCTGTCTGTCTGTCTGTCTGTCTGTCTGTCTGTCTGTCTGTCTGTGCGTGTGTGTGTGTGTAGAGCGATTCAGACCAAACAGACCGATCTTTATGACATTTTACATGAGAGTTCCTGGGAATGATATCCCCGGATGTATTTGTTTTAGCAATTTTTTTATAAAACGATCCAAATTTACGTTCATCTTATTCTTCATCATTTTGTGATTCCAAAAACATATAAATATGTTATATTTGGATTAAAAACAAGCTCTGAAAATTAAAAATATAAAAATTATGATGAAAATTAAATTTTCGAAATCAATTTAAAAACACTTTCATCTTATTTCTTGTCCGTTCCTGATTCCAAAAACATATAGATATGATATGTTTGGATTAAAAACACGCTCAAAAAGTTAAAACGAAGAGAGGTACAGAAAAGCGTGCTATCCTTCTCAGCGCAACTACTAACTACCCCGCTCTTCTTGTCAATTTCACTGCCTTTGCCACGAGCGGTGGACTTACGATGCTACGAATATACGGTCTTGCTGAAAAAGTATTTTTGCCTTACGCGACTTGTTTTATTATTATCAGGCAGAGGCTGCTTTGTGCCATCCAGCAAATCACATAGATAAAGTCATATCAGGAACATACATACATACATACATACATACATACATACATACATACATACATACATACATACATACATACATACATACATACATACATACATACATACATACATACATACATACATACATACATACATACATACATACATACATACATACATACATACATACATACATACATACATACATACATACATACATACATACATACACAATGTTGTACAGATGAAAATAGTCAAGGCATGCACAAATCACAGCCACAAAAACGCTTTTGTCCAACAACCACATGCACCACGGGTGCCTGCCTGAACCCTGCCTACGGTAGGTGATCGCATCAAAACAAACGTGGATGACAAGTGAATGTGAAGCCTAATTGATAAGGTGAATCCGACGGGCGCTGTGGCGGGGTGGTAAGACGTCGGCCTCTAGTAATCGGAAGGTCGAGGGATCGAATCCAGGCCCGGCCTGTTAAGTGTGGAGATTTTTCCGATCTCCCAGGTCAACTTATGTGCAGACCTGCTAGTGGCGTATCCCCCTTCGTGTGTACACGCAAGCACAAGACCAAGTGCGCACGGAAAAGATCCTGTAATCCATGTCAGAGTTCGGTGGGTTATAGAAACACGAAAATACCCAGCATGCTTCCTCCGAAAGCGGCGTATGGCTGCCTTAATGGCGGGGAAAAAACGGTCATACACGTAAAATTCCACTCGTGCAAAAACACGAGTGTGCGTGGGAGTTTCAGCCCACGAAGGCAGAAGAAGAAGAACAAGAACAAGAACAAAAAGAACAAGAACAAGAACAAGAAGACGAAGAAGGTAAGGTGAATCGAGTTGCTACGCCAACAAGCAACGTTTCAAGTGAGCAGGCTTCAAGTTGCATCACATTCACATGGAGAATGTACAACTTGAATCGATGTGCCGCAGGCTATAATGATAATGATAATGATGTCCTTCTTTGCAGCAATGTATCTAAATGATCATATAGCTGCAATTCCTGCCACACAGACTTTTCACATTGCAGGTTGGGGCTGGGTATGAGCAATTTGAGATATGATGTGTTTTACTTGAGCTGAAGACATTTGCTGACAGTGACAGTGGACAGTGACCAGTGACAGTGACCAGTGACAGTGACCAGTGACACAGACACAGACACAGACACAGACACAGACAGTGGGTGTGAAAATAGAGCGAGGCGACTCTTCGCTCTCTCAGCCAATCAAAGTTCACGCTTGTGGAGCGGTGTTTTGCTTTCTCACGGGCCCGCGTCTGCTGTATATAAGGCGGCTGCGCCGGCGAGCTGAGAAGCATTCTCGAATCGCACGACTCGTAGAAACATTCATCATGACTGGCCGTGGTAAAGGAGGAAAGGGTCTCGGAAAGGGGGGCGCCAAGCGTCACAGGAAAGTTTTGCGTGATAACATCCAGGGTATCACCAAGCCCGCTATCCGTCGTCTGGCTCGCCGTGGCGGTGTCAAGCGTATCTCTGGTCTCATCTACGAGGAGACTCGCGGAGTTCTCAAGGTATTCCTGGAGAACGTGATCCGTGATGCCGTCACGTACACTGAGCACGCCAAGAGGAAGACTGTGACCGCCATGGATGTGGTCTACGCCCTCAAACGCCAGGGTCGTACTCTGTACGGCTTCGGTGGTTAGACGCATCAAGTCGCGGATCTCGCATCCACAATAACCCTTCTCCGGTCCTTCTTAGGACCACCTTCATTTTCCCAAGAGGGGCTGAATGTGTCTCGTTGCCACTGCTAACTCCTTCGTGTTTACATATTAAAACACTATTGTTTGTTATTGTTTTGTCATTGATAGTGTCGTCGTAAATCTATACAAGTGTTGGCTACGTAAACAAAAGAGAAGGAGGGAGGGCAGGGGGTTGGATGTATGATTGCAACTGAGCGAAAGGGAACTGTCAAGAAAATGATGAGAGGCAAATAAAATGATCACTTATTGATATCAAATTGGAGCGCTTCAAGCCACAGACGGGGTCAATTTGATGCCAACCAGTGTCGATAGGCGCACAAGCAGAATGGATTATGACGTGCTCATTCATTTGTGCTCATCACACAGAGCTTCACTCATAGAGAAAGGGATCCCTCCCATTGGTGTTGTGTTGCATTAGAGATAGAAAGTAACGATTTGCGGGATAGAAATAATGCATTCTTGACCATGATTTTGTAGTGAGAGTGCTCATTTTGGACAAGAAAGCCGTCCATAGGGCAGAGAGAGAAGGCAAATTGTTGAAATGCATTAGCTGTTGATGTTTGGTCAAATACAGATGACAAATAGGGGTTTGAAATGATCATATGCGCAGGGACAACACAAGGGCTGGAGTTTTTGGTTCGTTAAATGGAGTGTGACTATAGTGCGAGTACTTAGGGAGGGTGTTGAAAGGAAATGTTTATGGTTGCTACGAGTGTAACAATTAGGATGGCAACGAGAGCAGACCAACTCTTTTGGGAAAAATGAAGGTGGCTCTGAAAAGAGCCGGGTTTGGAGGAGTCGGAACCGTTGGAGGGGCAACTTAAGCACGCTCTCCGCGGATACGGCGGGCCAGCTGGATGTCCTTGGGCATGATGGTGACACGCTTGGCATGGATGGCGCACAGGTTGGTGTCCTCAAAGAGACCGACCAGGTAAGCCTCGCTGGCCTCCTGCAGAGCCATGACGGCAGAGCTCTGGAAGCGCAGGTCTGTCTTGAAGTCCTGGGCGATTTCGCGCACCAGACGCTGGAAGGGCAGCTTGCGGATCAGGAGCTCGGTGCTCTTCTGGTAACGACGGATCTCACGAAGAGCCACAGTTCCAGGCCTGTAACGATGAGGTTTCTTGACTCCTCCAGTGGCAGGGGCGCTTTTGCGAGCGGCCTTGGTTGCCAGCTGTTTGCGAGGAGCTTTTCCTCCGGTGGATTTACGGGCGGTTTGCTTGGTACGTGCCATTTCGAAGTTAGAGTCGACTGAGCAGCCAGGAACTAGAGAGACGTTTTATATGGGAAAGGCATTCGCAGCCCTGGCGCGCCGCTCTGATTTTAGCCAATGAAAGCCGTGGAGACATCAGCCGAAGATTCAAGCAACATTACCGTACAGGGCCACTTTTTGGGGGGTCTCTGTGCTGTGCTGTCGTGCGTGTGTGTGTGTGTGTGTGTGTGTGTGTGTGTGTGTGTGTGTGTGTGTGTGTGTGTGCCGTCAAAAGTACCAGGTACAAAGTATGATAAAGAAAGAAAGGAACGTACAAACTGACAAGCAAGCACACAAAAATGAAACCTTAACACACGCGTGCACAGCTCACAGCTAAATAAATGCTGAGGTGAACGCTCTTGTAAAAAAGTGTGTATGTACAAAGACGAGTTCTTTACATGTTATACGAGCAGGGCGCGCAAGGTGACAAAAACGAAAGAAGCAGTTGTGAAAAAGTGAAGTGAACACTTTTACGAGCGGCACACGTTTTGACAGTAGGAATTTGAGAGACAGCGAAGGAGAGAACATATGCTACACATAAGAGGCTGGCGACTTTGTGCAAAGTAATGGGTGTGCCGCTAATTAGTGTTAGAAAACTGCAACAGAGTAACAGGTATTTTGTCCGTTGTGTCTGAGTGGCGAGGTAGGCGTTTGATTTCTCTGTTTATTCACGTGTTATTTTAACCACAAAGAACTACAACAAAGAACAACAAAGAAAGAACACCATAAAAGTACCAGATATATTTTGAGGGTTGGTAAAAGTTGGTTGAGTTTTGTGAGATGCGTGAGATATATAGTAAATGATTTGTAGGATGACGATGACGATGACGATGACGATGACGATGACGATGACGATGACGATGACGATGTAGGTAGCAAGCCAGTTTTGCGGTGATAGCGGTTTGATGCAGTGACAGTGCTGTAGTAGACAGATTGTAGTGACGCCGGCCGGCGGATATTGATGACACTAATTTGACGGTTGACAAGTGATTTTTTTGTTTGTTTATGTAGTTTTGGTTATTTGTTGGATGTTTACTATATGCTTATACGCTTTTACATTATAATGGGTAAATATTATAATGGAGTTTTGTCCCCGAGATAGATGTTGGATCCGTTGGATCCGTTGGTTCCTTGACTACTAAATTAAATATAGGGAAGGAGAGAGAGACATTGTTGTGTACATGTATTGTGTATTGTGTATTGTGTATTGAGTGTGTATTGAGTTGGTTCGTTGGCAACGAGAAATTCATCTCTCTCTGGAAAAAGTGGGTGGTCCTGAGAAGGACCTGTGTGTTTTACGTTTGCCGGTTTGGCCAAACAGCAGTTTTAAGAGTCTACTTGCTGCTGGTGTACTTGGTGACGGCCTTGGTGCCCTCACTGACGGCGTGCTTGGCCAGCTCACCGGGGAGGAGGAGGCGGACCGCGGTCTGGATCTCCCGACTGGTGATGGTGGAGCGCTTGTTGTAGTGGGCCAGTCTGGAAGCTTCAGCGGCGATTCTCTCAAAGATATCGTTGACGAAGCTGTTCATGATAGACATGGCCTTGCTGCTGATGCCAGTGTCGGGGTGCACCTGCTTGAGCACCTTGTAGATGTAGATGGCGTAGCTTTCCTTCCTCTTCCTCTTGCGCTTCTTGTCGCCGGAGCGAACAGCCTTGGCCTTGCCGGCCTTCTTGGCGCCTTTGGAGCTAACTTTGGGTGGCATGGTTGATTCGTCTGCGGGTTGTGAGTCGCAAAAGGTAGCGCCGCCGAGGATGATGCTTCTGTCCCACGGACATGCGTCCATTAGGGAGGGGATTTGTTCATACGCTATTGGCTTTGGGAGGGAGGAAGGAAGGGGCACCTGTCTACAAGGGAGGTGCAGAATTGAAATCCGCTATAAATTAATGATAACATCTGTTGGATAAAAGAATATGGTAAGGGAATATATTTTCACACGCTTGTGGTGGGGATGGGCCAGTAAAGGAATGTATATTTATTTTTTCCGCTGTTAAAATTGATAAAACTCAGGACCACCTTATCATAAAAAATAAAAGTCCGAGGGAGGGATATAAACACTATGTACATGATGATGGTGATTGATATAAAGGGATAGAGTTAAAGGTTTCATTCTCACGCACAAAACAGCGAGAAGACAAAACATAATTACAACGAGTAAATTTAGAGATGAACAACCGTTCTTCTGGTGATAAAAAAGGGAGCGGCCGAGGCCGCCGCCGGATCAGGGTGCCCACAGCTTTTGATAAAATAGCGTGTATTCTTAAAAGCTGAGTTTAAAAGCTTTGTTTGGTGTTTAACGTCGCCTTCAACCAATCAAGGTTATATAGCGACGGGAATATTGTTACAACAGTTTATTAAAATGTTATGGCTAAAAAGGAACAGGTATGAGTGTGTGTTGGTGTGCGGTGCACGGCACCCCGCCCGCCAGGTGGAGCAGGGAAGCCCTTCGCTCCCGGCAGACGGGTACCGGCGAGATCTCGCACACCAACAAAAAGGTCTGGTGTACAGTCACCCGCCTGTAGGGTGGAACAAGCACTGTCCTTCGATCCCCACTCGGCGGGCGCTGGTACACATAATATGGTGGCGAATGTTGAGGTGTGGTAAGGTTAGGGCGACGTCTCAACACAATCCCCCGTCCTCCTGGGGTAGGGGTGGAGTGGGGAAGGTGGGATAGGGAAGTGTGTACCAACCTGTACACACTGGGAGTTGGGGGATGGGCCGGTTGAGAACCTTTTTGAACGCGGCACTGTATTTATAGCCCGTCCGTTCTGTTAGGCTGGGGATGGTGAACGGGGGCAGGAGACGTCTAACCCTAAAGTGCGGCAGGAGTGTGGACAACGGCAGACTACACCCACGCTCCCATGGTTGAGTGGTAGACCGATCGACACATCAAAAGAGAGTGCGACCAGCCCAGGTCTTTATGTTTTGTTAGGTAGTCCTGCGGGCCTAGTCCAAAGGCTAGGCCATGATCGCGCAGGAGTCTAAAAGAAATGATATTGGCGTTGCAATTTTCAAAAATGTGGTTATAGCTGATGGGAGACCCGCACGAGCACAATGGTTTAAAGATTTTAAACTTTGTGGCTCTAGTGCGGAGTCTCCTATATATTTGGGTTAGTGCTGAGGGGAACGTGGGTGTCTCAAGTTTAATAACATTGTTAGGTACTAAGGCCCTCCCTGCTGCATAGAGCTTGGAGTAAACCTCCGGGAGGGAAAAGCCTACGTCTGTGGTCACATCAGGAGACCCTGTCGCCAATTTGGCGGCAGCGTCAGCCATTTCGTTCCCCGTGAGCCCTACGTGGGACGGAACCCACTGTATGTCCACGGGGGTGCCAGCAGAGATAATTTGATGGCAGATTAATTTTATGTCATATAACAGCTCCATACGGTTACTAGAACCGTACAGAAGCGCTTGTACTGATGACAGAGAGTCAGTGCATAACACGATACAGTGGGGGTTAACTGGAATATCATTAATGTATGTGAGGGCCATAAGAATGGCAAACAGTTCAGCTGTAAAAATAGACACTCCGTCGTTCAGGCGGTAGTGCTTAGTGACTTTTAGTTCCGGGATGACAAAGGCGCAGCCTACCCTCCCATTATCTAGCTTAGAGCCGTCTGTAAAAATCTTTAGGTGCTGGGAAAATTTAGTATGGAGAAGGTCGTTGGCCAACATGGCCAGAAAATGAGGGTTATCCTGCTTTGTGGCCTCCGTCCCCAGGTCGCAATGAAAAACAGGCGTTTCAAGCAACCAGGGGGGATAAGGAGGAACAGGTATTTTATCAGGTATGGCTTTATTGGTTATACTGTGGTTTAAGATGGGTTTAATATAATTCATAAGTGGCTGACACCTTGTCATCACACGGAGACCCCGTTTGTTCGTGACTGACATGTTTTCGTACTGTGGGAATTTTTCAAGCACATCGTTTACCGTGTTGTCCACACGTCCCGCACGCACATAGTAACGCGCAGCGCAGAGGCGGCGTTTGTCATCAAGACTCATCCAGCCAGCCTCCTGGTACACAGCCGAGTGGCTGGACCAGGGGAGGAGCCCCAGCGCTATGCGAAGCGCCTTGCACTCCACCCCACGGAGGCGGCCTAGGGCCTCTGCGCTGGCGGAAAAGAAAGCCTCCTGACCGTACGTCAAGCGTGATCTGATCAGCGCATTGACGATGGTCAGGAGAAACTTTTGGCCTCGGGCCCAGGGTTCGCTATTTAGTATTTTTAATATACCTAACGCACGTTGGGCTTTTTGGACGAGATTCTCAATATGGACAGACCATGAAAGATTTTTTTCAACCGTAACACCTAGAAATTTTACGGTGTTACTTGGTTTGATGATTTTATTGTTTACAGTTATAAAGCATTTTTTATGGAGAAGTTGTTGTCGACTAGCGACGAAAAAAACAGTTTTCTCAGGGGCTAGGGCAAAACCATTTAAGGTCATGTACCCACATAGATTATCAACATTGGTCTGGTAACTGTCCATAGAGATCTCGTCCTTTCTACCTTTGGCCCCTCTAGGAACAGGCTTTTTGGTATCCAGGAGGGCTAGATCGTCAGCATAAAGTAGGACGGTCGCTCCCCCCACGTCCACACTGTCAATGTCGTGCAACATAATACTGAACAGGGCCGGGGCAATGATACTCCCCTGGGGCACCCCCATGTCCAGTTTATGGGACGCAGAGAGAGCAGAACCGACTTTAACGTGTAACGTTCTGTCAGAAATAAAGGTTTTAATGAAGTTGTATATATGGCCTGACAGGCCAATATTTTTAAGCTTGTGGAGTAACCTGTTGTGCCAGACACTGTCGTAGGCACCCTTTACATCAAAAAAGGTACCTAGCAGTGAGTTAGTTTTATAGGCTAGAGTTTTCCTTATGCGTTCAACAAAATTGACAACATGGTCCGTGCAGGACCGGCCCTTTCTAAAGCCGGCCTGGCATTTAGGTATTATGTGATTCCGCTGAAGGTAAAACTCGAGCCTCCTGTGGACAAGTCGCTCATAGAGCTTACCCAGGTGGGGCGTTAGGGAGATGGGCCTATAGCTGGTGGGGAGATCGCCCGGTTTCCCGTTTTTGGGGATGCCCACCACCTGGGCCTCCTTCCACGCACAAGGGATCTGGTTACTTAACCAACAGAAGTTAAAAAACGTATGAAGGGTTTTAAGAAAGCAGTCCGGGAAGTGCTTAATCATCTGATAGCAGATCGGGTCGGCACCAGCCGCCTTCTTGACTGACTTTAGCTGTCTAATGACTGTAGCTAGCTCTGTAAAACGGAGTTCGCTATTGACAGGCAAGTCGTCGTCACAGGCGGGGTGCACGAAACCCTCTTCCTGGTTAAGACGGTATTTTAAGCAGTCTGGGTTAAGGAAACGACTTTGACTAGCCCGGGCGAACGTTTCAGCCAGCGCCTCTGCCTTCTCTGAGTTGTTGGCAGTCAGGCGCTGGCCTACTTTGAGCGGCTTATCGGGCGTAGTACGACGTCTTTTAAATTGTTTTATTCTTTGCCACACTTTAACAGTGTCTTTATAAGTGTGGGCGTTTTCTGCACAGAATAGCTCCCAATCTTTAAGTTTTGCTGAGGCAATAATACGATTGCACTCAGCCTGTGAATCTTTCATTAATCTATAATTAAACTGATTACTGTTTACCAAGTATTTACGGATAAAGTACCGTTTATCTTTTATGGCAACGTCGCACTCCTCGTTCCACCAAGAAACTTGCTGGGAACGGGGGCGTCCGTTGCCACTAGATTTTTTAGGTATGCTGACGTCTGCCGCTCCCAGGATACACGTGCGCAGGTTATCATAATATGCATTCACGTCCGGGGAGGAGAGGTCATGTACACTACTCTCCTCAAGCAATGTTTTGAAAAGATTCCAGTTTGCTTTCGGAAAGTTGTACCTGGAATTAGTACCTCTCTCCTCCCCTTCGGCTTCAGCATTGTTTATATCTATAAAGATGGGTAGGTGATCTGAGTTAAATGGGTCAGGGAACGTACACCAGTCGGTGCACGCCCCCAACTCCGGGCTGACAAGAGACAGATCAATAGCACTCGGAGTCCCTGTTGCAACATCAGGGATCCTCGTGGCTGACCCATCGTTTAGCAAGATAAGTTCGGTATCTGATAAGTTTACAGCTAACTTGCTAGTTGAGTGATACACAACACGTTTATCAGAGTTCCAGAGGCGGTGGCGGTCATTAAAGTCACCGACCACCAGCCATCCGGAGACGTTTGAGGTTAGGCTCTTAATCCACGCCGTGGTGTCAAGCCCCGGACAACCAGTTGCGTAGTAGACATTAACAACGTTAAGTTTTCGCTGGTGTCGCAGGGCTATCTCCACAACGCAGGAGTTACAGTTATTAAAGCTGGTTACAACAGAGGAGATGGGGGTATATTTAATCCCTTTTTTAATATATGTGGCTACTTTGATGTGTGAAGCCCTGTTAGACAGGTCAATCACAGGGGGATAATAGTAGCCCTCAAGTTCTGGTAATTTATTATAATAACATTTTAGGCTTTGTAGGGCCAGAACATCAAAACGTTTTTGCTGTAAAAGGTTCTTTAATTGAAATAAGGAGGTATTTATGGCCCGGCAGTTCCACTGTAGGACACTCAGAGTTGTATGCTGCTTATTCGATTTTTCTCCTGCCTCTGCTGCCATTGGGGACAGGAGACACACAAGGAAGCATTGAAATAGAAGTATTTTGAATATGTTGTTAAACATTATAGGGCTGCCTTACACTGAAGCATCTCTTTAATAGTGAGTTCTTTAGCACCGGCCAGCGAGCTCAGAGCCATGAGCGCGCCGTCCGGTACAAGTGGTTCAGCAGCCCTACCAGTAAACCGTTTATAAACATCAGACAGGGAGTCGATGAGGGCCCCAGGGCTTTGTTTGTCCCGGGCCGTCCACATGAACGTGAGGCACTGTTCCAGGAAGCCCCGGAGACCCCTCTCCTCACCTGTCTGGGGCTGTTCATTTATCTTTTTTAGTACGTCCCGAGCGAGTTCCCTTTCGGCCTTAGCTCGCTCGAGACGCACTTTCTCCTGTAGGCCTTCCTCCACCCGCTGCATCACCCTTTCGACAATGGTGTCGACGGCGATGTCTGCGGGTGGGGTGGCGGTGCTTTGTTTGGCACTGGTGTTTTTTTTAGCGCCCCCAGTCGGCCGCACAGGGCCGGACTGTTTTGGTAGGGTTTCTTTGGTTATTATAGTGGTAGTGGTGTTAGAGGCGGCCTTGATGGCCGAGGGGGGGTTTGCCCCCAGGTCGGTTAGGCTCCCGATCTTTTTGGGAGCCAAGGCATTTTTGTAGGTTTTCTTGGGGGTTGAGGTGGGGCGACCCTGGAGGGGCTGGTGAGTCCTCCAGTAGTCGTCCCGATGAGGTAGCGCCGCCGAGGATGATGCTTCTGTCCCACGGACATGCGTCCATTAGGGAGGGGATTTGTTCATACGCTATTGGCTTTGGGAGGGAGGAAGGAAGGGGCACCTGTCTACAAGGGAGGTGCAGAATTGAAATCCGCTATAAATTAATGATAACATCTGTTGGATAAAAGAATATGGTAAGGGAATATATTTTCACACGCTTGTGGTGGGGATGGGCCAGTAAAGGAATGTATATTTATTTTTTCCGCTGTTAAAATTGATAAAACTCAGGACCACCTTATCATAAAAAATAAAAGTCCGAGGGAGGGATATAAACACTATGTACATGATGATGGTGATTGATATAAAGGGATAGAGTTAAAGGTTTCATTCTCACGCACAAAACAGCGAGAAGACAAAACATAAATACAACGAGTAAATTTAGAGAGGAACAACGTTCTTCTGGTGATAAAAAAGGGAGCGGCCGAGGCCGCCGCCGGATCAGAATGCCCACAGCTTTTGATAAAATAGCGTGTATTCTTAAAAGCTGAGTTTAAAAGCTTTGTTTGGTGTTTAACGTCGCCTTCAACCAATCAAGGTTATATAGCGACGGGAATATTGTTACAACAGTTTATTAAAATGTTATGGCTAAAAAGGAACAGGTATGAGTGTGTGTTGGTGTGCGGTGCACGGCACCCCGCCCGCCAGGTGGAGCAGGGAAGCCCTTCGCTCCCGGCAGACGGGTACCGGCGAGATCTCGCACACCAACAAAAAGGTCTGGTGTACAGTCACCCGCCTGTAGGGTGGAACAAGCACTGTCCTTCGATCCCCACTCGGCGGGCGCTGGTACACATAATATGGTGGCGACTGTTGAGGTGTGGTAAGGTTAGGGCGACGTCTCAACACAATCCCCCGTCCTCCTGGGGTAGGGGTGGAGTGGGGAAGGTGGGATAGGGAAGTGTGTACCAACCTGTACACACTGGGAGTTGGGGGATGGGCCGGTTGAGAACCTTTTTGAACGCGGCACTGTATTTATAGCCCGTCCGTTCTGTTAGGCTGGGGATGGTGAACGGGGGCAGGAGACGTCTAACCCTAAAGTGCGGCAGGAGTGTGGACAACGGCAGACTACACCCACGCTCCCATGGTTGAGTGGTAGACCGATCGACACATCAAAAGAGAGTGCGACCAGCCCAGGTCTTTATGTTTTGTTAGGTAGTCCTGCGGGCCTAGTCCAAAGGCTAGGCCATGATCGCGCAGGACTCTAAAAGAAATGATATTGGCGTTGCAATTTTCAAAAATGTGGTTATAGCTGATGGGAGACCCGCACGAGCACAATGGTTTAAAGATTTTAAACTTTGTGGCTCTAGTGCGGAGTCTCCTATATATTTGGGTTAGTGCTGAGGGGAACGTGGGTGTCTCAAGTTTAATAACATTGTTAGGTACTAAGGCCCTCCCTGCTGCATAGAGCTTGGAGTAAACCTCCGGGAGGGAAAAGCCTACGTCTGTGGTCACATCAGGAGACCCTGTCGCCAATTTGGCGGCAGCGTCAGCCATTTCGTTCCCCGTGAGCCCTACGTGGGACGGAACCCACTGTATGTCCACGGGGGTGCCAGCAGAGATAATTTGATGGCAGATTAATTTTATGTCATATAACAGCTCCATACGGTTACTAGAACCGTACAGAAGCGCTTGTACTGATGACAGAGAGTCAGTGCATAACACGATACAGTGGGGGTTAACTGGAATATCATTAATGTATGTGAGGGCCATAAGAATGGCAAACAGTTCAGCTGTAAAAATAGACACTCCGTCGTTCAGGCGGTAGTGCTTAGTGACTTTTAGTTCCGGGATGACAAAGGCGCAGCCTACCCTCCCATTATCTAGCTTAGAGCCGTCTGTAAAAATCTTTAGGTGCTGGGAAAATTTAGTATGGAGAAGGTCGTTGGCCAACATGGCCAGAAAATGAGGGTTATCCTGCTTTGTGGCCTCCGTCCCCAGGTCGCAATGAAAAACAGGCGTTTCAAGCAACCAGGGGGGATAAGGAGGAACAGGTATTTTATCAGGTATGGCTTTATTGGTTATACTGTGGTTTAAGATGGGTTTAATATAATTTATCAGTGGCTGGCACCTTGTCATCACACGGAGACCCCGTTTGTTCGTGACTGACATATTTTCGTACTGTGGGAATTTTTCAAGCACATCGTTTACCGTGTTGTCCACACGTCCCGCACGCACATAGTAACGCGCAGCGCAGAGGCGGCGTTTGTCATCAAGACTCATCCAGCCAGCCTCCTGGTACACAGCAGTCCTGCTGGCCCAGGGGGGGAGCCCCAGCGCTATGCGAAGCGCCTTGCACTCCACCCCACGGAGGCGGCCTAGGGCCTCTGCGCTGGCGGAAAAGAAAGCCTCCTGACCGTACGTCAAGCGTGATCTGATCAGCGCATTGACGATGGTCAGGAGAAACTTTTGGCCTCGGGCCCAGGGTTCGCTATTTAGTATTTTTAATATACCTAACGCACGTTGGGCTTTTTGGACGAGATTCTCAATATGGACAGACCATGAAAGATTTTTTTCGACCGTAACACCTAGGAATTTTACGGTGTTACTTGGTTTGATGATTTTATTGTTTACAGTTATAAAGCATTTTTTATGGAGGGTAGCGCCGCCAAGCCGACCGCGCTCTTTTATACAGTGCGCAAACACTCGCGCCGGCAGTGCCGCCAAAGGGGCGCTCGCCATTGGTGGATTTTGCCGTTGACTCGACGTGCAGTTGGAGGGCTAGTGATGGGTATAAAAGGGGTCGGTCGCGTCGGCGTTGGCATTATTGGATTCGTTCGCTTTGCGTACGAATTTTTCAAACATCATCCAACTTGCATCATGTCTGGTCGCGGCAAAGGAGGAAAGGTTAAGGGAAAGAGCAAGTCTCGCTCGTCCCGTGCTGGACTTCAGTTCCCCGTGGGTCGTATCCACCGTCTGTTGCGCAAGGGCAACTACGCCGAGCGTGTGGGTGCCGGTGCCCCCGTGTACCTGGCTGCCGTGCTCGAGTACTTGGCCGCTGAGGTCCTGGAGTTGGCAGGCAACGCTGCCCGCGACAACAAGAAGACGAGAATCATCCCCCGTCACCTGCAGCTGGCCATCCGCAACGACGAGGAGTTGAACAAACTTCTGTCGGGTGTGACCATCGCCCAGGGTGGTGTGCTGCCCAACATCCAGGCTGTGCTTCTGCCCAAGAAGTCCCAGACCAAGGCTCCCGGTGGCAAGGCATAACAACTTTGCCTCTTTCACCTTCTTCTACAACAGGTCCTTCTCAGGACCACCTATTTTTTCCCAAGAGAGATAGACGTCTCGTTGCTTGCTTTGCCAGTGAAAAAGTGGTGTTGTGTTGTTTTGGTTCTGTTTTTTGTCGTCAATGTCCCAGCCGTTTTGGGGGTTGTTATTACTTATAGCCACTACACAATTCAGACGTAAACAACATCATTACACATACACAAATTCAATAATAATCAGCATCACAACAAGTCGTCATGAAAGTGCGAATAGACCAAGGGTTAAAATTAATAAACCCTCATTACATTTAGTCAAGTTTTGACTAAATGTTTTAACATAGAGGGGGAATCGAGACGAGGGTCGTATGTATGTATGTATGTATGTATGTATGTATGTATGTATGTATGTATGTATGTATGTATGTATGTATGTATGTATGTATGTATGTATGTATGTATGTATGTGTGTGTGTGTGTGTGTATGTGTGTGTGTGTGTGTGTGTGTGTCTGTCTGTGTCTGTCTGTCTGTCTGTGTCTGTGTGTCTCTGTGTGTCTGTGTCTGTCTGTGTCTGTCTGTCTGTCTGTCTGTCTGTCTGTCTGTCTGTCTGTGCGTGTGTGTGTGTGTAGAGCGATTCAGACCAAACAGACCGATCTTTATGACATTTTACATGAGAGTTCCTGGGAATGATATCCCCGGATGTATTTGTTTTAGCAATTTTTTTATAAAACGATCCAAATTTACGTTCATCTTATTCTTCATCATTTTGTGATTCCAAAAACATATAAATATGTTATATTTGGATTAAAAACAAGCTCTGAAAATTAAAAATATAAAAATTATGATGAAAATTAAATTTTCGAAATCAATTTAAAAACACTTTCATCTTATTTCTTGTCCGTTCCTGATTCCAAAAACATATAGATATGATATGTTTGGATTAAAAACACGCTCAAAAAGTTAAAACGAAGAGAGGTACAGAAAAGCGTGCTATCCTTCTCAGCGCAACTACTAACTACCCCGCTCTTCTTGTCAATTTCACTGCCTTTGCCACGAGCGGTGGACTTACGATGCTACGAATATACGGTCTTGCTGAAAAAGTATTTTTGCCTTACGCGACTTGTTTTATTATTATCAGGCAGAGGCTGCTTTGTGCCATCCAGCAAATCACATAGATAAAGTCATATCAGGAACATACATACATACATACATACATACATACATACATACATACATACATACATACATACATACATACATACATACATACATACATACATACATACATACATACATACATACATACATACATACATACATACATACATACATACATACATACATACATACATACATACATACATACATACATACATACACAATGTTGTACAGATGAAAATAGTCAAGGCATGCACAAATCACAGCCACAAAAACGCTTTTGTCCAACAACCACATGCACCACGGGTGCCTGCCTGAACCCTGCCTACGGTAGGTGATCGCATCAAAACAAACGTGGATGACAAGTGAATGTGAAGCCTAATTGATAAGGTGAATCCGACGGGCGCTGTGGCGGGGTGGTAAGACGTCGGCCTCTAGTAATCGGAAGGTCGAGGGATCGAATCCAGGCCCGGCCTGTTAAGTGTGGAGATTTTTCCGATCTCCCAGGTCAACTTATGTGCAGACCTGCTAGTGGCGTATCCCCCTTCGTGTGTACACGCAAGCACAAGACCAAGTGCGCACGGAAAAGATCCTGTAATCCATGTCAGAGTTCGGTGGGTTATAGAAACACGAAAATACCCAGCATGCTTCCTCCGAAAGCGGCGTATGGCTGCCTTAATGGCGGGGAAAAAACGGTCATACACGTAAAATTCCACTCGTGCAAAAACACGAGTGTGCGTGGGAGTTTCAGCCCACGAAGGCAGAAGAAGAAGAACAAGAACAAGAACAAAAAGAACAAGAACAAGAACAAGAAGACGAAGAAGGTAAGGTGAATCGAGTTGCTACGCCAACAAGCAACGTTTCAAGTGAGCAGGCTTCAAGTTGCATCACATTCACATGGAGAATGTACAACTTGAATCGATGTGCCGCAGGCTATAATGATAATGATAATGATGTCCTTCTTTGCAGCAATGTATCTAAATGATCATATAGCTGCAATTCCTGCCACACAGACTTTTCACATTGCAGGTTGGGGCTGGGTATGAGCAATTTGAGATATGATGTGTTTTACTTGAGCTGAAGACATTTGCTGACAGTGACAGTGGACAGTGACCAGTGACAGTGACCAGTGACAGTGACCAGTGACACAGACACAGACACAGACACAGACACAGACAGTGGGTGTGAAAATAGAGCGAGGCGACTCTTCGCTCTCTCAGCCAATCAAAGTTCACGCTTGTGGAGCGGTGTTTTGCTTTCTCACGGGCCCGCGTCTGCTGTATATAAGGCGGCTGCTGAGTTTTATCAATTTTAACAGCGGAAAAAATAAATATACATTCCTTTACCTGCCCATCCCCACCACAAGCGTGTGAAAATATATTCCCTTACCATATTCTTTTATCCAACAGATGTTATCATTAATTTATAGCGGATTTCAATTCTGCACCTCCCTTGTAGACAGGTGCCCCTTCCTTCCTCCCTCCCAAAGCCAATAGCGTATGAACAAATCCCCTCCCTAATGGACGCATGTCCGTGGGACAGAAGCATCATCCTCGAGCTGAGAAGCATTCTCGAATCGCACGACTCGTAGAAACATTCATCATGACTGGCCGTGGTAAAGGAGGAAAGGGTCTCGGAAAGGGGGGCGCCAAGCGTCACAGGAAAGTTTTGCGTGATAACATCCAGGGTATCACCAAGCCCGCTATCCGTCGTCTGGCTCGCCGTGGCGGTGTCAAGCGTATCTCTGGTCTCATCTACGAGGAGACTCGCGGAGTTCTCAAGGTATTCCTGGAGAACGTGATCCGTGATGCCGTCACGTACACTGAGCACGCCAAGAGGAAGACTGTGACCGCCATGGATGTGGTCTACGCCCTCAAACGCCAGGGTCGTACTCTGTACGGCTTCGGTGGTTAGACGCATCAAGTCGCGGATCTCGCATCCACAATAACCCTTCTCCGGTCCTTCTTAGGACCACCTTCATTTTCCCAAGAGGGGCTGAATGTGTCTCGTTGCCACTGCTAACTCCTTCGTGTTTACATATTAAAACACTATTGTTTGTTATTGTTTTGTCATTGATAGTGTCGTCGTAAATCTATACAAGTGTTGGCTACGTAAACAAAAGAGAAGGAGGGAGGGCAGGGGGTTGGATGTATGATTGCAACTGAGCGAAAGGGAACTGTCAAGAAAATGATGAGAGGCAAATAAAATGATCACTTATTGATATCAAATTGGAGCGCTTCAAGCCACAGACGGGGTCAATTTGATGCCAACCAGTGTCGATAGGCGCACAAGCAGAATGGATTATGACGTGCTCATTCATTTGTGCTCATCACACAGAGCTTCACTCATAGAGAAAGGGATCCCTCCCATTGGTGTTGTGTTGCATTAGAGATAGAAAGTAACGATTTGCGGGATAGAAATAATGCATTCTTGACCATGATTTTGTAGTGAGAGTGCTCATTTTGGACAAGAAAGCCGTCCATAGGGCAGAGAGAGAAGGCAAATTGTTGAAATGCATTAGCTGTTGATGTTTGGTCAAATACAGATGACAAATAGGGGTTTGAAATGATCATATGCGCAGGGACAACACAAGGGCTGGAGTTTTTGGTTCGTTAAATGGAGTGTGACTATAGTGCGAGTACTTAGGGAGGGTGTTGAAAGGAAATGTTTATGGTTGCTACGAGTGTAACAATTAGGATGGCAACGAGAGCAGACCAACTCTTTTGGGAAAAATGAAGGTGGCTCTGAAAAGAGCCGGGTTTGGAGGAGTCGGAACCGTTGGAGGGGCAACTTAAGCACGCTCTCCGCGGATACGGCGGGCCAGCTGGATGTCCTTGGGCATGATGGTGACACGCTTGGCATGGATGGCGCACAGGTTGGTGTCCTCAAAGAGACCGACCAGGTAAGCCTCGCTGGCCTCCTGCAGAGCCATGACGGCAGAGCTCTGGAAGCGCAGGTCTGTCTTGAAGTCCTGGGCGATTTCGCGCACCAGACGCTGGAAGGGCAGCTTGCGGATCAGGAGCTCGGTGCTCTTCTGGTAACGACGGATCTCACGAAGAGCCACAGTTCCAGGCCTGTAACGATGAGGTTTCTTGACTCCTCCAGTGGCAGGGGCGCTTTTGCGAGCGGCCTTGGTTGCCAGCTGTTTGCGAGGAGCTTTTCCTCCGGTGGATTTACGGGCGGTTTGCTTGGTACGTGCCATTTCGAAGTTAGAGTCGACTGAGCAGCCAGGAACTAGAGAGACGTTTTATATGGGAAAGGCATTCGCAGCCCTGGCGCGCCGCTCTGATTTTAGCCAATGAAAGCCGTGGAGACATCAGCCGAAGATTCAAGCAACATTACCGTACAGGGCCACTTTTTGGGGGGTCTCTGTGCTGTGCTGTCGTGCGTGTGTGTGTGTGTGTGTGTGTGTGTGTGTGTGTGTGTGTGTGTGTGTGTGTGTGTGCCGTCAAAAGTACCAGGTACAAAGTATGATAAAGAAAGAAAGGAACGTACAAACTGACAAGCAAGCACACAAAAATGAAACCTTAACACACGCGTGCACAGCTCACAGCTAAATAAATGCTGAGGTGAACGCTCTTGTAAAAAAGTGTGTATGTACAAAGACGAGTTCTTTACATGTTATACGAGCAGGGCGCGCAAGGTGACAAAAACGAAAGAAGCAGTTGTGAAAAAGTGAAGTGAACACTTTTACGAGCGGCACACGTTTTGACAGTAGGAATTTGAGAGACAGCGAAGGAGAGAACATATGCTACACATAAGAGGCTGGCGACTTTGTGCAAAGTAATGGGTGTGCCGCTAATTAGTGTTAGAAAACTGCAACAGAGTAACAGGTATTTTGTCCGTTGTGTCTGAGTGGCGAGGTAGGCGTTTGATTTCTCTGTTTATTCACGTGTTATTTTAACCACAAAGAACTACAACAAAGAACAACAAAGAAAGAACACCATAAAAGTACCAGATATATTTTGAGGGTTGGTAAAAGTTGGTTGAGTTTTGTGAGATGCGTGAGATATATAGTAAATGATTTGTAGGATGACGATGACGATGACGATGACGATGACGATGACGATGACGATGACGATGACGATGTAGGTAGCAAGCCAGTTTTGCGGTGATAGCGGTTTGATGCAGTGACAGTGCTGTAGTAGACAGATTGTAGTGACGCCGGCCGGCGGATATTGATGACACTAATTTGACGGTTGACAAGTGATTTTTTTGTTTGTTTATGTAGTTTTGGTTATTTGTTGGATGTTTACTATATGCTTATACGCTTTTACATTATAATGGGTAAATATTATAATGGAGTTTTGTCCCCGAGATAGATGTTGGGATCCGTTGGATCCGTTGGATCCGTTGGTTCCTTGACTACTAAATTAAATATAGGGAAGGAGAGAGAGACATTGTTGTGTACATGTATTGTGTATTGTGTATTGTGTATTGAGTGTGTATTGAGTTGGTTCGTTGGCAACGAGAAATTCATCTCTCTCTGGAAAAAGTGGGTGGTCCTGAGAAGGACCTGTGTGTTTTACGTTTGCCGGTTTGGCCAAACAGCAGTTTTAAGAGTCTACTTGCTGCTGGTGTACTTGGTGACGGCCTTGGTGCCCTCACTGACGGCGTGCTTGGCCAGCTCACCGGGGAGGAGGAGGCGGACCGCGGTCTGGATCTCCCGACTGGTGATGGTGGAGCGCTTGTTGTAGTGGGCCAGTCTGGAAGCTTCAGCGGCGATTCTCTCAAAGATATCGTTGACGAAGCTGTTCATGATAGACATGGCCTTGCTGCTGATGCCAGTGTCGGGGTGCACCTGCTTGAGCACCTTGTAGATGTAGATGGCGTAGCTTTCCTTCCTCTTCCTCTTGCGCTTCTTGTCGCCGGAGCGAACAGCCTTGGCCTTGCCGGCCTTCTTGGCGCCTTTGGAGCTAACTTTGGGTGGCATGGTTGATTCGTCTGCGGGTTGTGAGTCGCAAAAGGTAGCGCCGCCAAGCCGACCGCGCTCTTTTATACAGTGCGCAAACACTCGCGCCGGCAGTGCCGCCAAAGGGGCGCTCGCCATTGGTGGATTTTGCCGTTGACTCGACGTGCAGTTGGAGGGCTAGTGATGGGTATAAAAGGGGTCGGTCGCGTCGGCGTTGGCATTATTGGATTCGTTCGCTTTGCGTACGAATTTTTCAAACATCATCCAACTTGCATCATGTCTGGTCGCGGCAAAGGAGGAAAGGTTAAGGGAAAGAGCAAGTCTCGCTCGTCCCGTGCTGGACTTCAGTTCCCCGTGGGTCGTATCCACCGTCTGTTGCGCAAGGGCAACTACGCCGAGCGTGTGGGTGCCGGTGCCCCCGTGTACCTGGCTGCCGTGCTCGAGTACTTGGCCGCTGAGGTCCTGGAGTTGGCAGGCAACGCTGCCCGCGACAACAAGAAGACGAGAATCATCCCCCGTCACCTGCAGCTGGCCATCCGCAACGACGAGGAGTTGAACAAACTTCTGTCGGGTGTGACCATCGCCCAGGGTGGTGTGCTGCCCAACATCCAGGCTGTGCTTCTGCCCAAGAAGTCCCAGACCAAGGCTCCCGGTGGCAAGGCATAACAACTTTGCCTCTTTCACCTTCTTCTACAACAGGTCCTTCTCAGGACCACCTATTTTTTCCCAAGAGAGATAGACGTCTCGTTGCTTGCTTTGCCAGTGAAAAAGTGGTGTTGTGTTGTTTTGGTTTTGTTTTTTGTCGTCAATGTCCCAGCCGTTTTGGGGGTTGTTATTACTTATAGCCACTACACAATTCAGACGTAAACAACATCATTACACATACACAAATTCAATAATAATCAGCATCACAACAAGTCGTCATGAAAGTGCGAATAGACCAAGGGTTAAAATTAATAAACCCTCATTACATTTAGTCAAGTTTTGACTAAATGTTTTAACGTAGAGGGGGGAATCGAGACGAGGGTCGTGGTGTATGTATGTATGTATGTATGTATGTATGTATGTATGTATGTATGTATGTATGTATGTATGTATGTATGTATGTATGTATGTATGTATGTATGTGTGTGTGTGTGTGTATGTATGTGTGTGTGTGTGTGTGTCTGTGTGTCTGTGTGTGTCTGTGTCTGTGTGTCTCGGTGTGTCTCTGTGTGTCTGTGTCTGTCTGTGTCTGTCTGTCTGTCTGTCTGTCTGTCTGTCTGTCTGTCTGTGCGTGTGTGTGTGTGTAGAGCGATTCAGACCAAACAGACCGATCTTTATGACATTTTACATGAGAGTTCCTGGGAATGATATCCCCGGATGTATTTGTTTTAGCAATTTTTTTATAAAACGATCCAAATTTACGTTCATCTTATTCTTCATCATTTTGTGATTCCAAAAACATATAAATATGTTATATTTGGATTAAAAACAAGCTCTGAAAATTAAAAATATAAAAATTATGATGAAAATTAAATTTTCGAAATCAATTTAAAAACACTTTCATCTTATTTCTTGTCCGTTCCTGATTCCAAAAACATATAGATATGATATGTTTGGATTAAAAACACGCTCAAAAAGTTAAAACGAAGAGAGGTACAGAAAAGCGTGCTATCCTTCTCAGCGCAACTACTAACTACCCCGCTCTTCTTGTCAATTTCACTGCCTTTGCCACGAGCGGTGGACTTACGATGCTACGAATATACGGTCTTGCTGAAAAAGTATTTTTGCCTTACGCGACTTGTTTTATTATTATCAGGCAGAGGCTGCTTTGTGCCATCCAGCAAATCACATAGATAAAGTCATATCAGGAACATACATACATACATACATACATACATACATACATACATACATACATACATACATACATACATACATACATACATACATACATACATACATACATACATACATACATACATACATACATACATACATACATACATACATACATACATACATACATACATACATACATACATACATACATACATACATACATACACAATGTTGTACAGATGAAAATAGTCAAGGCATGCACAAATCACAGCCACAAAAACGCTTTTGTCCAACAACCACATGCACCACGGGTGCCTGCCTGAACCCTGCCTACGGTAGGTGATCGCATCAAAACAAACGTGGATGACAAGTGAATGTGAAGCCTAATTGATAAGGTGAATCCGACGGGCGCTGTGGCGGGGTGGTAAGACGTCGGCCTCTAGTAATCGGAAGGTCGAGGGATCGAATCCAGGCCCGGCCTGTTAAGTGTGGAGATTTTTCCGATCTCCCAGGTCAACTTATGTGCAGACCTGCTAGTGGCGTATCCCCCTTCGTGTGTACACGCAAGCACAAGACCAAGTGCGCACGGAAAAGATCCTGTAATCCATGTCAGAGTTCGGTGGGTTATAGAAACACGAAAATACCCAGCATGCTTCCTCCGAAAGCGGCGTATGGCTGCCTTAATGGCGGGGAAAAAACGGTCATACACGTAAAATTCCACTCGTGCAAAAACACGAGTGTGCGTGGGAGTTTCAGCCCACGAAGGCAGAAGAAGAAGAACAAGAACAAGAACAAAAAGAACAAGAACAAGAACAAGAAGACGAAGAAGGTAAGGTGAATCGAGTTGCTACGCCAACAAGCAACGTTTCAAGTGAGCAGGCTTCAAGTTGCATCACATTCACATGGAGAATGTACAACTTGAATCGATGTGCCGCAGGCTATAATGATAATGATAATGATGTCCTTCTTTGCAGCAATGTATCTAAATGATCATATAGCTGCAATTCCTGCCACACAGACTTTTCACATTGCAGGTTGGGGCTGGGTATGAGCAATTTGAGATATGATGTGTTTTACTTGAGCTGAAGACATTTGCTGACAGTGACAGTGGACAGTGACCAGTGACAGTGACCAGTGACAGTGACCAGTGACACAGACACAGACACAGACACAGACAGTGGGTGTGAAAATAGAGCGAGGCGACTCTTCGCTCTCTCAGCCAATCAAAGTTCACGCTTGTGGAGCGGTGTTTTGCTTTCTCACGGGCCCGCGTCTGCTGTATATAAGGCGGCTGCGCCGGCGAGCTGAGAAGCATTCTCGAATCGCACGACTCGTAGAAACATTCATCATGACTGGCCGTGGTAAAGGAGGAAAGGGTCTCGGAAAGGGGGGCGCCAAGCGTCACAGGAAAGTTTTGCGTGATAACATCCAGGGTATCACCAAGCCCGCTATCCGTCGTCTGGCTCGCCGTGGCGGTGTCAAGCGTATCTCTGGTCTCATCTACGAGGAGACTCGCGGAGTTCTCAAGGTATTCCTGGAGAACGTGATCCGTGATGCCGTCACGTACACTGAGCACGCCAAGAGGAAGACTGTGACCGCCATGGATGTGGTCTACGCCCTCAAACGCCAGGGTCGTACTCTGTACGGCTTCGGTGGTTAGACGCATCAAGTCGCGGATCTCGCATCCACAATAACCCTTCTCCGGTCCTTCTTAGGACCACCTTCATTTTCCCAAGAGGGGCTGAATGTGTCTCGTTGCCACTGCTAACTCCTTCGTGTTTACGTATTAAAACACTATTGTTTGTTATTGTTTTGTCATTGATAGTGTCGTCGTAAATCTATACAAGTGTTGGCTACGTAAACAAAAGAGAAGGAGGGAGGGCAGGGGGTTGGATGTATGATTGCAACTGAGCGAAAGGGAACTGTCAAGAAAATGATGAGAGGCAAATAAAATGATCACTTATTGATATCAAATTGGAGCGCTTCAAGCCACAGACGGGGTCAATTTGATGCCAACCAGTGTCGATAGGCGCACAAGCAGAATGGATTATGACGTGCTCATTCATTTGTGCTCATCACACAGAGCTTCACTCATAGAGAAAGGGATCCCTCCCATTGGTGTTGTGTTGCATTAGAGATAGAAAGTAACGATTTGCGGGATAGAAATAATGCATTCTTGACCATGATTTTGTAGTGAGAGTGCTCATTTTGGACAAGAAAGCCGTCCATAGGGCAGAGAGAGAAGGCAAATTGTTGAAATGCATTAGCTGTTGATGTTTGGTCAAATACAGATGACAAATAGGGGTTTGAAATGATCATATGCGCAGGGACAACACAAGGGCTGGAGTTTTTGGTTCGTTAAATGGAGTGTGACTATAGTGCGAGTACTTAGGGAGGGTGTTGAAAGGAAATGTTTATGGTTGCTACGAGTGTAACAATTAGGATGGCAACGAGAGCAGACCAACTCTTTTGGGAAAAATGAAGGTGGCTCTGAAAAGAGCCGGGTTTGGAGGAGTCGGAACCGTTGGAGGGGCAACTTAAGCACGCTCTCCGCGGATACGGCGGGCCAGCTGGATGTCCTTGGGCATGATGGTGACACGCTTGGCATGGATGGCGCACAGGTTGGTGTCCTCAAAGAGACCGACCAGGTAAGCCTCGCTGGCCTCCTGCAGAGCCATGACGGCAGAGCTCTGGAAGCGCAGGTCTGTCTTGAAGTCCTGGGCGATTTCGCGCACCAGACGCTGGAAGGGCAGCTTGCGGATCAGGAGCTCGGTGCTCTTCTGGTAACGACGGATCTCACGAAGAGCCACAGTTCCAGGCCTGTAACGATGAGGTTTCTTGACTCCTCCAGTGGCAGGGGCGCTTTTGCGAGCGGCCTTGGTTGCCAGCTGTTTGCGAGGAGCTTTTCCTCCGGTGGATTTACGGGCGGTTTGCTTGGTACGTGCCATTTCGAAGTTAGAGTCGACTGAGCGGCCAGGAGAGAGAGAGAGAGAGAGAATTTGGGGTTTAACGTCCTCCCAGGTAACTAAGGACCTATATTGGGACATGATTTGGTTATACGCTGTATTGTGGGGGGGGGGGGGGTGGGGGGAGGGGGGAGTGGGCCGGAGCATGATGGGTTGGAGTTGTTTGGATGTTAAAAGTTGTTTGATAAAAGGGTTTGTTATAAAATGTTGTTTCTTTTTGTGCGATATGAGCACGTACCCTTCGCCACGCGAGACACTTTGTGGGGGAGGGGGGATTAAAAGAGTTTTTTGATTCTTTATTATTTCCAAAGTTGTGTTTAAAAAATTGATAAAATTTCAGAGCCACTCTGATAAAAAGTTTTAAAAGTCCAGTTACTTCAAATTGAAGTTAATATGTCTCAGCAATTTACATATATACAGAGGTTGCCTTGCCTTTAAACATATAACATATATATACAACATAGATCTTTCATTCTGTCATTCGTACCCTAAACACATAATAGAATAAAAAAGGAATGGTAAGAGTGGACCTGAGTCCTCTTAAAGTAAAATAGGTTTGTTTATCTACAAATAATCTAGTAAATTAGTTTTAGTTTATTCATTAGGTGTCTTAATTTGGGTGAGTCTTGGTGTGCGGTGCTCGGTGACCCACCCTCAGGAAGAGGCGGAGAGGGGAGGGGGGATGAGGTTGGAGGGAGGGGGGGTAACGGGCCCGTCGCTCCCGTTGGGCGGACACCGGCGGGACGCGCACACCAGATAGGCGAGAGGTTGGAGTATGGTGGTGAGGAGCGTCTCTTTTTATATGGGTGTTTGGTGTGCGGTGCACAGCTACACCCGTGCCAGGTGGAGCAGGGATGCCCTTCGCTCCCGGCGGGGGGGTGCTGGCGAGCTCGCACACCAACTGAGTAGTTGGAATATGGTAGAGAGTATAATGGGTAGACGCCAGGACACGAGCCCCCTTCCTTCTGGGGTGGGGGTGGAGTGGGGGAGGTGTGGGACAGGGACGCGTACCTACTGTACGCACAGGGAGGTGGGGGGGATGGACCGGTTTAGAGCCTTTTTGTACCCGGTACTGTGTTTTGAGCCCGTCCGTTCTGTTAGGCTGGGGTGAAGGTCGGGGGCTGTGGGCCCGTCGCACTGGGCTGTGGCTTCGTCGCACTATGCAGGAGAGATGTTGGGGCATGGTAGTTGAGCTATTTTTGGACATCGCCAGTGCTCCGGCCCCCAGTGGGGAACCGGCCAATGGGAGCGCTCCCTTGTGGGGCGCAGGCATTTGGAGGGTATCAATATACTGGCTACGTCGTTTAGATATGTAGAACTAGTTTGTTTTTAGAACCACTTCCCGAGCGGTGATGTGTATATTGTTTTGCAGACCAGTTTAACATGGCTCCACCCTAGGTCTTTATGATGATGGAGACATTGTGTAGGTGTGAGATTGAGTGTTTTTATGTGTTCATGTAGCCTGTGAAAGTATGTTGTATGTGGACATGCCGTGAAAATGTGGTGAAAATTTACAAGCTCTCCGCATGCGCAGAGGGGTTTAATAAATGTGTATAAACAGCTGTTTGTTCTGATTTTCCTGAACATGGTTAGTAGAGAGAGGGGGAGTACAGGGAACCTGTCCCTCTCTTCCCCTTGATTTTGTTCCTTGTTTAGTAAGTTAATAATTTTAGAGCTGGCCTCTGACAGGGAGACTTTTAAGTTTATGACAAACTGTTTATGTAAGAGTGCGGCTTCCTTCGCCGCACAGTCCGCTAGGTCGTTTCCTCGTATGCCTGTGTGTGAGGGAACATACTGGAGTTGTAGTTCGGTCCCAGTGATGATAATTTGATGGGCCAGGAATTTAATCTCTGTCTGAATTTCTGATCTGTTTTTTGTTTCTGACTGGAGTGCTTGGAGGGAGGATTTAGAGTCTGTGCAGACTACTACTGCGAACGGTTTGTTAGTAAGGTCATTTACGTAGGAAAGCGCCATATAAATGGCGAATAATTCTGCTGTGAAAATGGAAACACCATCGTTTAATTTAAACCTTTTAGTAATTTGGAGGTCGGGAATTACAAACGCACAGCCCACTGAGCCGTCGCTTAATTTTGACCCGTCCGTATATACTTTTAAAAAGTGTACATACTTGGTGTTTATCAGCTCTTTAGCTACCGATCCCGCAAGCAGGGGGTTATCCGATTTTTTTAAGTCTATGGGTAGACTGTCCGCAATAGATGGTATTTCGAGTAGCCAGGGGGGGTGCATAGGAGCGTTGTGTCTTACTATATCTTCAGTCTCTAGATTAACTTTTTTTAGGATTGGTTTGGCATACTCCCATATTGGGTAGATTTTATCATACTGTCTTTGGGATTTCTCTCTTAGCCAGGTATACTTTATGTTATTAAACTGGGTGAAGTCGTCTGTCAGTACTTCATTTGTGGGGTTAGAGTCAGTTGCCGTGGCTCTTAATACATATTGTGTTGCCCGCAACTTTCTTTCTTCAGCTAGGCTTAGCCAGCCCACCTCATCATATGTTGCTTTGTTGTTTGCCGATCTGGGTATATTGAGTGCAATTTTTAGGGCTTTTAACTCTACTGTTTCCAGCAGTTTAAGGTCTGATTTAGGGGCAGCGAAAAAGGCTTCTTGGCCATATGTGAGGCGTGACCGGACAAGTGCTTTAACTATGTCTGTTAAAAACTTCTGTCCCCTGGCCCATGGTTCCGCTCGCAGAAATTTTATCACGCTAATTACTTTGTTTGCTTTTTCTACAAGGTGGTTTATGTGGGGGCCCCAGAGCAGGTTTCTATGAATGACGACCCCTAAGAATTTCACGGTTTTGCTTGGTTTTAGTTTAGTGTCACCCACTGTAAGGCGACAGTTATCTAATAACACTTTATGCCTGGATACAACCATGAATACTGTTTTCTCTGCAGAGAGGTCGAAGCCATTTAGGTGCATGTAATCTATCAGGTTATTTACCTTGGTTTGAAAAGGGTTCATTTTGGGTTCTGTTTTGTTATAAATTCTAGGTTTTTGTGTGTCAATGATGACCATATCGTCTGCATACAGTAGGACGGTTGCACCTTTCACGTCTACTAGGTCTATGTCATGGAGCATGACACTGAAGAGAATCGGAGCAATTATACTGCCCTGGGGTACCCCCATTTCTAAGGGGTGTGGGTAAGAGAGAGCGTCGCCCACTTTAACCTGCATGGATCTACCTGTTATGAAATCTTTAATAAAGTTGTACGTGTGGCCTGTGATTCCCAGCCGCTGGATTTTAACGAGTAGGCGGGCGTGCCAGACGGTATCGTAGGCCTTCTTTACGTCGAAAAAGGTAGTTAGTAGGGTTTTGTTTTTACTTGTTAATGTTTTTTTCATTTTTTCCACCAGCCGTACCACGTGGTCTGTGCAGGATCGTCCTTTACGAAAGCCTGCCTGGCAGGGCGGAATAATGTTATTTTTGTCAAGGAAGTACTCCATCCTGTTTTTGATAATACGTTCATAGATTTTCCCTAAGTGGGGGGTGAGTGAGATCGGTCTGTAACTGCTGGGAAGGTTTTTGGGTTTCCCTACTTTGGGGATCGCCACGACTTGTGCTTGTTTCCAGGCTATAGGAATTTTATCATTTTTCCAACATGTATTAAAAAAGTCAGTTAGAATACTTACAAAATGGTTTGGGAGTTGTTTTATCATACTATATGAGATTCTGCATGATCCGGGGGCCTTCTTCGCCTGCTTTATTTGTTTAATGGCCTTCCCGCATTCCGAGACAGACATGGCACAGTTTATGGGATTGCTATTATCTGGCTCTGGGTGTTTAAAATCTTTTTCCATTTCAGTACGGAAATGCAGTTTGTCTGGTTCCATGTACTTTAATTTACTAACCCGGGAGAAGGTCTCAGCCAGCACGTCCGCCTTATCCCTGTCTCCTACCGTTAATCTGCCGTTATCGTTAAGGGGTTTATCTGGAAGTTTAAATCTACCTTTGTGCTGTTTTATCTTTTTCCATACCTTACTGGAGTCTCTATATGATGTTATGTTTTCTGACACGAAGTTTGACCAGTCCTTCAGCTTGGCTTGGGCAGTTACCTTACTGCAATTTCTCTGGTGATGTTTCATCAGGTCATAATTTATGTTATTTTGATTCTTTAGAAATCTTTGGGTGATAAGGCGTTTGTTATCTATGGCTTCCTGACATTCCTCATTCCACCAGGAGGCAGGCTGGGTTTTACCTGTGAACTTTTTAAATGTTTTTTTAGGTATGCTACGGTCAGCTGCGTCTATAATGCAGTTTCGCAAGTTGTTATAATATATTTCGATATCGTTATCTTGAACGTCCTCTGCTGAGGGTTTTTGTAGTAGCTGTTGAAAAAGCGACCAGTCCGCTAAGTTGTAATTATACTCTGCTTTCCTATTTTTATTTTCATGTCCGGGGTCAATGTTATACAGGGTAGTCAAAATAGCTAGGTGGTCGGATTGCAGGGTGTCTGGAAAGACTGTCCAGTCAGAATTTAGGTAGATGTCCGTGCTGACCAGGGACAGGTCTATGGCAGAGGGTTTATGATTGTGAACGTCCGGTATCCGAGTAACGGAACCGTCGTTTAGTAATTGTAGAAGCGAGTTATTTATGTTGTCAGCGAGGTGGCTGGTTTTGTTTTTAACATAAGGGTCCCACATGTTGTGATGGTCATTAAAATCTCCCACTATCATCCAGTGGCCTGCATTTTCGTTTAGCTCAGTCAGCCATGCTGAATCCTCTATTTTGCTGCATCCCTTAGGATAATAAACATTTACTAAGTTGATTTTTTTGCCGTATTTTGATGGTATCTGGACGGCACAGGAGTGTCCGAGTGGGTTAGGTGTTACCGGCGATTTTATGGCTTCGTACGATAGCCCGCACTTAATATATGTTACCACTTTTAGCCATTTGCCTTTGTCTTTAAGGTCAATAACAGGTGGGTAATAGAAGCCCTCCAGGTTTGGTAATTTGTTAAAATAGCATAGGGGAGACTGTATACAGAGGACGTCGCATTTATTTTGGCTTAAAAATTGGGTCAGATACAAGATATTTTTATTTAGGCTGCGACAGTTCCACTGTAGTACTGTTAGGTTTTTACCGCACGGTAAAATATTTTCTTTCCCTGTTTTTCCTGCCATTATGGACACTAGAATCGTAAATATTAATTGCGCTTTATAGAGCATGTTAACTGTTCGATGTTGCTTATTATGCATTATTTCTAATGTCTTGAATTTCTCGTGCGCTGAGCTCCCTGCTTCCAGCCAGGGCACCCAGTGCCAGTAGTTTTTTGTCTGGTGAGGTATGTACTGCCGGTTTTTTAGTTAAAGAGAAATAAACGTCTTCAATGGATTTGATCAAGAAGCCTGGGTTTTGTTGCTGTCTGGCCGCTATCATAAAGCTGAGGCACATTTGCACGAATTCTGTGGCCTCGCCGTCTGGAGTGTTAGTCGTGAGTTCTTGTTGTTTTTGATTTTCTTGCTTTTGTAGTATTGCTGTGGCTAGTTCCTTTTCGGTTTTTAGTTTTTCTGCCCTGAGGATGTCTGTGATGCTGGTCTCTACTTTTTCCATCACTCGGGTGTAAATGTGGTCTATTGCTTTTTCTATAGTGTCTGAGGATGAGGGGATTTTGTTTGTCTGTGTTTGTTCTGCGTGTGTGCGTTGTGTTCGTGGCTCGTGTCTGATTGATTTGTCTATGGCTGTCTGTCTAGGTTTGGGTGGCACGTGGCTGTTAGACTTATTTGAGGTTGTCTGTTTGGATATGCGTGGTGGGAGAGGTTGTCGAGTTTCCCCCAGCTGTGTGCGCCTGAGCGCCTTTGCATATCCCTCCGCAGGGGTGGAGGTGACTTGGTTATGTGTGTGTGTTTGTGTTTTCCAGAAGCTATCTATTTGTGCGGGAGAGTCCCGTGTTTGTTTTTCTTCTTTTTCCTGTTTCTCATTGAGGATTTCTTTTCTCGCGCGCTGCATTGCCTCGGAGTAGGGTATGTAAGACTGAGAGCGGATCGTGTTTGCTCTCAGTCTTACCCTATACTCCGGGCATCCCATGTAAGCGGCGGAGTGTCCACCGTGACAGTTAACACAGTATCTTTTTTGTTCGCAGCCCCCTGCCACGTCGTGGTCCCTGCCACCGCATCTAGCACATGTCTTTGTTTTTGCCCGGCACTGTGGACCGCTATGCCCAAATCGGCTGCACCGCCCGCAGCGTCTGACTGGGCAGGCGAACGCCTCGAGGGGAAGCTCCTCCCCCTCGAGGGTTACACTGTCTGGCAGAACAGCCGTTCTGAATGTGATTTTGATAGCCTCGGAGATGTCTCCTTTTTTGTTTTTTAATCTGACTATTTTTTTGATGGCTGCCAGGCCTTTCTGGGCAGTCTTGCCTGATTCCGACTTGATGTTTACTCGGATGTCCATCCGTAGGATTTCATTTTCAGAATGTTCCCTAGGGATTCCTTTGACAACGCCCTCGGTCGTGGCTTCCGGAGCGAAGCATTTAATTGTTACGCCACCTAGATCAGTGATCTTAGTAAGTTTGTTTTGCTGGTTTTTGCTGTTGCAGCCCACTAGCCATCTCTCGCCCGCCAGGGGACGGAGAGAGAGCACCGGGCCCACCGCTGCCTGGATTGTTTTGAATCTGTGGAGGCCCAGCGCCCTGAACGTGGCGGGTCCCTCTTTTGTATCCTCCAAGATCACAGGGTGTTCAAGGAAGACTGGTGTGACTAAATTTTCCCTGAACAGATTTCTTCTTACTGGTTTTGGTTTTGGTTTTGTGTGTTCCTGGTTGTTGTTTTTTTCCAGGTGCGTAGGTTTTGGGTTTTGTTCCTGATCTAGGTTTTTGGACTTTTCTGGGTCCAAGGTCAAGTTTTGTCTTTTATTTGGGTCCTGGTCATGGTCCTGGTCATGGTCATTGTCTGTTTTTTCAGCTCCTGAGCTGGTGTCAGGGATTTGTTTTCTCTTTCTTTTTCGTCCGCGCGAGTCCGTGAAAGGCTCATCATCTTCTCCTGGGGGGTGGAGGGGATCAACGTCCCACTCGTTTATGATCGAGGCGTCGGACATATCTCCGTCGCCATCGGTCTCTATATTTGTGTCGCTGAACTCAGCCATGGTGGACGGGGGAAGGAGGCTCCACTCCCCCTCTCTCAAACGTGATGAGTTCAGCGGGAGCTCAGCTAAAAAACTGTGGCTAAAAGTACTATTCCACCGCGCACTCATTCATTCAGACGAGACGAGACAAGACAAGAACAGAGACGAAAACAAACATCAGAGACAAATCACATAGACTGGACAACTAGACAAGGCAACGCTATACAGACATACTTTATGCGTTAAAAGCTTAAACACAGTTAGGGACTAGAATTTCCGTTTTATTTTTTTTAACAGTAGAGGGAGAATAATGGGTGGCAATGACAATGGCGGGGATGTTAATGAGAAATGAGAGATGGTGCACCTACCAGAGAGGGGGACACCTAAGTTCTATCTACAATTTTGAAATGGTGGTACGGATTTAAACAAAAGAAACCCTAAGCTAAATCAGTCGACTACAGAACCTAGAATGGCGGCACCAAGCAAAAAACCCTACCTTGCAGCAAAGGCTGCTCACTGTTTGAAAAAGGTGGAGAAAAGAAAAGGGGGTGTGGCAGTGTAGATAGTAGTTGCGCTGTAGTGGTGAGTGAAGTGAAGGCGACTCGTAGCTGGTGCAGTGCCCCAACGAACCGACTCTTTCCAAACCGTTCAAAACTTTTCGGGGAGTGTCTCCGTGACATGAGCGTTTTTTTTCCTGACTGAGTGTCAAGAAGTCAAATTGCGTATGAGCAGCCAGGAGAGAGAGAGAGAATTTGGGGTTTAACGTCCTCCCAGGTAACTAAGGACCTATATTGGGACATGATTTGGTTATACGCTGTATTGTGGGGGGGGGGGGGTGGGGGGAGGGGGGAGTGGGCCGGAGCATGATGGGTTGGAGTTGTTTGGATGTTAAAAGTTGTTTGATAAAAGGGTTTGTTATAAAATGTTGTTTCTTTTTGTGCGATATGAGCACGTACCCTTCGCCACGCGAGACACTTTGTGGGGGAGGGGGGATTAAAAGAGTTTTTTGATTCTTTATTATTTCCAAAGTTGTGTTTAAAAAATTGATAAAATTTCAGAGCCACTCTGATAAAAAGTTTTAAAAGTCCAGTTACTTCAAATTGAAGTTAATATGTCTCAGCAATTTACATATATACAGAGGTTGCCTTGCCTTTAAACATATAACATATATATACAACATAGATCTTTCATTCTGTCATTCGTACCCTAAACACATAATAGAATAAAAAAGGAATGGTAAGAGTGGACCTGAGTCCTCTTAAAGTAAAATAGGTTTGTTTATCTACAAATAATCTAGTAAATTAGTTTTAGTTTATTCATTAGGTGTCTTAATTTGGGTGAGTCTTGGTGTGCGGTGCTCGGTGACCCACCCTCAGGAAGAGGCGGGGAGGGGAGGGGGGATGAGGTTGGAGGGAGGGGGGGTAACGGGCCCGTCGCTCCCGTTGGGCGGACACCGGCGGGACGCGCACACCAGATAGGCGAGAGGTTGGAGTATGGTGGTGAGGAGCGTCTCTTTTTATATGGGTGTTTGGTGTGCGGTGCACAGCTACTCCCGTGCCAGGTGGAGCAGGGATGCCCTTCGCTCCCGGCGGGGGGGTGCTGGCGAGCTCGCACACCAACTGAGTAGTTGGAATATGGTAGAGAGTATAATGGGTAGACGCCAGGACACGAGCCCCCTTCCTTCTGGGGTGGGGGTGGAGTGGGGGAGGTGTGGGACAGGGACGCGTACCTACTGTACGCACAGGGAGGTGGGGGGGGATGGACCGGTTTAGAGCCTTTTTGTACCCGGTACTGTGTTTTGAGCCCGTCCGTTCTGTTAGGCTGGGGTGAAGGTCGGGGGCTGTGGGCCCGTCGCACTGGGCTGTGGCTTCGTCGCACTATGCAGGAGAGATGTTGGGGCATGGTAGTTGAGCTATTTTTGGACATCGCCAGTGCTCCGGCCCCCAGTGGGGAACCGGCCAATGGGAGCGCTCCCTTGTGGGGCGCAGGCATTTGGAGGGTATCAATATACTGGCTACGTCGTTTAGATATGTAGAACTAGTTTGTTTTTAGAACCACTTCCCGAGCGGTGATGTGTATATTGTTTTGCAGACCAGTTTAACATGGCTCCACCCTAGGTCTTTATGATGATGGAGACATTGTGTAGGTGTGAGATTGAGTGTTTTTATGTGTTCATGTAGCCTGTGAAAGTATGTTGTATGTGGACATGCCGTGAAAATGTGGTGAAAATTTACAAGCTCTCCGCATGCGCAGAGGGGTTTAATAAATGTGTATAAACAGCTGTTTGTTCTGATTTTCCTGAACATGGTTAGTAGAGAGAGGGGGAGTACAGGGAACCTGTCCCTCTCTTCCCCTTGATTTTGTTCCTTGTTTAGTAAGTTAATAATTTTAGAGCTGGCCTCTGACAGGGAGACTTTTAAGTTTATGACAAACTGTTTATGTAAGAGTGCGGCTTCCTTCGCCGCACAGTCCGCTAGGTCGTTTCCTCGTATGCCTGTGTGTGAGGGAACATACTGGAGTTGTAGTTCGGTCCCAGTGATGATAATTTGATGGGCCAGGAATTTAATCTCTGTCTGAATTTCTGATCTGTTTTTTGTTTCTGACTGGAGTGCTTGGAGGGAGGATTTAGAGTCTGTGCAGACTACTACTGCGAACGGTTTGTTAGTAAGGTCATTTACGTAGGAAAGCGCCATATAAATGGCGAATAATTCTGCTGTGAAAATGGAAACACCATCGTTTAATTTAAACCTTTTAGTAATTTGGAGGTCGGGAATTACAAACGCACAGCCCACTGAGCCGTCGCTTAATTTTGACCCGTCCGTATATACTTTTAAAAAGTGTACATACTTGGTGTTTATCAGCTCTTTAGCTACCGATCCCGCAAGCAGGGGGTTATCCGATTTTTTTAAGTCTATGGGTAGACTGTCCGCAATAGATGGTATTTCGAGTAGCCAGGGGGGGTGCATAGGAGCGTTGTGTCTTACTATATCTTCAGTCTCTAGGTTGACTTTTTTTAGGATTGGTTTGGCATACTCCCATATTGGGTAGATTTTATCATACTGTCTTTGGGATTTCTCTCTTAGCCAGGTATACTTTATGTTATTAAACTGGGTGAAGTCGTCTGTCAGTACTTCATTTGTGGGGTTAGAGTCAGTTGCCGTGGCTCTTAATACATATTGTGTTGCCCGCAACTTTCTTTCTTCAGCTAGGCTTAGCCAGCCCACCTCATCATATGTTGCTTTGTTGTTTGCCGATCTGGGTATATTGAGTGCAATTTTTAGGGCTTTTAACTCTACTGTTTCCAGCAGTTTAAGGTCTGATTTAGGGGCAGCGAAAAAGGCTTCTTGGCCATATGTGAGGCGTGACCGGACAAGTGCTTTAACTATGTCTGTTAAAAACTTCTGTCCCCTGGCCCATGGTTCCGCTCGCAGAAATTTTATCACGCTAATTACTTTGTTTGCTTTTTCTACAAGGTGGTTTATGTGGGGGCCCCAGAGCAGGTTTCTATGAATGACGACCCCTAAGAATTTCACGGTTTTGCTTGGTTTTAGTTTAGTGTCACCCACTGTAAGGCGACAGTTATCTAATAACACTTTATGCCTGGATACAACCATGAATACTGTTTTCTCTGCAGAGAGGTCGAAGCCATTTAGGTGCATGTAATCTATCAGGTTATTTACCTTGGTTTGAAAAGGGTTCATTTTGGGTTCTGTTTTGTTATAAATTCTAGGTTTTTGTGTGTCAATGATGACCATATCGTCTGCATACAGTAGGACGGTTGCACCTTTCACGTCTACTAGGTCTATGTCATGGAGCATGACACTGAAGAGAATCGGAGCAATTATACTGCCCTGGGGTACCCCCATTTCTAAGGGGTGTGGGTAAGAGAGAGCGTCGCCCACTTTAACCTGCATGGATCTACCTGTTATGAAATCTTTAATAAAGTTGTACGTGTGGCCTGTGATTCCCAGCCGCTGGATTTTAACGAGTAGGCGGGCGTGCCAGACGGTATCGTAGGCCTTCTTTACGTCGAAAAAGGTAGTTAGTAGGGTTTTGTTTTTACTTGTTAATGTTTTTTTCATTTTTTCCACCAGCCGTACCACGTGGTCTGTGCAGGATCGTCCTTTACGAAAGCCTGCCTGGCAGGGCGGAATAATGTTATTTTTGTCAAGGAAGTACTCCATCCTGTTTTTGATAATACGTTCATAGATTTTCCCTAAGTGGGGGGTGAGTGAGATCGGTCTGTAACTGCTGGGAAGGTTTTTGGGTTTCCCTACTTTGGGGATCGCCACGACTTGTGCTTGTTTCCAGGCTATAGGAATTTTATCATTTTTCCAACATGTATTAAAAAAGTCAGTTAGAATACTTACAAAATGGTTTGGGAGTTGTTTTATCATACTATATGAGATTCTGCATGATCCGGGGGCCTTCTTCGCCTGCTTTATTTGTTTAATGGCCTTCCCGCATTCCGAGACAGACATGGCACAGTTTATGGGATTGCTATTATCTGGCTCTGGGTGTTTAAAATCTTTTTCCATTTCAGTACGGAAATGCAGTTTGTCTGGTTCCATGTACTTTAATTTACTAACCCGGGAGAAGGTCTCAGCCAGCACGTCCGCCTTATCCCTGTCTCCTACCGTTAATCTGCCGTTATCGTTAAGGGGTTTATCTGGAAGTTTAAATCTACCTTTGTGCTGTTTTATCTTTTTCCATACCTTACTGGAGTCTCTATATGATGTTATGTTTTCTGACACGAAGTTTGACCAGTCCTTCAGCTTGGCTTGGGCAGTTACCTTACTGCAATTTCTCTGGTGATGTTTCATCAGGTCATAATTTATGTTATTTTGATTCTTTAGAAATCTTTGGGTGATAAGGCGTTTGTTATCTATGGCTTCCTGACATTCCTCATTCCACCAGGAGGCAGGCTGGGTTTTACCTGTGAACTTTTTAAATGTTTTTTTAGGTATGCTACGGTCAGCTGCGTCTATAATGCAGTTTCGCAAGTTGTTATAATATATTTCGATATCGTTATCTTGAACGTCCTCTGCTGAGGGTTTTTGTAGTAGCTGTTGAAAAAGCGACCAGTCCGCTAAGTTGTAATTATACTCTGCTTTCCTATTTTTATTTTCATGTCCGGGGTCAATGTTATACAGGGTAGTCAAAATAGCTAGGTGGTCGGATTGCAGGGTGTCTGGAAAGACTGTCCAGTCAGAATTTAGGTAGATGTCCGTGCTGACCAGGGACAGGTCTATGGCAGAGGGTTTATGATTGTTTACGTCCGGTATCCGAGTAACGGAACCGTCGTTTAGTAATTGTAGAAGCGAGTTATTTATGTTGTCAGCGAGGTGGCTGGTTTTGTTTTTAACATAAGGGTCCCACATGTTGTGATGGTCATTAAAATCTCCCACTATCATCCAGTGGCCTGCATTTTCGTTTAGCTCAGTCAGCCATGCTGAATCCTCTATTTTGCTGCATCCCTTAGGATAATAAACATTTACTAAGTTGATTTTTTTGCCGTATTTTGATGGTATCTGGACGGCACAGGAGTGTCCGAGTGGGTTAGGTGTTACCGGCGATTTTATGGCTTCGTACGATAGCCCGCACTTAATATATGTTACCACTTTTAGCCATTTGCCTTTGTCTTTAAGGTCAATAACAGGTGGGTAATAGAAGCCCTCCAGGTTTGGTAATTTGTTAAAATAGCATAGGGGAGACTGTATACAGAGGACGTCGCATTTATTTTGGCTTAAAAATTGGGTCAGATACAAGATATTTTTATTTAGGCTGCGACAGTTCCACTGTAGTACTGTTAGGTTTTTACCGCACGGTAAAATATTTTCTTTCCCTGTTTTTCCTGCCATTATGGACACTAGAATCGTAAATATTAATTGCGCTTTATAGAGCATGTTAACTGTTCGATGTTGCTTATTATGCATTATTTCTAATGTCTTGAATTTCTCGTGCGCTGAGCTCCCTGCTTCCAGCCAGGGCACCCAGTGCCAGTAGTTTTTTGTCTGGTGAGGTATGTACTGCCGGTTTTTTAGTTAAAGAGAAATAAACGTCTTCAATGGATTTGATCAAGAAGCCTGGGTTTTGTTGCTGTCTGGCCGCTATCATAAAGCTGAGGCACATTTGCACGAATTCTGTGGCCTCGCCGTCTGGAGTGTTAGTCGTGAGTTCTTGTTGTTTTTGATTTTCTTGCTTTTGTAGTATTGCTGTGGCTAGTTCCTTTTCGGTTTTTAGTTTTTCTGCCCTGAGGATGTCTGTGATGCTGGTCTCTACTTTTTCCATCACTCGGGTGTAAATGTGGTCTATTGCTTTTTCTATAGTGTCTGAGGATGAGGGGATTTTGTTTGTCTGTGTTTGTTCTGCGTGTGTGCGTTGTGTTCGTGGCTCGTGTCTGATTGATTTGTCTATGGCTGTCTGTCTAGGTTTGGGTGGCACGTGGCTGTTAGACTTATTTGAGGTTGTCTGTTTGGATATGCGTGGTGGGAGAGGTTGTCGAGTTTCCCCCAGCTGTGTGCGCCTGAGCGCCTTTGCATATCCCTCCGCAGGGGTGGAGGTGACTTGGTTATGTGTGTGTGTTTGTGTTTTCCAGAAGCTATCTATTTGTGCGGGAGAGTCCCGTGTTTGTTTTTCTTCTTTTTCCTGTTTCTCATTGAGGATTTCTTTTCTCGCGCGCTGCATTGCCTCGGAGTAGGGTATGTAAGACTGAGAGCGGATCGTGTTTGCTCTCAGTCTTACCCTATACTCCGGGCATCCCATGTAAGCGGCGGAGTGTCCACCGTGACAGTTAACACAGTATCTTTTTTGTTCGCAGCCCCCTGCCACGTCGTGGTCCCTGCCACCGCATCTAGCACATGTCTTTGTTTTTGCCCGGCACTGTGGACCGCTATGCCCAAATCGGCTGCACCGCCCGCAGCGTCTGACTGGGCAGGCGAACGCCTCGAGGGGAAGCTCCTCCCCCTCGAGGGTTACACTGTCTGGCAGAACAGCCGTTCTGAATGTGATTTTGATAGCCTCGGAGATGTCTCCTTTTTTGTTTTTTAATCTGACTATTTTTTTGATGGCTGCCAGGCCTTTCTGGGCAGTCTTGCCTGATTCCGACTTGATGTTTACTCGGATGTCCATCCGTAGGATTTCATTTTCAGAATGTTCCCTAGGGATTCCTTTGACAACGCCCTCGGTCGTGGCTTCCGGAGCGAAGCATTTAATTGTTACGCCACCTAGATCAGTGATCTTAGTAAGTTTGTTTTGCTGGTTTTTGCTGTTGCAGCCCACTAGCCATCTCTCGCCCGCCAGGGGACGGAGAGAGAGCACCGGGCCCACCGCTGCCTGGATTGTTTTGAATCTGTGGAGGCCCAGCGCCCTGAACGTGGCGGGTCCCTCTTTTGTATCCTCCAAGATCACAGGGTGTTCAAGGAAGACTGGTGTGACTAAATTTTCCCTGAACAGATTTCTTCTTACTGGTTTTGGTTTTGGTTTTGTGTGTTCCTGGTTGTTGTTTTTTTCCAGGTGCGTAGGTTTTGGGTTTTGTTCCTGATCTAGGTTTTTGGACTTTTCTGGGTCCAAGGTCAAGTTTTGTCTTTTATTTGGGTCCTGGTCATGGTCCTGGTCATGGTCATTGTCTGTTTTTTCAGCTCCTGAGCTGGTGTCAGGGATTTGTTTTCTCTTTCTTTTTCGTCCGCGCGAGTCCGTGAAAGGCTCATCATCTTCTCCTGGGGGGTGGAGGGGATCAACGTCCCACTCGTTTATGATCGAGGCGTCGGACATATCTCCGTCGCCATCGGTCTCTATATTTGTGTCGCTGAACTCAGCCATGGTGGACGGGGGAAGGAGGCTCCACTCCCCCTCTCTCAAACGTGATGAGTTCAGCGGGAGCTCAGCTAAAAAACTGTGGCTAAAAGTACTATTCCACCGCGCACTCATTCATTCAGACGAGACGAGACAAGACAAGAACAGAGACGAAAACAAACATCAGAGACAAATCACATAGGCTGGACAACTAGACAAGGCAACGCTATACAGACATACTTTATGCGTTAAAAGCTTAAACACAGTTAGGGACTAGAATTTCCGTTTTATTTTTTTTTACAGTAGAGGGAGAATAATGGGTGGCAATGACAATGGCGGGGATGTTAATGAGAAATGAGAGATGGCACCTACCAGAGAGGGGGACACCTAAGTTCTATCTACAATTTTGAAATGGTGGTACGGATTTAAACAAAAGAAACCCTAAGCTAAATCAGTCGACTACAGAACCTAGAATGGCGGCACCAAGCAAAAAACCCTACCTTGCAGCAAAGGCTGCTCACTGTTTGAAAAAGGTGGAGAAAAGAAAAGGGGGTGTGGCAGTGTAGATAGTAGTTGCGCTGTAGTGGTGAGTGAAGTGAAGGCGATTCGTAGCTGGTGCAGTGCCCCAACGAACCGACTCTTTCCAAACCGTTCAAAACTTTTCGGGGAGTGTCTCCGTGACGTGAGCGTTTTTTCCTGACTGAGTGTCAAGAAGTCAAATTGCCAGGAACTAGAGAGACGTTTTATATGGGAAAGGCATTCGCAGCCCTGGCGCGCCGCTCTGATTTTAGCCAATGAAAGCCGTGGAGACATCAGCCGAAGATTCAAGCAACATTACCGTACAGGGCCACTTTTTGGGGGGTCTCTGTGCTGTGCTGTCGTGCGTGTGTGTGTGTGTGTGTGTGTGTGTGTGTGTGTGTGTGTGTGTGTGTGTGTGTGTGTGCCGTCAAAAGTACCAGGTACAAAGTATGATAAAGAAAGAAAGGAACGTACAAACTGACAAGCAAGCACACAAAAATGAAACCTTAACACACGCGTGCACAGCTCACAGCTAAATAAATGCTGAGGTGAACGCTCTTGTAAAAAAGTGTGTATGTACAAAGACGAGTTCTTTACATGTTATACGAGCAGGGCGCGCAAGGTGACAAAAACGAAAGAAGCAGTTGTGAAAAAGTGAAGTGAACACTTTTACGAGCGGCACACGTTTTGACAGTAGGAATTTGAGAGACAGCGAAGGAGAGAACATATGCTACACATAAGAGGCTGGCGACTTTGTGCAAAGTAATGGGTGTGCCGCTAATTAGTGTTAGAAAACTGCAACAGAGTAACAGGTATTTTGTCCGTTGTGTCTGAGTGGCGAGGTAGGCGTTTGATTTCTCTGTTTATTCACGTGTTATTTTAACCACAAAGAACTACAACAAAGAACAACAAAGAAAGAACACCATAAAAGTACCAGATATATTTTGAGGGTTGGTAAAAGTTGGTTGAGTTTTGTGAGATGCGTGAGATATATAGTAAATGATTTGTAGGATGACGATGACGATGACGATGACGATGACGATGACGATGACGATGACGATGACGATGTAGGTAGCAAGCCAGTTTTGCGGTGATAGCGGTTTGATGCAGTGACAGTGCTGTAGTAGACAGATTGTAGTGACGCCGGCCGGCGGATATTGATGACACTAATTTGACGGTTGACAAGTGATTTTTTTGTTTGTTTATGTAGTTTTGGTTATTTGTTGGATGTTTACTATATGCTTATACGCTTTTACATTATAATGGGTAAATATTATAATGGAGTTTTGTCCCCGAGATAGATGTTGGATCCGTTGGATCCGTTGGTTCCTTGACTACTAAATTAAATATAGGGAAGGAGAGAGAGACATTGTTGTGTACATGTATTGTGTATTGTGTATTGTGTATTGAGTGTGTATTGAGTTGGTTCGTTGGCAACGAGAAATTCATCTCTCTCTGGAAAAAGTGGGTGGTCCTGAGAAGGACCTGTGTGTTTTACGTTTGCCGGTTTGGCCAAACAGCAGTTTTAAGAGTCTACTTGCTGCTGGTGTACTTGGTGACGGCCTTGGTGCCCTCACTGACGGCGTGCTTGGCCAGCTCACCGGGGAGGAGGAGGCGGACCGCGGTCTGGATCTCCCGACTGGTGATGGTGGAGCGCTTGTTGTAGTGGGCCAGTCTGGAAGCTTCAGCGGCGATTCTCTCAAAGATATCGTTGACGAAGCTGTTCATGATAGACATGGCCTTGCTGCTGATGCCAGTGTCGGGGTGCACCTGCTTGAGCACCTTGTAGATGTAGATGGCGTAGCTTTCCTTCCTCTTCCTCTTGCGCTTCTTGTCGCCGGAGCGAACAGCCTTGGCCTTGCCGGCCTTCTTGGCGCCTTTGGAGCTAACTTTGGGTGGCATGGTTGATTCGTCTGCGGGTTGTGAGTCGCAAAAGGTAGCGCCGCCAAGCCGACCGCGCTCTTTTATACAGTGCGCAAACACTCGCGCCGGCAGTGCCGCCAAAGGGGCGCTCGCCATTGGTGGATTTTGCCGTTGACTCGACGTGCAGTTGGAGGGCTAGTGATGGGTATAAAAGGGGTCGGTCGCGTCGGCGTTGGCATTATTGGATTCGTTCGCTTTGCGTACGAATTTTTCAAACATCATCCAACTTGCATCATGTCTGGTCGCGGCAAAGGAGGAAAGGTTAAGGGAAAGAGCAAGTCTCGCTCGTCCCGTGCTGGACTTCAGTTCCCCGTGGGTCGTATCCACCGTCTGTTGCGCAAGGGCAACTACGCCGAGCGTGTGGGTGCCGGTGCCCCCGTGTACCTGGCTGCCGTGCTCGAGTACTTGGCCGCTGAGGTCCTGGAGTTGGCAGGCAACGCTGCCCGCGACAACAAGAAGACGAGAATCATCCCCCGTCACCTGCAGCTGGCCATCCGCAACGACGAGGAGTTGAACAAACTTCTGTCGGGTGTGACCATCGCCCAGGGTGGTGTGCTGCCCAACATCCAGGCTGTGCTTCTGCCCAAGAAGTCCCAGACCAAGGCTCCCGGTGGCAAGGCATAACAACTTTGCCTCTTTCACCTTCTTCTACAACAGGTCCTTCTCAGGACCACCTATTTTTTCCCAAGAGAGATAGACGTCTCGTTGCTTGCTTTGCCAGTGAAAAAGTGGTGTTGTGTTGTTTTGGTTTTGTTTTTTGTCGTCAATGTCCCAGCCGTTTTGGGGGTTGTTATTACTTATAGCCACTACACAATTCAGACGTAAACAACATCATTACACATACACAAATTCAATAATAATCAGCATCACAACAAGTCGTCATGAAAGTGCGAATAGACCAAGGGTTAAAATTAATAAACCCTCATTACATTTAGTCAAGTTTTGACTAAATGTTTTAACATAGAGGGGGAATCGAGACGAGGGTCGTGGTGTATGTATGTATGTATGTATGTATGTATGTATGTATGTATGTATGTATGTATGTATGTATGTATGTATGTATGTATGTATGTATGTATGTATGTATGTATGTATGTATGTATGTATGTGTGTGTGTGTGTGTGTATGTGTGTGTGTGTGTGTGTGTGTGTGTCTGTCTGTGTCTGTCTGTCTGTCTGTGTCTGTGTGTCTGTGTCTGTCTGTGTCTGTCTGTCTGTCTGTCTGTCTGTCTGTCTGTCTGTCTGTGCGTGTGTGTGTGTGTAGAGCGATTCAGACCAAACAGACCGATCTTTATGAAATTTTACATGAGAGTTCCTGGGAATGATATCCCCGGATGTATTTGTTTTAGCAATTTTTTTATAAAACGATCCAAATTTACGTTCATCTTATTCTTCATCATTTTGTGATTCCAAAAACATATAAATATGTTATATTTGGATTAAAAACAAGCTCTGAAAATTAAAAATATAAAAATTATGATGAAAATTAAATTTTCGAAATCAATTTAAAAACACTTTCATCTTATTTCTTGTCCGTTCCTGATTCCAAAAACATATAGATATGATATGTTTGGATTAAAAACACGCTCAAAAAGTTAAAACGAAGAGAGGTACAGAAAAGCGTGCTATCCTTCTCAGCGCAACTACTAACTACCCCGCTCTTCTTGTCAATTTCACTGCCTTTGCCACGAGCGGTGGACTTACGATGCTACGAATATACGGTCTTGCTGAAAAAGTATTTTTGCCTTACGCGACTTGTTTTATTATTATCAGGCAGAGGCTGCTTTGTGCCATCCAGCAAATCACATAGATAAAGTCATATCAGGAACATACATACATACATACATACATACATACATACATACATACATACATACATACATACATACATACATACATACATACATACATACATACATACATACATACATACATACATACATACATACATACATACATACATACATACATACATACATACATACATACATACATACATACATACATACATACATACATACATACATACATACACAATGTTGTACAGATGAAAATAGTCAAGGCATGCACAAATCACAGCCACAAAAACGCTTTTGTCCAACAACCACATGCACCACGGGTGCCTGCCTGAACCCTGCCTACGGTAGGTGATCGCGTCAAAACAAACGTGGATGACAAGTGAATGTGAGGCCTAATTGATAAGGTGAATCCGACGGGCGCTGTGGCGGGGTGGTAAGACGTCGGCCTCTAGTAATCGGAAGGTCGAGGGATCGAATCCAGGCCCGGCCTGTTAAGTGTGGAGATTTTTCCGATCTCCCAGGTCAACTTATGTGCAGACCTGCTAGTGGCGTATCCCCCTTCGTGTGTACACGCAAGCACAAGACCAAGTGCGCACGGAAAAGATCCTGTAATCCATGTCAGAGTTCGGTGGGTTATAGAAACACGAAAATACCCAGCATGCTTCCTCCGAAAGCGGCGTATGGCTGCCTTAATGGCGGGGAAAAAACGGTCATACACGTAAAATTCCACTCGTGCAAAAACACGAGTGTGCGTGGGAGTTTCAGCCCACGAAGGCAGAAGAAGAAGAACAAGAACAAGAACAAAAAGAACAAGAACAAGAACAAGAAGACGAAGAAGGTAAGGTGAATCGAGTTGCTACGCCAACAAGCAACGTTTCAAGTGAGCAGGCTTCAAGTTGCATCACATTCACATGGAGAATGTACAACTTGAATCGATGTGCCGCAGGCTATAATGATAATGATAATGATGTCCTTCTTTGCAGCAATGTATCTAAATGATCATATAGCTGCAATTCCTGCCACACAGACTTTTCACATTGCAGGTTGGGGCTGGGTATGAGCAATTTGAGATATGATGTGTTTTACTTGAGCTGAAGACATTTGCTGACAGTGACAGTGGACAGTGACCAGTGACAGTGACCAGTGACAGTGACCAGTGACACAGACACAGACACAGACACAGACACAGACAGTGGGTGTGAAAATAGAGCGAGGCGACTCTTCGCTCTCTCAGCCAATCAAAGTTCACGCTTGTGGAGCGGTGTTTTGCTTTCTCACGGGCCCGCGTCTGCTGTATATGTCGTAACGAAATCTGGTAATTGCCGAATTCGTGAAATCGGCAACCTATTTGCCGAATTCGTGAAATCGGCAATCGCTTGCCGAGAACGCGAATTCGACAGGCTATTGCCGAAATCGTGAAAGGCCAGATTAAAGTTGTCGAATTCGTGAAATCGGCAACTGATTTCACGAAATCGGCAATCGATTTCACGAAATCGACGATTTTGTCGATTTCACGAATTCGGCAACTTTAAACATGTTTTGGTGCAACAGAATGTAGTGTAGCTGAGCTGTCACGCGTCTGATGGCAAACTGAACTGTTCTCCCTGCTCATCTTCTTCTTCTTCTTCTTCGTCCTGTGGTAACCCCGTCGATTTGGACTTAACTCCACAATGTTCAGTCACTTTCACGTGCATATCGGTCTTTATGTAGTTGAAATAAACGGTGAAAAATGCTCACCCTTTAAAAAGAAAAATGTGGAGCCCAAATTATATTCACAATTTCCTTCATAACAAGGAAGCTTTCAATGATGGAGGCGCTGTTTGCCGACAGGTTTGATGATGCCATCAGAAAAGAGAAATTTAGCGTGCACATTCTACCAAGTAGAAAGGATTACAATACAATGATTTCAACACTTGCTGGTCAGCAAACCAAAGATCGCGGTTACTACTATTTGAGAAGCCGGTTTGAACTGTTGGACATAGCTGGCTCACAGAGAATAGTAAAGGTAATAAACATCTCCTCTCTCTCTCTCTCACTCTCGCTCTGTCACTCTCTCTCTCTGTCTCTGTCTGTCTGTCTCTCTCTCTCTCTATCTCTCTCTCTGTCTCTCTCTCTCTGTCTCTCTCTTTCTCTCTGTCTATCTCTCTCTCTCTATCTGTCTCTCTCTCTCTGTCTCTCTGTCTGTCTGTCTGTCTCTCTCTCTGTCTCTCTCTCTCTATCTCTCTGTCTCTCTCTGTCTCTCTCTCTCTCTGTCTATCTCTCTGTCTCTCTCTGTGTCTCTCTCTCTGTCTCTCTCTGTGTGTCTCTCTCTGTCTGTCTGTCTGTCTGTCTGTCTCTCTCTCTCTGTCTCTCTCTCTATCTCTCTGTCTCTCTCTGTCTCTCTCTCTGTCTCTCTCTCTCTCTCTCTGTCTCTCTCTCTGTCTCTCTCTCTGTCTCTCTCTCTGTCTCTCTCTCTGTGTCTCTCTGTCTGTCTGTCTGTCTCTCTCTCTCTCTGTCTCTCTCTGTGTCTCTCTCTGTGTCTCTCTCTGTGTCTCTCTCTGTCTGTCTCTCTCTGTCTGTCTGTCTCTCTGTCTGTCTGTCTGTCTCTCTCTCTCTCTCTGTCTCTCTCTCTGTCTCTCTCTGTCTCTCTCTCTCGCAATTGTAGTTAGTCATTTATGGAAATCAGACACATGTGTTTGTGTGTGCGCGCGTGTGTGTATGTGTTTGTGTGTGTGTGTGACATTTATCTAATAACAATACATCTGTCAACATGAAAATACTATCTATTGTCCGTTTTGAAACTCGCTTTTCTTTAATCCAGAAACGACACGATGCCACCGCACACCCAAGGTACTTGATAACCAAGGAGGATTTATTCCAACGCATCCTGGAGGCCCATGTCAGTACCGGACACGGAGGAGTAAAGAAGACACGCCTCGGACTTCACGACAAATACTGCAATATTACTGAACGGATGGTGGCCATATTCCTAGCAAACTGCGAATCGTGTCAGAAGAAGAAGTCAAAGCCAAACAAGGGACTGGTGGTGAAACCATTATGCAGTTCGGGCTTGGGTTCGCGAGGACAGGTGGACCTCATCATCATGGAGTCACAGCCAGATAGAGACTACGTGAATATAATGAACTACCAGGATCACTTCACTAAGTTCAATTTTCTGAGACCACTGAAGTCGAGGATCGCTGCAGAAGTCGCCTACAACTTGATTGATATTTTTACACTGATAGGAGCCCCATGCATCTTGCAGAGCGACAATGGTCGTGAATTCGCGGCGAAAGTGGTATACGAATTGAAAGAATTGTGGCCTTCGCTGATGATCGTGCATGGGCGGCCGAGGCACCCCCAAAGCCAAGGTAGCGTCGAAAGATCAAACCATGACATCAAGCAGATGTTAATTGCATGGACAACAGACAACTCCTGCAGCAAATGGGCGGAAGGTCTGCGATTTGTCATGCTGCAAAAGAATTCGTCAGCGCATCGAAATTTGAACAACCGTTCTCCCTTTGAGGTCATGTTTGGCCAAAAGCCACTGGTTGGGCTGCACACACCACCACCACCACCACACAAGACACACACACACACACACACATCACCACCACCACCGCCACCACACAAGACACACACACGTACACACACACACACACACACACACACACACACACACACACACACACACACACACACACACACACATATACACACGCAGTCACACACAAGGCCATATTCACCGATTTACCTTCCTCTATCTCATTTATTCAGTCAACTCGTGACAAATCGGCTACAGAAAATTCTGTTGTACCAAAACCTGATTAAAGTTGCCGAATTCGTGAAATCGACAAAATCGTCGATTTCGTGAAATCGATTGCCGATTTCGTGAAATCAGTTGCCGATTTCACGAATTCGACAACTTTAATCTGGCCTTTCACGATTTCGGCAATAGCCTGTCGAATTCGCGTTCTCGGCAAGCGATTGCCGATTTCACGAATTCGGCAAATAGGTTGCCGATTTCACGAATTCGGCAATTACCAGATTTCGTTACGACATATATAAGGCGGCTGCGCCGGCGAGCTGAGAAGCATTCTCGAATCGCACGACTCGTAGAAACATTCATCATGACTGGCCGTGGTAAAGGAGGAAAGGGTCTCGGAAAGGGGGGCGCCAAGCGTCACAGGAAAGTTTTGCGTGATAACATCCAGGGTATCACCAAGCCCGCTATCCGTCGTCTGGCTCGCCGTGGCGGTGTCAAGCGTATCTCTGGTCTCATCTACGAGGAGACTCGCGGAGTTCTCAAGGTATTCCTGGAGAACGTGATCCGTGATGCCGTCACGTACACTGAGCACGCCAAGAGGAAGACTGTGACCGCCATGGATGTGGTCTACGCCCTCAAACGCCAGGGTCGTACTCTGTACGGCTTCGGTGGTTAGACGCATCAAGTCGCGGATCTCGCATCCACAATAACCCTTCTCCGGTCCTTCTTAGGACCACCTTCATTTTCCCAAGAGGGGCTGAATGTGTCTCGTTGCCACTGCTAACTCCTTCGTGTTTACATATTAAAACACTATTGTTTGTTATTGTTTTGTCATTGATAGTGTCGTCGTAAATCTATACAAGTGTTGGCTACGTAAACAAAAGAGAAGGAGGGAGGGCAGGGGGTTGGATGTATGATTGCAACTGAGCGAAAGGGAACTGTCAAGAAAATGATGAGAGGCAAATAAAATGATCACTTATTGATATCAAATTGGAGCGCTTCAAGCCACAGACGGGGTCAATTTGATGCCAACCAGTGTCGATAGGCGCACAAGCAGAATGGATTATGACGTGCTCATTCATTTGTGCTCATCACACAGAGCTTCACTCATAGAGAAAGGGATCCCTCCCATTGGTGTTGTGTTGCATTAGAGATAGAAAGTAACGATTTGCGGGATAGAAATAATGCATTCTTGACCATGATTTTGTAGTGAGAGTGCTCATTTTGGACAAGAAAGCCGTCCATAGGGCAGAGAGAGAAGGCAAATTGTTGAAATGCATTAGCTGTTGATGTTTGGTCAAATACAGATGACAAATAGGGGTTTGAAATGATCATATGCGCAGGGACAACACAAGGGCTGGAGTTTTTGGTTCGTTAAATGGAGTGTGACTATAGTGCGAGTACTTAGGGAGGGTGTTGAAAGGAAATGTTTATGGTTGCTACGAGTGTAACAATTAGGATGGCAACGAGAGCAGACCAACTCTTTTGGGAAAAATGAAGGTGGCTCTGAAAAGAGCCGGGTTTGGAGGAGTCGGAACCGTTGGAGGGGCAACTTAAGCACGCTCTCCGCGGATACGGCGGGCCAGCTGGATGTCCTTGGGCATGATGGTGACACGCTTGGCATGGATGGCGCACAGGTTGGTGTCCTCAAAGAGACCGACCAGGTAAGCCTCGCTGGCCTCCTGCAGAGCCATGACGGCAGAGCTCTGGAAGCGCAGGTCTGTCTTGAAGTCCTGGGCGATTTCGCGCACCAGACGCTGGAAGGGCAGCTTGCGGATCAGGAGCTCGGTGCTCTTCTGGTAACGACGGATCTCACGAAGAGCCACAGTTCCAGGCCTGTAACGATGAGGTTTCTTGACTCCTCCAGTGGCAGGGGCGCTTTTGCGAGCGGCCTTGGTTGCCAGCTGTTTGCGAGGAGCTTTTCCTCCGGTGGATTTACGGGCGGTTTGCTTGGTACGTGCCATTTCGAAGTTAGAGTCGACTGAGCAGCCAGGAACTAGAGAGACGTTTTATATGGGAAAGGCATTCGCAGCCCTGGCGCGCCGCTCTGATTTTAGCCAATGAAAGCCGTGGAGACATCAGCCGAAGATTCAAGCAACATTACCGTACAGGGCCACTTTTTGGGGGGTCTCTGTGCTGTGCTGTCGTGCGTGTGTGTGTGTGTGTGTGTGTGTGTGTGTGTGTGTGTGTGTGTGTGTGTGTGTGTGCCGTCAAAAGTACCAGGTACAAAGTATGATAAAGAAAGAAAGGAACGTACAAACTGACAAGCAAGCACACAAAAATGAAACCTTAACACACGCGTGCACAGCTCACAGCTAAATAAATGCTGAGGTGAACGCTCTTGTAAAAAAGTGTGTATGTACAAAGACGAGTTCTTTACATGTTATACGAGCAGGGCGCGCAAGGTGACAAAAACGAAAGAAGCAGTTGTGAAAAAGTGAAGTGAACACTTTTACGAGCGGCACACGTTTTGACAGTAGGAATTTGAGAGACAGCGAAGGAGAGAACATATGCTACACATAAGAGGCTGGCGACTTTGTGCAAAGTAATGGGTGTGCCGCTAATTAGTGTTAGAAAACTGCAACAGAGTAACAGGTATTTTGTCCGTTGTGTCTGAGTGGCGAGGTAGGCGTTTGATTTCTCTGTTTATTCACGTGTTATTTTAACCACAAAGAACTACAACAAAGAACAACAAAGAAAGAACACCATAAAAGTACCAGATATATTTTGAGGGTTGGTAAAAGTTGGTTGAGTTTTGTGAGATGCGTGAGATATATAGTAAATGATTTGTAGGATGACGATGACGATGACGATGACGATGACGATGACGATGACGATGACGATGACGATGTAGGTAGCAAGCCAGTTTTGCGGTGATAGCGGTTTGATGCAGTGACAGTGCTGTAGTAGACAGATTGTAGTGACGCCGGCCGGCGGATATTGATGACACTAATTTGACGGTTGACAAGTGATTTTTTTGTTTGTTTATGTAGTTTTGGTTATTTGTTGGATGTTTACTATATGCTTATACGCTTTTACATTATAATGGGTAAATATTATAATGGAGTTTTGTCCCCGAGATAGATGTTGGATCCGTTGGATCCGTTGGTTCCTTGACTACTAAATTAAATATAGGGAAGGAGAGAGAGACATTGTTGTGTACATGTATTGTGTATTGTGTATTGTGTATTGAGTGTGTATTGAGTTGGTTCGTTGGCAACGAGAAATTCATCTCTCTCTGGAAAAAGTGGGTGGTCCTGAGAAGGACCTGTGTGTTTTACGTTTGCCGGTTTGGCCAAACAGCAGTTTTAAGAGTCTACTTGCTGCTGGTGTACTTGGTGACGGCCTTGGTGCCCTCACTGACGGCGTGCTTGGCCAGCTCACCGGGGAGGAGGAGGCGGACCGCGGTCTGGATCTCCCGACTGGTGATGGTGGAGCGCTTGTTGTAGTGGGCCAGTCTGGAAGCTTCAGCGGCGATTCTCTCAAAGATATCGTTGACGAAGCTGTTCATGATAGACATGGCCTTGCTGCTGATGCCAGTGTCGGGGTGCACCTGCTTGAGCACCTTGTAGATGTAGATGGCGTAGCTTTCCTTCCTCTTCCTCTTGCGCTTCTTGTCGCCGGAGCGAACAGCCTTGGCCTTGCCGGCCTTCTTGGCGCCTTTGGAGCTAACTTTGGGTGGCATGGTTGATTCGTCTGCGGGTTGTGAGTCGCAAAAGGTAGCGCCGCCAAGCCGACCGCGCTCTTTTATACAGTGCGCAAACACTCGCGCCGGCAGTGCCGCCAAAGGGGCGCTCGCCATTGGTGGATTTTGCCGTTGACTCGACGTGCAGTTGGAGGGCTAGTGATGGGTATAAAAGGGGTCGGTCGCGTCGGCGTTGGCATTATTGGATTCGTTCGCTTTGCGTACGAATTTTTCAAACATCATCCAACTTGCATCATGTCTGGTCGCGGCAAAGGAGGAAAGGTTAAGGGAAAGAGCAAGTCTCGCTCGTCCCGTGCTGGACTTCAGTTCCCCGTGGGTCGTATCCACCGTCTGTTGCGCAAGGGCAACTACGCCGAGCGTGTGGGTGCCGGTGCCCCCGTGTACCTGGCTGCCGTGCTCGAGTACTTGGCCGCTGAGGTCCTGGAGTTGGCAGGCAACGCTGCCCGCGACAACAAGAAGACGAGAATCATCCCCCGTCACCTGCAGCTGGCCATCCGCAACGACGAGGAGTTGAACAAACTTCTGTCGGGTGTGACCATCGCCCAGGGTGGTGTGCTGCCCAACATCCAGGCTGTGCTTCTGCCCAAGAAGTCCCAGACCAAGGCTCCCGGTGGCAAGGCATAACAACTTTGCCTCTTTCACCTTCTTCTACAACAGGTCCTTCTCAGGACCACCTATTTTTTCCCAAGAGAGATAGACGTCTCGTTGCTTGCTTTGCCAGTGAAAAAGTGGTGTTGTGTTGTTTTGGTTTTGTTTTTTGTCGTCAATGTCCCAGCCGTTTTGGGGGTTGTTATTACTTATAGCCACTACACAATTCAGACGTAAACAACATCATTACACATACACAAATTCAATAATAATCAGCATCACAACAAGTCGTCATGAAAGTGCGAATAGACCAAGGGTTAAAATTAATAAACCCTCATTACATTTAGTCAAGTTTTGACTAAATGTTTTAACATAGAGGGGGAATCGAGACGAGGGTCGTATGTATGTATGTATGTATGTATGTATGTATGTATGTATGTATGTATGTATGTATGTATGTATGTATGTATGTATGTATGTATGTATGTATGTATGTGTGTGTGTGTGTGTGTATGTGTGTGTGTGTGTGTGTGTGTGTGTCTGTCTGTGTCTGTCTGTCTGTCTGTGTCTGTGTGTCTGTGTCTGTCTGTGTCTGTCTGTCTGTCTGTCTGTCTGTCTGTCTGTCTGTCTGTGCGTGTGTGTGTGTGTAGAGCGATTCAGACCAAACAGACCGATCTTTATGACATTTTACATGAGAGTTCCTGGGAATGATATCCCCGGATGTATTTGTTTTAGCAATTTTTTTATAAAACGATCCAAATTTACGTTCATCTTATTCTTCATCATTTTGTGATTCCAAAAACATATAAATATGTTATATTTGGATTAAAAACAAGCTCTGAAAATTAAAAATATAAAAATTATGATGAAAATTAAATTTTCGAAATCAATTTAAAAACACTTTCATCTTATTTCTTGTCCGTTCCTGATTCCAAAAACATATAGATATGATATGTTTGGATTAAAAACACGCTCAAAAAGTTAAAACGAAGAGAGGTACAGAAAAGCGTGCTATCCTTCTCAGCGCAACTACTAACTACCCCGCTCTTCTTGTCAATTTCACTGCCTTTGCCACGAGCGGTGGACTTACGATGCTACGAATATACGGTCTTGCTGAAAAAGTATTTTTGCCTTACGCGACTTGTTTTATTATTATCAGGCAGAGGCTGCTTTGTGCCATCCAGCAAATCACATAGATAAAGTCATATCAGGAACATACATACATACATACATACATACATACATACATACATACATACATACATACATACATACATACATACATACATACATACATACATACATACATACATACATACATACATACATACATACATACATACATACATACATACATACATACATACATACATACATACATACATACATACATACATACATACATACATACATACATACATACATACACAATGTTGTACAGATGAAAATAGTCAAGGCATGCACAAATCACAGCCACAAAAACGCTTTTGTCCAACAACCACATGCACCACGGGTGCCTGCCTGAACCCTGCCTACGGTAGGTGATCGCATCAAAACAAACGTGGATGACAAGTGAATGTGAAGCCTAATTGATAAGGTGAATCCGACGGGCGCTGTGGCGGGGTGGTAAGACGTCGGCCTCTAGTAATCGGAAGGTCGAGGGATCGAATCCAGGCCCGGCCTGTTAAGTGTGGAGATTTTTCCGATCTCCCAGGTCAACTTATGTGCAGACCTGCTAGTGGCGTATCCCCCTTCGTGTGTACACGCAAGCACAAGACCAAGTGCGCACGGAAAAGATCCTGTAATCCATGTCAGAGTTCGGTGGGTTATAGAAACACGAAAATACCCAGCATGCTTCCTCCGAAAGCGGCGTATGGCTGCCTTAATGGCGGGGAAAAAACGGTCATACACGTAAAATTCCACTCGTGCAAAAACACGAGTGTGCGTGGGAGTTTCAGCCCACGAAGGCAGAAGAAGAAGAACAAGAACAAGAACAAAAAGAACAAGAACAAGAACAAGAAGACGAAGAAGGTAAGGTGAATCGAGTTGCTACGCCAACAAGCAACGTTTCAAGTGAGCAGGCTTCAAGTTGCATCACATTCACATGGAGAATGTACAACTTGAATCGATGTGCCGCAGGCTATAATGATAATGATAATGATGTCCTTCTTTGCAGCAATGTATCTAAATGATCATATAGCTGCAATTCCTGCCACACAGACTTTTCACATTGCAGGTTGGGGCTGGGTATGAGCAATTTGAGATATGATGTGTTTTACTTGAGCTGAAGACATTTGCTGACAGTGACAGTGGACAGTGACCAGTGACAGTGACCAGTGACAGTGACCAGTGACACAGACACAGACACAGACACAGACACAGACAGTGGGTGTGAAAATAGAGCGAGGCGACTCTTCGCTCTCTCAGCCAATCAAAGTTCACGCTTGTGGAGCGGTGTTTTGCTTTCTCACGGGCCCGCGTCTGCTGTATATAAGGCGGCTGCGCCGGCGAGCTGAGCGCCTGGGCTGGTCGCACTCTCTTTTGATGTGTCGATCGGTCTACCACTCAACCATGGGAGCGTGGGTGTAGTCTGCCGTTGTCCACACTCCTGCCGCACCTTAGGGTTAGACGTCTCCTGCCCCCGTTCACCATCCCCAGCCTAACAGAACGGACGGGCTATAAATACAGTGCCGCGTTCAAAAAGGTTCTCAACCGGTCCATCCCCCAACTCCCAGTGTGTACAGGTTGGTACACACTTCCCTATCCCACCTTCCCCACTCCACCCCTACCCCAGGAGGACGGGGGATTGTGTTGAGACGTCGCCCTAACCTTACCACACCTCAACATTCGCCACCATATTATGTGTACCAGCGCCCGCCGAGTGGGGATCGAAGGACAGTGCTTGTTCCACCCTACAGGCGGGTGACTGTACACCAGACCTTTTTGTTGGTGTGCGAGATCTCGCCGGTACCCGTCTGCCGGGAGCGAAGGGCGTCCCCTGCTCCACCTGGCGGGCGGGGTGCCGTGCACCGCACACCAACTCACACTCATACTTGTTCCTTTTTAGCCATAACATTTTAATAAACTGTTGTAACAATATTCCCGTCGCTATATAACCTTGATTGGTTGAAGGCGACGTTAAACACCAAACAAAGCTTTTATACTCAGCTTTTAAGAATACACGCTATTTTATCAAAAGCTGTGGGCATTTTGATCCGGCGGCGGCCTCGGCCGCTCTCTTTTTTATCACCAGAAGAACGGTTGTTCCTCTCTAAATTTACTCGTTGTATTTATGTTTTGTCTTCTCGCTGTTTTGTGCGCGAGAATGAAACCTTTAACTCTATCCCTTTATATCAATCACCATCATCATGTACATAGTGTTTATATCCCTCCATCGGACTTTTATTTTTTATGATAAGGTGGTCCTGAGTTTTATCAATTTTAACAGCGGAAAAAATAAATATACATTCCTTTATTGGCCCATCCCCACCACAAGCGTGTGAAAATATATTCCCTTACCATATTCTTTTATCCAACAGATGTTATAACTAATTTATAGCGGATTTCAATTCTGCACCTCCCTTGTAGACAGGTGCCCCTTCCTTCCTCCCTCCCAAAGCCAATAGCGTACGAACAAATCCCCTCCCTAATGGACGCATGTCCGTGGGACAGAAGCATCATCCTCGTCGAGCTGAGAAGCATTCTCGAATCGCACGACTCGTAGAAACATTCATCATGACTGGCCGTGGTAAAGGAGGAAAGGGTCTCGGAAAGGGGGGCGCCAAGCGTCACAGGAAAGTTTTGCGTGATAACATCCAGGGTATCACCAAGCCCGCTATCCGTCGTCTGGCTCGCCGTGGCGGTGTCAAGCGTATCTCTGGTCTCATCTACGAGGAGACTCGCGGAGTTCTCAAGGTATTCCTGGAGAACGTGATCCGTGATGCCGTCACGTACACTGAGCACGCCAAGAGGAAGACTGTGACCGCCATGGATGTGGTCTACGCCCTCAAACGCCAGGGTCGTACTCTGTACGGCTTCGGTGGTTAGACGCATCAAGTCGCGGATCTCGCATCCACAATAACCCTTCTCCGGTCCTTCTTAGGACCACCTTCATTTTCCCAAGAGGGGCTGAATGTGTCTCGTTGCCACTGCTAACTCCTTCGTGTTTACATATTAAAACACTATTGTTTGTTATTGTTTTGTCATTGATAGTGTCGTCGTAAATCTATACAAGTGTTGGCTACGTAAACAAAAGAGAAGGAGGGAGGGCAGGGGGTTGGATGTATGATTGCAACTGAGCGAAAGGGAACTGTCAAGAAAATGATGAGAGGCAAATAAAATGATCACTTATTGATATCAAATTGGAGCGCTTCAAGCCACAGACGGGGTCAATTTGATGCCAACCAGTGTCGATAGGCGCACAAGCAGAATGGATTATGACGTGCTCATTCATTTGTGCTCATCACACAGAGCTTCACTCATAGAGAAAGGGATCCCTCCCATTGGTGTTGTGTTGCATTAGAGATAGAAAGTAACGATTTGCGGGATAGAAATAATGCATTCTTGACCATGATTTTGTAGTGAGAGTGCTCATTTTGGACAAGAAAGCCGTCCATAGGGCAGAGAGAGAAGGCAAATTGTTGAAATGCATTAGCTGTTGATGTTTGGTCAAATACAGATGACAAATAGGGGTTTGAAATGATCATATGCGCAGGGACAACACAAGGGCTGGAGTTTTTGGTTCGTTAAATGGAGTGTGACTATAGTGCGAGTACTTAGGGAGGGTGTTGAAAGGAAATGTTTATGGTTGCTACGAGTGTAACAATTAGGATGGCAACGAGAGCAGACCAACTCTTTTGGGAAAAATGAAGGTGGCTCTGAAAAGAGCCGGGTTTGGAGGAGTCGGAACCGTTGGAGGGGCAACTTAAGCACGCTCTCCGCGGATACGGCGGGCCAGCTGGATGTCCTTGGGCATGATGGTGACACGCTTGGCATGGATGGCGCACAGGTTGGTGTCCTCAAAGAGACCGACCAGGTAAGCCTCGCTGGCCTCCTGCAGAGCCATGACGGCAGAGCTCTGGAAGCGCAGGTCTGTCTTGAAGTCCTGGGCGATTTCGCGCACCAGACGCTGGAAGGGCAGCTTGCGGATCAGGAGCTCGGTGCTCTTCTGGTAACGACGGATCTCACGAAGAGCCACAGTTCCAGGCCTGTAACGATGAGGTTTCTTGACTCCTCCAGTGGCAGGGGCGCTTTTGCGAGCGGCCTTGGTTGCCAGCTGTTTGCGAGGAGCTTTTCCTCCGGTGGATTTACGGGCGGTTTGCTTGGTACGTGCCATTTCGAAGTTAGAGTCGACTGAGCAGCCAGGAACTAGAGAGACGTTTTATATGGGAAAGGCATTCGCAGCCCTGGCGCGCCGCTCTGATTTTAGCCAATGAAAGCCGTGGAGACATCAGCCGAAGATTCAAGCAACATTACCGTACAGGGCCACTTTTTGGGGGGTCTCTGTGCTGTGCTGTCGTGCGTGTGTGTGTGTGTGTGTGTGTGTGTGTGTGTGTGTGTGTGTGTGTGTGTGTGTGTGCCGTCAAAAGTACCAGGTACAAAGTATGATAAAGAAAGAAAGGAACGTACAAACTGACAAGCAAGCACACAAAAATGAAACCTTAACACACGCGTGCACAGCTCACAGCTAAATAAATGCTGAGGTGAACGCTCTTGTAAAAAAGTGTGTATGTACAAAGACGAGTTCTTTACATGTTATACGAGCAGGGCGCGCAAGGTGACAAAAACGAAAGAAGCAGTTGTGAAAAAGTGAAGTGAACACTTTTACGAGCGGCACACGTTTTGACAGTAGGAATTTGAGAGACAGCGAAGGAGAGAACATATGCTACACATAAGAGGCTGGCGACTTTGTGCAAAGTAATGGGTGTGCCGCTAATTAGTGTTAGAAAACTGCAACAGAGTAACAGGTATTTTGTCCGTTGTGTCTGAGTGGCGAGGTAGGCGTTTGATTTCTCTGTTTATTCACGTGTTATTTTAACCACAAAGAACTACAACAAAGAACAACAAAGAAAGAACACCATAAAAGTACCAGATATATTTTGAGGGTTGGTAAAAGTTGGTTGAGTTTTGTGAGATGCGTGAGATATATAGTAAATGATTTGTAGGATGACGATGACGATGACGATGACGATGACGATGACGATGACGATGACGATGTAGGTAGCAAGCCAGTTTTGCGGTGATAGCGGTTTGATGCAGTGACAGTGCTGTAGTAGACAGATTGTAGTGACGCCGGCCGGCGGATATTGATGACACTAATTTGACGGTTGACAAGTGATTTTTGTTTTGTTTATGTAGTTTTGGTTATTTGTTGGATGTTTAATATATGCTTATACGCTTTTACATTATAATGGGTAAATATTATAATGGAGTTTTGTCCCCGAGATAGATGTTGGATCCGTTGGATCCGTTGGTTCCTTGACTACTAAATTAAATATAGGGAAGGAGAGAGAGACATTGTTGTGTACATGTATTGTGTATTGTGTATTGTGTATTGAGTGTGTATTGAGTTGGTTCGTTGGCAACGAGAAATTCATCTCTCTCTGGAAAAAGTGGGTGGTCCTGAGAAGGACCTGTGTGTTTTACGTTTGCCGGTTTGGCCAAACAGCAGTTTTAAGAGTCTACTTGCTGCTGGTGTACTTGGTGACGGCCTTGGTGCCCTCACTGACGGCGTGCTTGGCCAGCTCACCGGGGAGGAGGAGGCGGACCGCGGTCTGGATCTCCCGACTGGTGATGGTGGAGCGCTTGTTGTAGTGGGCCAGTCTGGAAGCTTCAGCGGCGATTCTCTCAAAGATATCGTTGACGAAGCTGTTCATGATAGACATGGCCTTGCTGCTGATGCCAGTGTCGGGGTGCACCTGCTTGAGCACCTTGTAGATGTAGATGGCGTAGCTTTCCTTCCTCTTCCTCTTGCGCTTCTTGTCGCCGGAGCGAACAGCCTTGGCCTTGCCGGCCTTCTTGGCGCCTTTGGAGCTAACTTTGGGTGGCATGGTTGATTCGTCTGCGGGTTGTGAGTCGCAAAAGGTAGCGCCGCCGAGGATGATGCTTCTGTCCCACGGACATGCGTCCATTAGGGAGGTGATTTGTTCATACGCTATTGGCTTTGGGAGGGAGGAAGGAAGGGGCACCTGTCTACAAGGGAGGTGCAGAATTGAAATCCGCTATAAATTAGTGATAACATCTGTTGGATAAAAGAATATGGTAAGGGAATATATTTTCACACGCTTGTGGTGGGGATGGGCCAATAAAGGAATGTATATTTATTTTTTCCGCTGTTAAAATTGATAAAACTCAGGACCACCTTATCATAAAAAATAAAAGTCCGATGGAGGGATATAAACACTATGTACATGATGATGGTGATTGATATAAAGGGATAGAGTTAAAGGTTTCATTCTCACGCACAAAACAGCGAGAAGACAAAACATAAATACAACGAGTAAATTTAGAGAGGAACAACCGTTCTTCTGGTGATAAAAAAGAGAGCGGCCGAGGCCGCCGCCGGATCAGAATGCCCACAGCTTTTGATAAAATAGCGTGTATTCTTAAAAGCTGAGTTTAAAAGCTTTGTTTGGTATTTAACGTCGCCTTCAACCAATCAAGGTTATATAGCGACGGGAATATTGTTACAACAGTTTATTAAAATGTTATGGCTAAAAAGGAACAAGTATGAGTGTGTGTTGGTGTGCGGTGCACGGCACCCCGCCCGCCAGGTGGAGCAGGGGACGCCCTTCGCTCCCGGCAGACGGGTACCGGCAAGATCTCGCACACCAACAAAAAGGTCTGGTGTACAGTCACCCGCCTGTAGGGTGGAACAAGCACTGTCCTTCGATCCCCACTCGGCGGGCGCTGGTACACATAATATGGTGGCGAATGTTGAGGTGTGGTAAGGTTAGGGCGACGTCTCAACACAATCCCCCGTCCTCCTGGGGTAGGGGTGGAGTGGGGAAGGTGGGATAGGGAAGTGTGTACCAACCTGTACACACTGGGAGTTGGGGGATGGACCGGTTGAGAACCTTTTTGAACGCGGCACTGTATTTATAGCCCGTCCGTTCTGTTAGGCTGGGGATGGTGAACGGGGGCAGGAGACGTCTAACCCTAAGGTGCGGCAGGAGTGTGGACAACGGCAGACTACACCCACGCTCCCATGGTTGAGTGGTAGACCGATCGACACATCAAAAGAGAGTGCGACCAGCCCAGGTCTTTATGTTTTGTTAGGTAGTCCTGCGGGCCTAGTCCAAAGGCTAGGCCATGATCGCGCAGGACTCTAAAAGAAATGATATTGGCGTTGCAATTTTCAAAAATGTGGTTATAGCTGATGGGAGACCCGCACGAGCACAATGGTTTAAAAATTTTAAACTTTGTGGCTCTAGTGCGGAGTCTCCTAAATATTTGGGTTAGTGCTGAGGGGAACGTGGGTGTCTCAAGTTTAATAACATGGTTAGGTACTAAGGCCCTCCCTGCTGCATAGAGCTTGGAGTAAACCTCCGGGAGGGAAAAGCCTACGTCTGTGGTCACATCAGGAGACCCTGTCGCCAATTTGGCGGCAGCGTCAGCCATTTCGTTCCCCGTGAGCCCTACGTGGGACGGAACCCACTGTATGTCCACGGGGGTGCCAGCAGAAATAATTTGATGGCAGATTAATTTTATATCGTATAGCACCTCCATACGGTTACTGGAACCGTACAGAAGCGCTTGTACTGAGGACAGAGAGTCAGTGCATAAAACTATACTATGGGGGTTAACTGGAATATCATTAATATATGTGAGGGCCATAAGAATGGCAAAAAGTTCAGCTGTAAAAATAGACACTCCGTCATTCAGGCGGTAGTGTTTAGTGACTTTTAGTTCCGGGATGACAAAGGCGCAGCCTACCCTCCCATTATCCAGCTTAGAGCCGTCTGTAAATATCTTTAGGTGTTGGGAAAATTTCTTGTGAAGAAGGTCATTGGTCAACATGGCCAGAAAATGAGGGTTATCCTGCTTTGTGGCCTCCGTCCCCAGGTCGCAATGAAAAGCAGGCGTTTCAAGCAGCCAGGGGGGGTAAGGAGGAACAGGTATTTTTTCAGGTATGACTTTATTAGTTATGGTGTGGTTTATGATGGGTTGAATATAATTTATCAGTGGCTGACACCTTGTCATCACACGGAGACCCCGTTTATTTGTAACTGGCATATTTTCATATTGTGGGAAATCTTCTAGTACATCGTCTACCGTGTTGTCCACACGTCCCGCACGCACATAGTAACGCGCAGCGCAGAGGCGGCGTTTGTCATCAAGACTCATCCAGCCAGCCTCCTGGTACACAGCCGAGTGGCTGGACCAGGGGAGGAGCCCCAGCGCTATGCGAAGCGCCTTGCACTCCACCCCACGGAGGCGGCCTAGGGCCTCTGCGCTGGCGGAAAAGAAAGCCTCCTGACCGTACGTCAAGCGTGATCTGATCAGCGCATTGACGATGGTCAGGAGAAACTTTTGGCCTCGGGCCCAGGGTTCACTATTTAGTATTTTTAATATACCTAACGCACGTTGGGCTTTTTGGACGAGATTCTCAATATGGACAGACCATGAAAGATTTTTTTCAACCGTAACACCTAGGAATTTTACGGTGTTACTTGGTTTGATGATTTTATTGTTTACAGTTATAAAGCATTTTTTATGGAGAAGTTGTTGTCGACTAGCGACGAAAAAAACAGTTTTCTCAGGGGCTAGGGCAAAACCATTTAAGGTCATGTACCCACATAGATTATCAACATTGGTCTGGTAGCTGTCCATAGAGATCTCGTCCTTTCTACCTTTGGCCCCTCTAGGAACAGGCTTTTTGGTATCCAGGAGGGCTAGATCGTCAGCATAAAGTAGGACGGTCGCTCCCCCCACGTCCACACTGTCAATATCGTGCAACATAATACTGAACAGGGCCGGGGCAATAATACTCCCCTGGGGCACTCCCATGTCCAGCTTATGGGACGCAGAGAGAGCAGAACCGACTTTAACGTGTAACGTTCTGTCAGAAATAAATGTTTTAATAAAGTTGTATATGTGGCCTGACAGGCCAATATTTTTAAGTTTATGGAGTAGTCTGTTGTGCCAGACACTGTCGTAGGCACCCTTTACATCAAAAAATGTACCTAGCAGTGAGTTCTTTTTATAGGCCAGAGTTTTCCTTATGCGTTCAACAAAGTTGACAACATGGTCAGTGCAGGACCGGCCCTTTCTAAAGCCGGCCTGGCATTTAGGTATTATGTGATTCCGCTGTAGGTAAAACTCTAGCCTCCTGTGGACAAGTTGCTCGTAGAGCTTACCCAGGTGGGGCGTTAGGGAGATGGGCCTATAGCTGGTGGGGAGATCGCCCGGTTTACCGTTTTTGGGGATGCCCACCACCTGGGCCTCCTTCCACGCACAAGGGATCTGGTTACTTAACCAACAGAAGTTAAAAAACGTATGGAGGGTTTTAAGAAAGCAGTCCGGGAAGTGTTTAATCATCTGGTAGCAGATCGGGTCGGCACCAGCCGCCTTCTTGACTGACTTTAGCTGTCTAATCACTGTAGCTAGCTCTGTAAAACGGAGTTCGCTATTGACAGGCAAGTCGTCGTCACAGGCGGGGTGCACGAAACCCTCTTCCTGGTTAAGACGATATTTTAAGCAGTCTGGATTAAGGAAACGACTTTGACTAGCCCGGGCGAACGTTTCAGCCAGCGCCTCTGCCTTCTCTGAGTTGTTGGCAGTCAGGCGCTGGCCTACTTTGAGCGGCTTATCGGGCGTAGTACGACGTCTTTTAAATTGTTTTATTCTTTGCCACACTTTAACAGTGTCTTTATAGGTGTGGGCGTTTTCTGCACAGAATAGCTCCCAATCTTTAAGTTTTGCTGAGGCAATAATACGATTGCACTCAGCCTGTGAATCTTTCATTAATCTATAATTAAACTGGTTACTGTTTACCAAGTATTTACGGATAAAGTAACGTTTATCTTTTATGGCAACGTCGCACTCCTCGTTCCACCAAGAAACTTGCTGGGAACGGGGGCGTCCGTCGCCACTAGATTTTTTAGGTATACTGACGTCTGCCGCTCCCAGGATACACGTGCGCAGGTTATCATAATATGCATTCACGTCCGGGGAGGAGAGGTCATGTACACTACTCTCCTCAAGCAATGTTTTGAATAGATTCCAATTTGCTTTCGGAAAGTTGTACCTGGAAGTAGTACCTTTCTCCTCCCCTTCGGCTTCAGCATTGTTTATATCTATAAAGATGGGTAGGTGATCTGAGTTAAATGGGTCAGGGAACGTACACCAGTCGGTGCACGCCCCCAACTCCGGGCTGACAAGAGACAGATCAATAGCACTCGGAGTCCCTGTTGCAACATCAGGGATCCTCGTGGCTGACCCATCGTTTAGCAGGATAAGTTCGGTATCTGATAAATTAACAGCTAACTTGCTAGTGGAGTGATACACAACGCGTTTATCAGAGTTCCAGAGGCGGTGGCGGTCATTAAAGTCACCGACCACCAGCCACCCGGAGACGTTTGAGGTTAGGCTCTTAATCCACGCCGTGGTGTCAAGCCCCGGACAACCAGTTGCGTAGTAGACATTAACAACGTTAAGTTTTCGCTGGTGTCGCAGGGCTATCTCCACAACGCAGGAGTTACAGTTATTAAAGCTGGTTACAACAGAGGAGATGGGGGTATATTTAATCCCTTTTTTAATATATGTGGCCACTTTGATGTGTGAAGCCCTGTTAGACAGGTCAATCACAGGGGGATAATAGTAGCCCTCAAGTTCTGGTAATTTATTATAATAACATTTTAGGCTTTGTAGGGCCAGAACATCAAAACGTTTTTGCTGTAAAAGGTTCTTTAATTGGAATAAGGAGGTATTTATGGCCCGGCAGTTCCACTGTAGGACACTCAGAGTTGTATGCTGCTTATTCGATTTTTCTCCTGCCTCTGCTGCCATTGGGAACAGGAGACACACAAGGAAGCATTGAAATAGAAGTATTTTGAATATGTTGTTAAACATTATAGGGCTGCCTTACACTGAAGCATCTCTTTAATAGTGAGTTCTTTAGCGCCGGCCAGCGAGCTCAGAGCCATGAGCGCGCCGTCCGGTACAAGTGGTTCAGCAGCCCTACCAGTAAACCGTTTATAAACATCAGACAGGGAGTCGATGAGGGCCCCAGGGCTTTGTTTGTCCCGGGCCGTCCACATGAAAGTGAGGCACTGTTCCAGGAAGCCCCGGAGACCCCTCTCCTCACCTGTCTGGGGCTGTTCACCTATCTTTTTTAGTACGTCCCGAGCGAGTTCCCTTTCGGCCTTAGCTCGCTCGAGACGCACTTTCTCCTGTAGGCCTTCCTCCACCCGCTGCATCACCCTTTCGACAATGGTGTCGACGGCGATGTCTGCGGGTGGGGTGGCGGTGCTTTGTTTGGCACTGGTGTTTTTTTTAGCACCCCCAGTCGGCCGCACAGGGCCGGACTGTTTTGGTAGGGTTTCTTTGGTTATTATAGTGGTAGTGGTGTTAGAGGCGGCCTTGATGGCCGAGGGGGGGTTTGCCCCCAGGTCGGTTAGGCTCCCGATCTTTTTGGGAGCCAAGGCATTTTTGTAGGTTTTCTTGGGGGTTGAGGTGGGGCGACCCTGGAGGGGCTGGTGAGTCCTCCAGTAGTCGTCCCGTTGTTCCAGAGGGGACCGGGAAACCGGGGCCTCACGGGCCTCAATATTTTTTTGGGCGACCCTGCGCGCTCTGTTCAGGGCCTCCGAGTACGGAATGTAGGCTGCGGCTCTGATCTTGTTTGCCAGCACCCTTACTCTGTACTCGGGGCAGCCCTGATAGGCCGCAGAGTGGTCGCCCTTGCAGTTGACACAGGCTCTTGTTTTATCGCACCCGTGACCGTCATGCCCGCGGGTGGCACATCGGGCACAGGTGGGTGTTTTAGATCGGCACTGTGATTTCAGGTGGCCGAATCTGTTGCACTGAGTGCATCGTTTTACGGGGCAGGCGTAAGGCTCCACCCCGTACAGCTCCCCCTCGAGCACGACACTCTCTGGGAGTATCGCCGCCCTGAAACACAGGCGAACAGCGGTAGAGGGGTTACCGTCCCTGTTCTTGAGCCTGGCCAAGAATTTCACTGAGGAGGGGCCCTTTTCAATAAGGTCCCCACTCTCAGTGCGGATTCTGGTCCTAATGCTCATCTCCCTCAGATCCTCAGTGGAGTGAGAGAGAGGCACGGACTTAATGACTCCGTCTGTGGTGGCCTCGGGGACAAATGATTTGACCCCGATTCCCCCCAGATCGGTGAGGGCAGCCAGTTTGGTCTGCTGCTTGGCATTTGTGCAGCCGACCAAGAACTTATTCTGAGAGATGGCCCTCACCGAGAGGATCTCCCCCACCGCCGCACCAAGGACCTTGAAACGTCCCAGCCCCACCCCGTAGAGTGTGGCTGGTCCGCTCTTTGTGTCCTCGATTATGACGGGGAACTGGAGGAACTCTGGTGGAGGGCCTGGATTTTGTTTGAAAAGTTTTTTCCTGGCGCCCATGCGCTTCTGACTGTTTTGAGTTGTTGGGTTTGTGTTTTTTGCTGTTTTGGGGGCCACGCCCGCTGAGGAGGAAATCTCCTCGGGCCCAGCCTTTTCAATGATATTTTGTATAGAGGTGCTCTGCGCAGCGGCGGTGCCACTGGTGGCCTCCCCCTGTGCGCCTTTTGGTTTTTTGGTTTTTTTACCATTTTTTTTCTTCTTTTGTTTTGGTTTTTGGAAGACCCAAACCGACTGGTCCGGGGCCTTCCCCACATGGGGTTCGGTCCCGGAGCCAGACGGGATGGGACTCCCGGTCCCCTCTGTGTGGTTTTTTCCATTGGAGTCCTCTCTCTTCCTTTTTGGTGGAGGGGGATTGGCCGAGCAAAAGGATGCCCCGGACTCACTCCCCACCTCCCTTCCGTGGAATCGAAAAGGGGTGGAGGTGGGGGGAGATGCCATGGTATTATCCGGTGACTCCGGCGACTCTGATACATCAAGAGAAGCCATGTTCGAGCCGAAGCTCCAAGTATGGAGGTCCAGTGGCAAGTCTGCCACCAGACTGTAATTAAAAACTAGTGGTTTGTATCCACTACTCATTTACTCAACATCAAAACATCAACATCAAACATCAACAACAACAACAGCAACAACAACAACAACAACAACAACAACAACAACAACAACAACAACAACAACAACAAAAAACTGAAAAACAAAAAAAAAAAAAAAAAAAAAAAAAAAAAATTTAGAGGGGGGGTGGGGGGTGGGGGGGAGGACCAATGGGTGATGAGGGGTGAGGTGTTGACGAGGGGGTAGATGGGAGGACTGCCTCGCTAATCGAAATCAAGCCCAAGGACCATGAGGTGAGTGAGCGATGAGCATGAGGCCTACTGCGAAAATACTTATGATGCTTTGTAAAAAGCTTGTTAAAATTTGAGTAAGATTTTATGTAAAAGAACTACTACCAGACTGACTGTGACGGCTTATAGCTTGCGATACACAAGATAGAGGGAGGGAGACAACCACTACATAGCTTAACAGGCGAGCAGCATATGTGGAGGGAAAAAAGAACAACAAACAGACAGAGGAACAAAGAAACAAACATACACTCCGTTATATGTAGCTCTTGGCTAGGGGTATTTACGGGAGAAAATAGTTTCCATGACCGGGAGGGGGTTTATTTCAATAAAAGGCTCCCCAGAATTTGGAAACAGGGCAAATTAAATTATATCGGGTACACTACCAGACTGTGAGGTGAAGTGCAGTGAAGTGCGCAGCCCGTGGAGTGGGCGTGGCTTGGGGCGTGGCGGGAGACACGCAGAGGCAGGGTCGCACAGCGTAGTAGGTGAGCGACCAAGATAGTGGTCAAGACACGAGGGGCAGGCACAAAACACGAAGCACAAAGCAAAGCAAAGCAAAGCAAAGCAAAAAGTCAGATAGCAGCACCACTAAAGTCACTGAAAAAACAATGCAGCAAGATATCACAGACAGTCTTTTAGAGACAAAGCACAAGAACCAGCAAGCACAAGCACAACATCACAGTCGTAGTAGAACAGCGCAACAGCGCAGTAAGATAGATAGTGGGGTGTTTTCTGTGTTTTTTTTGTTTGTTTTTTTCACAAGTTATTCTTTTTCCTTTATCCACCGTGATGTGTGTGTGTAGCGCCGCCAAGCCGACCGCGCTCTTTTATACAGTGCGCAAACACTCGCGCCGGCAGTGCCGCCAAAGGGGCGCTCGCCATTGGTGGATTTTGCCGTTGACTCGACGTGCAGTTGGAGGGCTAGTGATGGGTATAAAAGGGGTCGGTCGCGTCGGCGTTGGCATTATTGGATTCGTTCGCTTTGCGTACGAATTTTTCAAACATCATCCAACTTGCATCATGTCTGGTCGCGGCAAAGGAGGAAAGGTTAAGGGAAAGAGCAAGTCTCGCTCGTCCCGTGCTGGACTTCAGTTCCCCGTGGGTCGTATCCACCGTCTGTTGCGCAAGGGCAACTACGCCGAGCGTGTGGGTGCCGGTGCCCCCGTGTACCTGGCTGCCGTGCTCGAGTACTTGGCCGCTGAGGTCCTGGAGTTGGCAGGCAACGCTGCCCGCGACAACAAGAAGACGAGAATCATCCCCCGTCACCTGCAGCTGGCCATCCGCAACGACGAGGAGTTGAACAAACTTCTGTCGGGTGTGACCATCGCCCAGGGTGGTGTGCTGCCCAACATCCAGGCTGTGCTTCTGCCCAAGAAGTCCCAGACCAAGGCTCCCGGTGGCAAGGCATAACAACTTTGCCTCTTTCACCTTCTTCTACAACAGGTCCTTCTCAGGACCACCTATTTTTTCCCAAGAGAGATAGACGTCTCGTTGCTTGCTTTGCCAGTGAAAAAGTGGTGTTGTGTTGTTTTGGTTTTGTTTTTTGTCGTCAATGTCGCAGCCGTTTTGGGGGTTGTTATTACTTATAGCCACTACACAATTGAGACGTAAACAACATCATTACACATACACAATAATAATCAGCATCACAACAAGTCGTCATGAAAGTGCGAATAGACCAAGGGTTAAAATTAATAAACCCTCATTACATTTAGTCAAGTTTTGACTAAATGTTTTAACATAGAGGGGGAATCGAGACGAGGGTCGTATGTATGTATGTATGTATGTATGTATGTATGTATGTATGTATGTATGTATGTATGTATGTATGTATGTATGTATGTATGTATGTATGTATGTATGTATGTATGTGTCTGTGTGTCTGTGTGTGTCTGTGTCTGTGTGTCTCGGTGTGTCTCTGTGTGTCTGTGTCTGTCTGTGTCTGTCTGTCTGTCTGTCTGTCTGTCTGTCTGTCTGTGCGTGTGTGTGTAGAGCGATTCAGACCAAACTACTGGACCGATCTTTATGACATTTTACATGAGAGTTCCTGGGAATGATATCCCCGGATGTATTTGTTTTAGCAATTTTTTTATAAAACGATCCAAATTTACGTTCATCTTATTCTTCATCATTTTGTGATTCCAAAAACATATAAATATGTTATATTTGGATTAAAAACAAGCTCTGAAAATTAAAAATATAAAAATTATGATGAAAATTAAATTTTCGAAATCAATTTAAAAACACTTTCATCTTATTTCTTGTCCGTTCCTGATTCCAAAAACATATAGATATGATATGTTTGGATTAAAAACACGCTCAGAAAGTTAAAACGAAGAGAGGTACAGAAAAGCGTGCTATCCTTCTCAGCGCAACTACTAACTACCCCGCTCTTCTTGTCAATTTCACTGCCTTTGCCACGAGCGGTGGACTTACGATGCTACGAGTATACGGTCTTGCTGAAAAAGTATTTTTGCCTTACGCGACTTGTTTTATTATTATCAGGCAGAGGCTGCTTTGTGCCATCCAGCAAATCACATAGATAAAGTCATATCAGGAACATACATACATACATACATACATACATACATACATACATACATACATACATACATACATACATACATACATACATACATACATACATACATACATACATACATACATACATACATACATACATACATACATACATACATACATACATACATACATACATACATACATACATACATACATACATACATACACAATGTTGTACAGATGAAAATAGTCAAGGCATGCACAAATCACAGCCACAAAAACGCTTTTGTCCAACAACCACATGCACCACGGGTGCCTGCCTGAACCCTGCCTACGGTAGGTGATCGCATCAAAACAAACGTGGATGACAAGTGAATGTGAAGCCTAATTGATAAGGTGAATCCGACGGGCGCTGTGGCGGGGTGGTAAGACGTCGGCCTCTAGTAATCGGAAGGTCGAGGGATCGAATCCAGGCCCGGCCTGTTAAGTGTGGAGATTTTTCCGATCTCCCAGGTCAACTTATGTGCAGACCTGCTAGTGGCGTATCCCCCTTCGTGTGTACACGCAAGCACAAGACCAAGTGCGCACGGAAAAGATCCTGTAATCCATGTCAGAGTTCGGTGGGTTATAGAAACACGAAAATACCCAGCATGCTTCCTCCGAAAGCGGCGTATGGCTGCCTTAATGGCGGGGAAAAAACGGTCATACACGTAAAATTCCACTCGTGCAAAAACACGAGTGTGCGTGGGAGTTTCAGCCCACGAAGGCAGAAGAAGAAGAACAAGAACAAGAACAAAAAGAACAAGAACAAGAACAAGAAGACGAAGAAGGTAAGGTGAATCGAGTTGCTACGCCAACAAGCAACGTTTCAAGTGAGCAGGCTTCAAGTTGCATCACATTCACATGGAGAATGTACAACTTGAATCGATGTGCCGCAGGCTATAATGATAATGATAATGATGTCCTTCTTTGCAGCAATGTATCTAAATGATCATATAGCTGCAATTCCTGCCACACAGACTTTTCACATTGCAGGTTGGGGCTGGGTATGAGCAATTTGAGATATGATGTGTTTTACTTGAGCTGAAGACATTTGCTGACAGTGACAGTGGACAGTGACCAGTGACAGTGACCAGTGACAGTGACCAGTGACACAGACACAGACACAGACACAGACACAGACAGTGGGTGTGAAAATAGAGCGAGGCGACTCTTCGCTCTCTCAGCCAATCAAAGTTCACGCTTGTGGAGCGGTGTTTTGCTTTCTCACGGGCCCGCGTCTGCTGTATATAAGGCGGCTGCGCCGGCGAGCTGAGAAGCATTCTCGAATCGCACGACTCGTAGAAACATTCATCATGACTGGCCGTGGTAAAGGAGGAAAGGGTCTCGGAAAGGGGGGCGCCAAGCGTCACAGGAAAGTTTTGCGTGATAACATCCAGGGTATCACCAAGCCCGCTATCCGTCGTCTGGCTCGCCGTGGCGGTGTCAAGCGTATCTCTGGTCTCATCTACGAGGAGACTCGCGGAGTTCTCAAGGTATTCCTGGAGAACGTGATCCGTGATGCCGTCACGTACACTGAGCACGCCAAGAGGAAGACTGTGACCGCCATGGATGTGGTCTACGCCCTCAAACGCCAGGGTCGTACTCTGTACGGCTTCGGTGGTTAGACGCATCAAGTCGCGGATCTCGCATCCACAATAACCCTTCTCCGGTCCTTCTTAGGACCACCTTCATTTTCCCAAGAGGGGCTGAATGTGTCTCGTTGCCACTGCTAACTCCTTCGTGTTTACATATTAAAACACTATTGTTTGTTATTGTTTTGTCATTGATAGTGTCGTCGTAAATCTATACAAGTGTTGGCTAAGTAAACAAAAGAGAAGGAGGGAGGGCAGGGGGTTGGATGTATGATTGCAACTGAGCGAAAGGGAACTGTCAAGAAAATGATGAGAGGCAAATAAAATGATCACTTATTGATATCAAATTGGAGCGCTTCAAGCCACAGACGGGGTCAATTTGATGCCAACCAGTGTCGATAAGCGCACAAGCAGAATGGATTATGACGTGCTCATTCATTTGTGCTCATCACACAGAGCTTCACTCATAGAGAAAGGGATCCCTCCCATTGGTGTTGTGTTGCATTAGAGATAGAAAGTAACGATTTGCGGGATAGAAATAATGCATTCTTGACCATGATTTTGTAGTGAGAGTGCTCATTTTGGACAAGAAAGCCGTCCATAGGGCAGAGAGAGAAGGCAAATTGTTGAAATGCATTAGCTGTTGATGTTTGGTCAAATACAGATGACAAATAGGGGTTTGAAATGATCATATGCGCAGGGACAACACAAGGGCTGGAGTTTTTGGTTCGTTAAATGGAGTGTGACTATAGTGCGAGTACTTAGGGAGGGTGTTGAAAGGAAATGTTTATGGTTGCTACGAGTGTAACAATTAGGATGGCAACGAGAGCAGACCAACTCTTTTGGGAAAAATGAAGGTGGCTCTGAAAAGAGCCGGGTTTGGAGGAGTCGGAACCGTTGGAGGGGCAACTTAAGCACGCTCTCCGCGGATACGGCGGGCCAGCTGGATGTCCTTGGGCATGATGGTGACACGCTTGGCATGGATGGCGCACAGGTTGGTGTCCTCAAAGAGACCGACCAGGTAAGCCTCGCTGGCCTCCTGCAGAGCCATGACGGCAGAGCTCTGGAAGCGCAGGTCTGTCTTGAAGTCCTGGGCGATTTCGCGCACCAGACGCTGGAAGGGCAGCTTGCGGATCAGGAGCTCGGTGCTCTTCTGGTAACGACGGATCTCACGAAGAGCCACAGTTCCAGGCCTGTAACGATGAGGTTTCTTGACTCCTCCAGTGGCAGGGGCGCTTTTGCGAGCGGCCTTGGTTGCCAGCTGTTTGCGAGGAGCTTTTCCTCCGGTGGATTTACGGGCGGTTTGCTTGGTACGTGCCATTTCGAAGTTAGAGTCGACTGAGCAGCCAGGAACTAGAGAGACGTTTTATATGGGAAAGGCATTCGCAGCCCTGGCGCGCCGCTCTGATTTTAGCCAATGAAAGCCGTGGAGACATCAGCCGAAGATTCAAGCAACATTACCGTACAGGGCCACTTTTTGGGGGGTCTCTGTGCTGTGCTGTCGTGCGTGTGTGTGTGTGTGTGTGTGTGTGTGTGTGTGTGTGTGTGTGTGTGTGTGTGTGCCGTCAAAAGTACCAGGTACAAAGTATGATAAAGAAAGAAAGGAACGTACAAACTGACAAGCAAGCACACAAAAATGAAACCTTAACACACGCGTGCACAGCTCACAGCTAAATAAATGCTGAGGTGAACGCTCTTGTAAAAAAGTGTGTATGTACAAAGACGAGTTCTTTACATGTTATACGAGCAGGGCGCGCAAGGTGACAAAAACGAAAGAAGCAGTTGTGAAAAAGTGAAGTGAACACTTTTACGAGCGGCACACGTTTTGACAGTAGGAATTTGAGAGACAGCGAAGGAGAGAACATATGCTACACATAAGAGGCTGGCGACTTTGTGCAAAGTAATGGGTGTGCCGCTAATTAGTGTTAGAAAACTGCAACAGAGTAACAGGTATTTTGTCCGTTGTGTCTGAGTGGCGAGGTAGGCGTTTGATTTCTCTGTTTATTCACGTGTTATTTTAACCACAAAGAACTACAACAAAGAACAACAAAGAAAGAACACCATAAAAGTACCAGATATATTTTGAGGGTTGGTAAAAGTTGGTTGAGTTTTGTGAGATGCGTGAGATATATAGTAAATGATTTGTAGGATGACGATGACGATGACGATGACGATGACGATGACGATGACGATGACGATGACGATGTAGGTAGCAAGCCAGTTTTGCGGTGATAGCGGTTTGATGCAGTGACAGTGCTGTAGTAGACAGATTGTAGTGACGCCGGCCGGCGGATATTGATGACACTAATTTGACGGTTGACAAGTGATTTTTTTGTTTGTTTATGTAGTTTTGGTTATTTGTTGGATGTTTACTATATGCTTATACGCTTTTACATTATAATGGGTAAATATTATAATGGAGTTTTGTCCCCGAGATAGATGTTGGATCCGTTGGATCCGTTGGTTCCTTGACTACTAAATTAAATATAGGGAAGGAGAGAGAGACATTGTTGTGTACATGTATTGTGTATTGTGTATTGTGTATTGAGTGTGTATTGAGTTGGTTCGTTGGCAACGAGAAATTCATCTCTCTCTGGAAAAAGTGGGTGGTCCTGAGAAGGACCTGTGTGTTTTACGTTTGCCGGTTTGGCCAAACAGCAGTTTTAAGAGTCTACTTGCTGCTGGTGTACTTGGTGACGGCCTTGGTGCCCTCACTGACGGCGTGCTTGGCCAGCTCACCGGGGAGGAGGAGGCGGACCGCGGTCTGGATCTCCCGACTGGTGATGGTGGAGCGCTTGTTGTAGTGGGCCAGTCTGGAAGCTTCAGCGGCGATTCTCTCAAAGATATCGTTGACGAAGCTGTTCATGATAGACATGGCCTTGCTGCTGATGCCAGTGTCGGGGTGCACCTGCTTGAGCACCTTGTAGATGTAGATGGCGTAGCTTTCCTTCCTCTTCCTCTTGCGCTTCTTGTCGCCGGAGCGAACAGCCTTGGCCTTGCCGGCCTTCTTGGCGCCTTTGGAGCTAACTTTGGGTGGCATGGTTGATTCGTCTGCGGGTTGTGAGTCGCAAAAGGTAGCGCCGCCGAGGATGATGCTTCTGTCCCACGGACATGCGTCCATTAGGGAGGGGATTTGTTCATACGCTATTGGCTTTGGGAGGGAGGAAGGAAGGGGCACCTGTCTACAAGGGAGGTGCAGAATTGAAATCCGCTATAAATTAGTGATAACATCTGTTGGATAAAAGAATATGGTAAGGGAATATATTTTCACACGCTTGTGGTGGGGATGGGCCAATAAAGGAATGTATATTTATTTTTTCCGCTGTTAAAATTGATAAAACTCAGGACCACCTTATCATAAAAAATAAAAGTCCGATGGAGGGATATAAACACTATGTACATGATGATGGTGATTGATATAAAGGGATAGAGTTAAAGGTTTCATTCTCACGCACAAAACAGCGAGAAGACAAAACATAAATACAACGAGTAAATTTAGAGAGGAACAACCGTTCTTCTGGTGATAAAAAAGAGAGCGGCCGAGGCCGCCGCCGGATCAGAATGCCCACAGCTTTTGATAAAATAGCGTGTATTCTTAAAAGCTGAGTTTAAAAGCTTTGTTTGGTGTTTAACGTCGCCTTCAACCAATCAAGGTTATATAGCGACGGGAATATTGTTACAACAGTTTATTAAAATGTTATGGCTAAAAAGGAACAAGTATGAGTGTGTGTTGGTGTGCGGTGCACGGCACCCCGCCCGCCAGGTGGAGCAGGGGACGCCCTTCGCTCCCGGCAGACGGGTACCGGCGAGATCTCGCACACCAACAAAAAGGTCTGGTGTACAGTCACCCGCCTGTAGGGTGGAACAAGCACTGTCCTTCGATCCCCACTCGGCGGGCGCTGGTACACATAATATGGTGGCGAATGTTGAGGTGTGGTAAGGTTAGGGCGACGTCTCAACACAATCCCCCGTCCTCCTGGGGTAGGGGTGGAGTGGGGAAGGTGGGATAGGGAAGTGTGTACCAACCTGTACACACTGGGAGTTGGGGGATGGACCGGTTGAGAACCTTTTTGAACGCGGCACTGTATTTATAGCCCGTCCGTTCTGTTAGGCTGGGGATGGTGAACGGGGGCAGGAGACGTCTAACCCTAAGGTGCGGCAGGAGTGTGGACAACGGCAGACTACACCCACGCTCCCATGGTTGAGTGGTAGACCGATCGACACATCAAAAGAGAGTGCGACCAGCCCAGGTCTTTATGTTTTGTTAGGTAGTCCTGCGGGCCTAGTCCAAAGGCTAGGCCATGATCGCGCAGGACTCTAAAAGAAATGATATTGGCGTTGCAATTTTCAAAAATGTGGTTATAGCTGATGGGAGACCCGCACGAGCACAATGGTTTAAAGATTTTAAACTTTGTGGCTCTAGTGCGGAGTCTCCTAAATATTTGGGTTAGTGCTGAGGGGAACGTGGGTGTCTCAAGTTTAATAACATGGTTAGGTACTAAGGCCCTCCCTGCTGCATAGAGCTTGGAGTAAACCTCCGGGAGGGAAAAGCCTACGTCTGTGGTCACATCAGGAGACCCTGTCGCCAATTTGGCGGCAGCGTCAGCCATTTCGTTCCCCGTGAGCCCTACGTGGGACGGAACCCACTGTATGTCCACGGGGGTGCCAGCAGAAATAATTTGATGGCAGATTAATTTTATATCGTATAGCACCTCCATACGGTTACTGGAACCGTACAGAAGCGCTTGTACTGAGGACAGAGAGTCAGTGCATAAAACTATACTATGGGGGTTAACTGGAATATCATTAATGTATGTGAGGGCCATAAGAATGGCAAAAAGTTCAGCTGTAAAAATAGACACTCCGTCATTCAGGCGGTAGTGTTTAGTGACTTTTAGTTCCGGGATGACAAAGGCGCAGCCTACCCTCCCATTATCCAGCTTAGAGCCGTCTGTAAATATCTTTAGGTGTTGGGAAAATTTCTTGTGAAGAAGGTCATTGGCCAACATGGCCAGAAAATGAGGGTTATCCTGCTTTGTGGCCTCCGTCCCCAGGTCGCAATGAAAAGCAGGCGTTTCAAGCAGCCAGGGGGGGTAAGGAGGAACAGGTATTTTTTCAGGTATGACTTTATTAGTTATGCTGTGGTTTATGATGGGTTGAATATAATTTATCAGTGGCTGACACCTTGTCATCACACGGAGACCCCGTTTATTTGTAACTGGCATATTTTCATATTGTGGGAAATCTTCTAGTACATCGTCTACCGTGTTGTCCACACGTCCCGCACGCACATAGTAACGCGCAGCGCAGAGGCGGCGTTTGTCATCAAGACTCATCCAGCCAGCCTCCTGGTACACAGCCGAGTGGCTGGACCAGGGGAGGAGCCCCAGCGCTATGCGAAGCGCCTTGCACTCCACCCCACGGAGGCGGCCTAGGGCCTCTGCGCTGGCGGAAAAGAAAGCCTCCTGACCGTACGTCAAGCGTGATCTGATCAGCGCATTGACGATGGTCAGGAGAAACTTTTGGCCTCGGGCCCAGGGTTCACTATTTAGTATTTTTAATATACCTAACGCACGTTGGGCTTTTTGGACGAGATTCTCAATATGGACAGACCATGAAAGATTTTTTTCAACCGTAACACCTAGGAATTTTACGGTGTTACTTGGTTTGATGATTTTATTGTTTACAGTTATAAAGCATTTTTTATGGAGAAGTTGTTGTCGACTAGCGACGAAAAAAACAGTTTTCTCAGGGGCTAGGGCAAAACCATTTAAGGTCATGTACCCACATAGATTATCAACATTGGTCTGGTAGCTGTCCATAGAGATCTCGTCCTTTCTACCTTTGGCCCCTCTAGGAACAGGCTTTTTGGTATCCAGGAGGGCTAGATCGTCAGCATAAAGTAGGACGGTCGCTCCCCCCACGTCCACACTGTCAATATCGTGCAACATAATACTGAACAGGGCCGGGGCGATAATACTCCCCTGGGGCACCCCCATGTCCAGTTTATGGGACGCAGAGAGAGCAGAACCGACTTTAACGTGTAACGTTCTGTCAGAAATAAATGTTTTAATAAAGTTGTATATGTGGCCTGACAGGCCAATATTTTTAAGCTTTTGGAGTAACCTGTTGTGCCAGACACTGTCGTAGGCACCCTTTACATCAAAAAAGGTACCTAGCAGTGAGTTAGTTTTATAGGCTAGAGTTTTCCTTATGCGTTCAACAAAATTGACAACATGGTCCGTGCAGGACCGGCCCTTTCTAAAGCCGGCCTGGCATTTAGGTATTATGTGATTCCGCTGAAGGTAAAACTCGAGCCTCCTGTGGACAAGTCGCTCATAGAGCTTACCCAGGTGGGGCGTTAGGGAGATGGGCCTATAGCTGGTGGGGAGATCGCCCGGTTTCCCGTTTTTGGGGATGCCCACCACCTGGGCCTCCTTCCACGCACAAGGGATCTGGTTACTTAACCAACAGAAGTTAAAAAACGTATGGAGGGTTTTAAGAAAGCAGTCCGGGAAGTGCTTAATCATCTGATAGCAGATCGGGTCGGCACCAGCCGCCTTCTTGACTGACTTTAGCTGTCTAATGACTGTAGCTAGCTCTGTAAAACGGAGTTCGCTATTGACAGGCAAGTCGTCGTCACAGGCGGGGTGCACGAAACCCTCTTCCTGGTTAAGACGGTATTTTAAGCAGTCTGGGTTAAGGAAACGACTTTGACTAGCCCGGGCGAACGTTTCAGCCAGCGCCTCTGCCTTCTCTGAGTTGTTGGCAGTCAGGCGCTGGCCTACTTTGAGCGGCTTATCGGGCGTAGTACGACGTCTTTTAAATTGTTTTATTCTTTGCCACACTTTAACAGTGTCTTTATAAGTGTGGGCGTTTTCTGCACAGAATAGCTCCCAATCTTTAAGTTTTGCTGAGGCAATAATACGATTGCACTCAGCCTGTGAATCTTTCATTAATCTATAATTAAACTGGTTACTGTTTACCAAGTATTTACGGATAAAGTACCGTTTATCTTTTATGGCAACGTCGCACTCCTCGTTCCACCAAGAAACTTGCTGGGAACGGGGGCGTCCGTTGCCACTAGATTTTTTAGGTATGCTGACGTCTGCCGCTCCCAGGATACACGTGCGCAGGTTATCATAATATGCATTCACGTCCGGGGAGGAGAGGTCATGTACACTACTCTCCTCAAGCAATGTTTTGAAAAGATTCCAGTTTGCTTTCGGAAAGTTGTACCTGGAAGTAGTACCTCTCTCCTCCCCTTCGGCTTCAGCATTGTTTATATCTATAAAGATGGGTAGGTGATCTGAGTTAAATGGGTCAGGGAACGTACACCAGTCGGTGCACGCCCCCAACTCCGGGCTGACAAGAGACAGATCAATAGCACTCGGAGTCCCTGTTGCAACATCAGGGATCCTCGTGGCTGACCCATCGTTTAGCAAGATAAGTTCGGTATCTGATAAATTTACAGCTAACTTGCTAGTTGAGTGATACACAACACGTTTATCAGAGTTCCAGAGGCGGTGGCGGTCATTAAAGTCACCGACCACCAGCCATCCGGAGACGTTTGAGGTTAGGCTCTTAATCCACGCCGTGGTGTCAAGCCCCGGACAACCAGTTGCGTAGTAGACATTAACAACGTTAAGTTTTCGCTGGTGTCGCAGGGCTATCTCCACAACGCAGGAGTTACAGTTATTAAAGCTGGTTACAACAGAGGAGATGGGGGTATATTTAATCCCTTTTTTAATATATGTGGCTACTTTGATGTGTGAAGCCCTGTTAGACAGGTCAATCACAGGGGGATAATAGTAGCCCTCAAGTTCTGGTAATTTATTATAATAACATTTTAGGCTTTGTAGGGCCAGAACATCAAAACGTTTTTGCTGTAAGAGGTTCTTTAATTGAAATAAGGAGGTATTTATGGCCCGGCAGTTCCACTGCAGGACACTCAGAGTTGTATGCTGCTTATTCGATTTTTCTCCTGCCTCTGCTGCCATTGGGGACAGGAGACACACAAGGAAGCATTGAAATAGAAGTATTTTGAATATGTTGTCAAACATTATAGGGCTGCCTTACACTGAAGCATCTCTTTGATAGTGAGTTCTTTAGCACCGGCCAGCGAGCTCAGAGCCATGAGCGCGCTGTCCGGTACCAGTGGTTCGGCAGCCCTACCAGTAAACCGTTTATAAACATCAGACAGGGAGTCGATGAGGGCCCCAGGGCTTTGTTTATCCCTGGCTGTCCACATGAAAGTGAGGCACTGTTCCAGGAAGCCCCGGAGACCCCTCTCCTCACCTGTCTGGGGCTGTTCACTTATCTTTTTTAGTACGTCCCGAGCGAGTTCCCTTTCGGCCTTAGCTCGCTCGAGACGCACTTTCTCCTGTAGGCCTTCCTCCACCCGCTGCATCACCCTTTCGACAATGGTGTCGACGGCGATGTCTGCGGGTGGGGTGGCGGTGCTTTGTTTGGCACTGGGTTTTTTTTTAGCGCCCCCAGTCGGCCGCACAGGGCCGGACTGTTTTGGTAGGGTTTCTTTGGTTATTATAGTGGTAGTGGTGTTAGAGGCGGCCTTGATGGCCGAGGGGGGGTTTGCCCCCAGGTCGGTTAGGCTCCCGATCTTTTTGGGAGCCAAGGCATTTTTGTAGGTTTTCTTGGGGGTTGAGGTGGGGCGACCCTGGAGGGGCTGGTGAGTCCTCCAGTAGTCGTCCCGTTGTTCCAGAGGGGACCGGGAAACCGGGGCCTCACGGGCCTCAATATTTTTTTGGGCGACCCTGCGCGCTCTGTTCAGGGCCTCCGAGTACGGAATGTAGGCTGCGGCTCTGATCTTGTTTGCCAGCACCCTTACTCTGTACTCGGGGCAGCCCTGATAGGCCGCAGAGTGGTCGCCCTTGCAGTTGACACAGGCTCTTGTTTTATCGCACCCGTGACCGTCATGCCCGCGGGTGGCACATCGGGCACAGGTGGGTGTTTTAGATCGGCACTGTGATTTCAGGTGGCCGAATCTGTTGCACTGAGTGCATCGTTTTACGGGGCAGGCGTAAGGCTCCACCCCGTACAGCTCCCCCTCGAGCACGACACTCTCTGGGAGTATCGCCGCCCTGAAACACAGGCGAACAGCGGTAGAGGGGTTACCGTCCCTGTTCTTGAGCCTGGCCAAGAATTTCACTGAGGAGGGGCCCTTTTCAATAAGGTCCCCACTCTCAGTGCGGATTCTGGTCCTAATGCTCATCTCCCTCAGATCCTCAGTGGAGTGAGAGAGAGGCACGGACTTAATGACTCCGTCTGTGGTGGCCTCGGGGACAAATGATTTGACCCCGATTCCCCCCAGATCGGTGAGGGCAGCCAGTTTGGTCTGCTGCTTGGCATTTGTGCAGCCGACCAAGAACTTATTCTGAGAGATGGCCCTCACCGAGAGGATCTCCCCCACCGCCGCACCAAGGACCTTGAAACGTCCCAGCCCCACCCCGTAGAGTGTGGCTGGTCCGCTCTTTGTGTCCTCGATTATGACGGGGAACTGGAGGAACTCTGGTGGAGGGCCTGGATTTTGTTTGAAAAGTTTTTTCCTGGCGCCCATGCGCTTCTGACTGTTTTGAGTTGTTGGGTTTGTGTTTTTTGCTGTTTTGGGGGCCACGCCCGCTGAGGAGGAAATCTCCTCGGGCCCAGCCTTTTCAATGATATTTTGTATAGAGGTGCTCTGCGCAGCGGCGGTGCCACTGGTGGCCTCCCCCTGTGCGCCTTTTGGTTTTTTGGTTTTTTTACCATTTTTTTTCTTCTTTTGTTTTGGTTTTTGGAAGACCCAAACCGACTGGTCCGGGGCCTTCCCCACATGGGGTTCGGTCCCGGAGCCAGACGGGATGGGACTCCCGGTCCCCTCTGTGTGGTTTTTTCCATTGGAGTCCTCTCTCTTCCTTTTTGGTGGAGGGGGATTGGCCGAGCAAAAGGATGCCCCGGACTCACTCCCCACCTCCCTTCCGTGGAATCGAAAAGGGGTGGAGGTGGGGGGAGATGCCATGGTATTATCCGGTGACTCCGGCGACTCTGATACATCAAGAGAGGCCATGTTTGAGCCGAAGCTCCAAGTATGGAGGTCCAGTGGCAAGTCTGCCACCAGACTGTAATTAAAAACTAGTGGTTTATATCCACTACTCATTTACTCAACATCAAAACATCAACATCAAACATCAACAACAACAACAGCAACAACAACAACAACAACAACAACAACAACAACAACAACAACAACAACAACAACAAAAAACTGAAAAACAAAAAAAAAAAAAAAAAAAAAAAAAAAAAATTTAGAGGGGGGGTGGGGGGTGGGGGGGAGGACCAATGGGTGATGAGGGGTGAGGTGGTGACGAGGGGGTAGATGGGAGGACTGCCTCGCTAATCGAAATCAAGCCCAAGGACCATGAGGTGAGTGAGCGATGAGCATGAGGCCTACTGCGAAAATACTTATGATGCTTTGTAAAAAGCTTGTTAAAATTTGAGTAAGATTTTATGTAAAAGAACTACTACCAGACTGACTGTGACGGCTTATAGCTTGCGATACACAAGATAGAGGGAGGGAGACAACCACTACATAGCTTAACAGGCGAGCAGCATATGTGGAGGGAAAAAAGAACAACAAACAGACAGAGGAACAAAGAAACAAACATACACTCCGTTATATGTAGCTCTTGGCTAGGGGTATTTACGGGAGAAAATAGTTTCCATGACCGGGAGGGGGTTTATTTCAATAAAAGGCTCCCCAGAATTTGGAAACAGGGCAAATTAAATTATATCGGGTACACTACCAGACTGTGAGGTGAAGTGCAGTGAAGTGCGCAGCCCGTGGAGTGGGCGTGGCTTGGGGGCGTGGCGGGAGACACGCAGAGGCAGGGTCGCACAGCGTAGTAGGTGAGCGACCAAGATAGTGGTCAAGACACGAGGGGCAGGCACAAAACACGAAGCACAAAGCAAAGCAAAGCAAAGCAAAGCAAAAAGTCAGATAGCAGCACCACTAAAGTCACTGAAAAAACAATGCAGCAAGATATCACAGACAGTCTTTTAGAGACAAAGCACAAGAACCAGCAAGCACAAGCACAACATCACAGTCGTAGTAGAACAGCGCAACAGCGCAATAAGATAGATAGTGGGATGTTTTCTGTGTGTTTTTTTTTTTTTCACAAGTTATTCTTTTTCCTTTATCCACCGTGATGTGTGTGTGTAGCGCCGCCAAGCCGACCGCGCTCTTTTATACAGTGCGCAAACACTCGCGCCGGCAGTGCCGCCAAAGGGGCGCTCGCCATTGGTGGATTTTGCCGTTGACTCGACGTGCAGTTGGAGGGCTAGTGATGGGTATAAAAGGGGTCGGTCGCGTCGGCGTTGGCATTATTGGATTCGTTCGCTTTGCGTACGAATTTTTCAAACATCATCCAACTTGCATCATGTCTGGTCGCGGCAAAGGAGGAAAGGTTAAGGGAAAGAGCAAGTCTCGCTCGTCCCGTGCTGGACTTCAGTTCCCCGTGGGTCGTATCCACCGTCTGTTGCGCAAGGGCAACTACGCCGAGCGTGTGGGTGCCGGTGCCCCCGTGTACCTGGCTGCCGTGCTCGAGTACTTGGCCGCTGAGGTCCTGGAGTTGGCAGGCAACGCTGCCCGCGACAACAAGAAGACGAGAATCATCCCCCGTCACCTGCAGCTGGCCATCCGCAACGACGAGGAGTTGAACAAACTTCTGTCGGGTGTGACCATCGCCCAGGGTGGTGTGCTGCCCAACATCCAGGCTGTGCTTCTGCCCAAGAAGTCCCAGACCAAGGCTCCCGGTGGCAAGGCATAACAACTTTGCCTCTTTCACCTTCTTCTACAACAGGTCCTTCTCAGGACCACCTATTTTTTCCCAAGAGAGATAGACGTCTCGTTGCTTGCTTTGCCAGTGAAAAAGTGGTGTTGTGTTGTTTTGGTTTTGTTTTTTGTCGTCAATGTCCCAGCCGTTTTGGGGGTTGTTATTACTTATAGCCACTACACAATTCAGACGTAAACAACATCATTACACATACACAAATTCAATAATAATCAGCATCACAACAAGTCGTCATGAAAGTGCGAATAGACCAAGGGTTAAAATTAATAAACCCTCATTACATTTAGTCAAGTTTTGACTAAATGTTTTAACATAGAGGGGGAATCGAGACGAGGGTCGTATGTATGTATGTATGTATGTATGTATGTATGTATGTATGTATGTATGTATGTATGTATGTATGTATGTATGTATGTATGTATGTATGTATGTATGTATGTATGTGTCTGTGTGTCTGTATGTATGTATGTATGTGTCTGTGTGTCTGTGTGTGTCTGTGTCTGTGTGTCTCGGTGTGTCTCTGTGTGTCTGTGTCTGTCTGTGTCTGTCTGTCTGTCTGTCTGTCTGTCTGTCTGTGCGTGTGTGTGTAGAGCGATTCAGACCAAACTACTGGACCGATCTTTATGACATTTTACATGAGAGTTCCTGGGAATGATATCCCCGGATGTATTTGTTTTAGCAATTTTTTTATAAAACGATCCAAATTTACGTTCATCTTATTCTTCATCATTTTGTGATTCCAAAAACATATAAATATGTTATATTTGGATTAAAAACAAGCTCTGAAAATTAAAAATATAAAAATTATGATGAAAATTAAATTTTCGAAATCAATTTAAAAACACTTTCATCTTATTTCTTGTCCGTTCCTGATTCCAAAAACATATAGATATGATATGTTTGGATTAAAAACACGCTCAGAAAGTTAAAACGAAGAGAGGTACAGAAAAGCGTGCTATCCTTCTCAGCGCAACTACTAACTACCCCGCTCTTCTTGTCAATTTCACTGCCTTTGCCACGAGCGGTGGACTTACGATGCTACGAGTATACGGTCTTGCTGAAAAAGTATTTTTGCCTTACGCGACTTGTTTTATTATTATCAGGCAGAGGCTGCTTTGTGCCATCCAGCAAATCACATAGATAAAGTCATATCAGGAACATACATACATACATACATACATACATACATACATACATACATACATACATACATACATACATACATACATACATACATACATACATACATACATACATACATACATACATACATACATACATACATACATACATACATACATACATACATACATACATACATACATACATACATACATACACAATGTTGTACAGATGAAAATAGTCAAGGCATGCACAAATCACAGCCACAAAAACGCTTTTGTCCAACAACCACATGCACCACGGGTGCCTGCCTGAACCCTGCCTACGGTAGGTGATCGCATCAAAACAAACGTGGATGACAAGTGAATGTGAAGCCTAATTGATAAGGTGAATCCGACGGGCGCTGTGGCGGGGTGGTAAGACGTCGGCCTCTAGTAATCGGAAGGTCGAGGGATCGAATCCAGGCCCGGCCTGTTAAGTGTGGAGATTTTTCCGATCTCCCAGGTCAACTTATGTGCAGACCTGCTAGTGGCGTATCCCCCTTCGTGTGTACACGCAAGCACAAGACCAAGTGCGCACGGAAAAGATCCTGTAATCCATGTCAGAGTTCGGTGGGTTATAGAAACACGAAAATACCCAGCATGCTTCCTCCGAAAGCGGCGTATGGCTGCCTTAATGGCGGGGAAAAAAACGGTCATACACGTAAAATTCCACTCGTGCAAAAACACGAGTGTGCGTGGGAGTTTCAGCCCACGAAGGCAGAAGAAGAAGAACAAGAACAAGAACAAAAAGAACAAGAACAAGAACAAGAAGACGAAGAAGGTAAGGTGAATCGAGTTGCTACGCCAACAAGCAACGTTTCAAGTGAGCAGGCTTCAAGTTGCATCACATTCACATGGAGAATGTACAACTTGAATCGATGTGCCGCAGGCTATAATGATAATGATAATGATGTCCTTCTTTGCAGCAATGTATCTAAATGATCATATAGCTGCAATTCCTGCCACACAGACTTTTCACATTGCAGGTTGGGGCTGGGTATGAGCAATTTGAGATATGATGTGTTTTACTTGAGCTGAAGACATTTGCTGACAGTGACAGTGGACAGTGACCAGTGACAGTGACCAGTGACAGTGACCAGTGACACAGACACAGACACAGACACAGACACAGACAGTGGGTGTGAAAATAGAGCGAGGCGACTCTTCGCTCTCTCAGCCAATCAAAGTTCACGCTTGTGGAGCGGTGTTTTGCTTTCTCACGGGCCCGCGTCTGCTGTATATAAGGCGGCTGCGCCGGCGAGCTGAGAAGCATTCTCGAATCGCACGACTCGTAGAAACATTCATCATGACTGGCCGTGGTAAAGGAGGAAAGGGTCTCGGAAAGGGGGGCGCCAAGCGTCACAGGAAAGTTTTGCGTGATAACATCCAGGGTATCACCAAGCCCGCTATCCGTCGTCTGGCTCGCCGTGGCGGTGTCAAGCGTATCTCTGGTCTCATCTACGAGGAGACTCGCGGAGTTCTCAAGGTATTCCTGGAGAACGTGATCCGTGATGCCGTCACGTACACTGAGCACGCCAAGAGGAAGACTGTGACCGCCATGGATGTGGTCTACGCCCTCAAACGCCAGGGTCGTACTCTGTACGGCTTCGGTGGTTAGACGCATCAAGTCGCGGATCTCGCATCCACAATAACCCTTCTCCGGTCCTTCTTAGGACCACCTTCATTTTCCCAAGAGGGGCTGAATGTGTCTCGTTGCCACTGCTAACTCCTTCGTGTTTACATATTAAAACACTATTGTTTGTTATTGTTTTGTCATTGATAGTGTCGTCGTAAATCTATACAAGTGTTGGCTACGTAAACAAAAGAGAAGGAGGGAGGGCAGGGGGTTGGATGTATGATTGCAACTGAGCGAAAGGGAACTGTCAAGAAAATGATGAGAGGCAAATAAAATGATCACTTATTGATATCAAATTGGAGCGCTTCAAGCCACAGACGGGGTCAATTTGATGCCAACCAGTGTCGATAGGCGCACAAGCAGAATGGATTATGACGTGCTCATTCATTTGTGCTCATCACACAGAGCTTCACTCATAGAGAAAGGGATCCCTCCCATTGGTGTTGTGTTGCATTAGAGATAGAAAGTAACGATTTGCGGGATAGAAATAATGCATTCTTGACCATGATTTTGTAGTGAGAGTGCTCATTTTGGACAAGAAAGCCGTCCATAGGGCAGAGAGAGAAGGCAAATTGTTGAAATGCATTAGCTGTTGATGTTTGGTCAAATACAGATGACAAATAGGGGTTTGAAATGATCATATGCGCAGGGACAACACAAGGGCTGGAGTTTTTGGTTCGTTAAATGGAGTGTGACTATAGTGCGAGTACTTAGGGAGGGTGTTGAAAGGAAATGTTTATGGTTGCTACGAGTGTAACAATTAGGATGGCAACGAGAGCAGACCAACTCTTTTGGGAAAAATGAAGGTGGCTCTGAAAAGAGCCGGGTTTGGAGGAGTCGGAACCGTTGGAGGGGCAACTTAAGCACGCTCTCCGCGGATACGGCGGGCCAGCTGGATGTCCTTGGGCATGATGGTGACACGCTTGGCATGGATGGCGCACAGGTTGGTGTCCTCAAAGAGACCGACCAGGTAAGCCTCGCTGGCCTCCTGCAGAGCCATGACGGCAGAGCTCTGGAAGCGCAGGTCTGTCTTGAAGTCCTGGGCGATTTCGCGCACCAGACGCTGGAAGGGCAGCTTGCGGATCAGGAGCTCGGTGCTCTTCTGGTAACGACGGATCTCACGAAGAGCCACAGTTCCAGGCCTGTAACGATGAGGTTTCTTGACTCCTCCAGTGGCAGGGGCGCTTTTGCGAGCGGCCTTGGTTGCCAGCTGTTTGCGAGGAGCTTTTCCTCCGGTGGATTTACGGGCGGTTTGCTTGGTACGTGCCATTTCGAAGTTAGAGTCGACTGAGCAGCCAGGAACTAGAGAGACGTTTTATATGGGAAAGGCATTCGCAGCCCTGGCGCGCCGCTCTGATTTTAGCCAATGAAAGCCGTGGAGACATCAGCCGAAGATTCAAGCAACATTACCGTACAGGGCCACTTTTTGGGGGGTCTCTGTGCTGTGCTGTCGTGCGTGTGTGTGTGTGTGTGTGTGTGTGTGTGTGTGTGTGTGTGTGTGTGTGTGTGTGTGTGTGCCGTCAAAAGTACCAGGTACAAAGTATGATAAAGAAAGAAAGGAACGTACAAACTGACAAGCAAGCACACAAAAATGAAACCTTAACACACGCGTGCACAGCTCACAGCTAAATAAATGCTGAGGTGAACGCTCTTGTAAAAAAGTGTGTATGTACAAAGACGAGTTCTTTACATGTTATACGAGCAGGGCGCGCAAGGTGACAAAAACGAAAGAAGCAGTTGTGAAAAAGTGAAGTGAACACTTTTACGAGCGGCACACGTTTTGACAGTAGGAATTTGAGAGACAGCGAAGGAGAGAACATATGCTACACATAAGAGGCTGGCGACTTTGTGCAAAGTAATGGGTGTGCCGCTAATTAGTGTTAGAAAACTGCAACAGAGTAACAGGTATTTTGTCCGTTGTGTCTGAGTGGCGAGGTAGGCGTTTGATTTCTCTGTTTATTCACGTGTTATTTTAACCACAAAGAACTACAACAAAGAACAACAAAGAAAGAACACCATAAAAGTACCAGATATATTTTGAGGGTTGGTAAAAGTTGGTTGAGTTTTGTGAGATGCGTGAGATATATAGTAAATGATTTGTAGGATGACGATGACGATGACGATGACGATGACGATGACGATGTAGGTAGCAAGCCAGTTTTGCGGTGATAGCGGTTTGATGCAGTGACAGTGCTGTAGTAGACAGATTGTAGTGACGCCGGCCGGCGGATATTGATGACACTAATTTGACGGTTGACAAGTGATTTTTTTGTTTGTTTATGTAGTTTTGGTTATTTGTTGGATGTTTACTATATGCTTATACGCTTTTACATTATAATGGGTAAATATTATAATGGAGTTTTGTCCCCGAGATAGATGTTGGATCCGTTGGATCCGTTGGTTCCTTGACTACTAAATTAAATATAGGGAAGGAGAGAGAGACATTGTTGTGTACATGTATTGTGTATTGTGTATTGTGTATTGAGTGTGTATTGAGTTGGTTCGTTGGCAACGAGAAATTCATCTCTCTCTGGAAAAAGTGGGTGGTCCTGAGAAGGACCTGTGTGTTTTACGTTTGCCGGTTTGGCCAAACAGCAGTTTTAAGAGTCTACTTGCTGCTGGTGTACTTGGTGACGGCCTTGGTGCCCTCACTGACGGCGTGCTTGGCCAGCTCACCGGGGAGGAGGAGGCGGACCGCGGTCTGGATCTCCCGACTGGTGATGGTGGAGCGCTTGTTGTAGTGGGCCAGTCTGGAAGCTTCAGCGGCGATTCTCTCAAAGATATCGTTGACGAAGCTGTTCATGATAGACATGGCCTTGCTGCTGATGCCAGTGTCGGGGTGCACCTGCTTGAGCACCTTGTAGATGTAGATGGCGTAGCTTTCCTTCCTCTTCCTCTTGCGCTTCTTGTCGCCGGAGCGAACAGCCTTGGCCTTGCCGGCCTTCTTGGCGCCTTTGGAGCTAACTTTGGGTGGCATGGTTGATTCGTCTGCGGGTTGTGAGTCGCAAAAGGTAGCGCCGCCAAGCCGACCGCGCTCTTTTATACAGTGCGCAAACACTCGCGCCGGCAGTGCCGCCAAAGGGGCGCTCGCCATTGGTGGATTTTGCCGTTGACTCGACGTGCAGTTGGAGGGCTAGTGATGGGTATAAAAGGGGTCGGTCGCGTCGGCGTTGGCATTATTGGATTCGTTCGCTTTGCGTACGAATTTTTCAAACATCATCCAACTTGCATCATGTCTGGTCGCGGCAAAGGAGGAAAGGTTAAGGGAAAGAGCAAGTCTCGCTCGTCCCGTGCTGGACTTCAGTTCCCCGTGGGTCGTATCCACCGTCTGTTGCGCAAGGGCAACTACGCCGAGCGTGTGGGTGCCGGTGCCCCCGTGTACCTGGCTGCCGTGCTCGAGTACTTGGCCGCTGAGGTCCTGGAGTTGGCAGGCAACGCTGCCCGCGACAACAAGAAGACGAGAATCATCCCCCGTCACCTGCAGCTGGCCATCCGCAACGACGAGGAGTTGAACAAACTTCTGTCGGGTGTGACCATCGCCCAGGGTGGTGTGCTGCCCAACATCCAGGCTGTGCTTCTGCCCAAGAAGTCCCAGACCAAGGCTCCCGGTGGCAAGGCATAACAACTTTGCCTCTTTCACCTTCTTCTACAACAGGTCCTTCTCAGGACCACCTATTTTTTCCCAAGAGAGATAGACGTCTCGTTGCTTGCTTTGCCAGTGAAAAAGTGGTGTTGTGTTGTTTTGGTTTTGTTTTTTGTCGTCAATGTCCCAGCCGTTTTGGGGGTTGTTATTACTTATAGCCACTACACAATTCAGACGTAAACAACATCATTACACATACACAAATTCAATAATAATCAGCATCACAACAAGTCGTCATGAAAGTGCGAATAGACCAAGGGTTAAAATTAATAAACCCTCATTACATTTAGTCAAGTTTTGACTAAATGTTTTAACATAGAGGGGGAATCGAGACGAGGGTCGTATGTATGTATGTATGTATGTATGTATGTATGTATGTATGTATGTATGTATGTATGTATGTATGTATGTATGTATGTATGTATGTATGTATGTATGTGTCTGTGTGTCTGTGTGTATGTGTGTGTGTGTGTGTGTGTGTGTGTCTGTCTGTGTCTGTCTGTCTGTCTGTGTCTGTCTGTGTCTGTCTGTCTGTCTGTCTGTCTGTCTGTCTGTCTGTCTGTGCGTGTGTGTGTGTGTAGAGCGATTCAGACCAAACTACTGGACCGATCTTTATGACATTTTACATGAGAGTTCCTGGGAATGATATCCCCGGATGTATTTGTTTTAGCAATTTTTTTATAAAACGATCCAAATTTACGTTCATCTTATTCTTCATCATTTTGTGATTCCAAAAACATATAAATATGTTATATTTGGATTAAAAACAAGCTCTGAAAATTAAAAATATAAAAATTATGATGAAAATTAAATTTTCGAAATCAATTTAAAAACACTTTCATCTTATTTCTTGTCCGTTCCTGATTCCAAAAACATATAGATATGATATGTTTGGATTAAAAACACGCTCAAAAAGTTAAAACGAAGAGAGGTACAGAAAAGCGTGCTATCCTTCTCAGCGCAACTACTAACTACCCCGCTCTTCTTGTCAATTTCACTGCCTTTGCCACGAGCGGTGGGCTTACGATGCTACGAATATACGGTCTTGCTGAAAAAGTATTTTTGCCTTACGCGACTTGTTTTATTATTATCAGGCAGAGGCTGCTTTGTGCCATCCAGCAAATCACATAGATAAAGTCATATCAGGAACATACATACATACATACATACATACATACATACATACATACATACATACATACATACATACATACATACATACATACATACATACATACATACATACATACATACATACATACATACATACATACATACATACATACATACATACATACATACATACATACATACATACATACATACATACATACATACATACATACATACATACATACATACATACATACATACATACATACATACATACACAATGTTGTACAGATGAAAATAGTCAAGGCATGCACAAATCACAGCCACAAAAACGCTTTTGTCCAACAACCACATGCACCACGGGTGCCTGCCTGAACCCTGCCTACGGTAGGTGATCGCATCAAAACAAACGTGGATGACAAGTGAATGTGAAGCCTAATTGATAAGGTGAATCCGACGGGCGCTGTGGCGGGGTGGTAAGACGTCGGCCTCTAGTAATCGGAAGGTCGAGGGATCGAATCCAGGCCCGGCCTGTTAAGTGTGGAGATTTTTCCGATCTCCCAGGTCAACTTATGTGCAGACCTGCTAGTGGCGTATCCCCCTTCGTGTGTACACGCAAGCACAAGACCAAGTGCGCACGGAAAAGATCCTGTAATCCATGTCAGAGTTCGGTGGGTTATAGAAACACGAAAATACCCAGCATGCTTCCTCCGAAAGCGGCGTATGGCTGCCTTAATGGCGGGGAAAAAAACGGTCATACACGTAAAATTCCACTCGTGCAAAAACACGAGTGTGCGTGGGAGTTTCAGCCCACGAAGGCAGAAGAAGAAGAACAAGAACAAGAACAAAAAGAACAAGAACAAGAACAAGAAGACGAAGAAGGTAAGGTGAATCGAGTTGCTACGCCAACAAGCAACGTTTCAAGTGAGCAGGCTTCAAGTTGCATCACATTCACATGGAGAATGTACAACTTGAATCGATGTGCCGCAGGCTATAATGATAATGATAATGATGTCCTTCTTTGCAGCAATGTATCTAAATGATCATATAGCTGCAATTCCTGCCACACAGACTTTTCACATTGCAGGTTGGGGCTGGGTATGAGCAATTTGAGATATGATGTGTTTTACTTGAGCTGAAGACATTTGCTGACAGTGACAGTGGACAGTGACCAGTGACAGTGACCAGTGACAGTGACCAGTGACACAGACACAGACACAGACACAGACACAGACAGTGGGTGTGAAAATAGAGCGAGGCGACTCTTCGCTCTCTCAGCCAATCAAAGTTCACGCTTGTGGAGCGGTGTTTTGCTTTCTCACGGGCCCGCGTCTGCTGTATATAAGGCGGCTGCGCCGGCGAGCTGAGATTTCTTCCCCCAATACAACAACCTATCTGTCACCTCTTCACGGGGCCCTCGGGTCATGGCAAGGTGTCAGCCAATCACCAACTATATTAACCCCATACTTGAAAAAGTTAACATGAAGACTGTCCAGTGTACTAAAATACCTGCTCCCCCCTACCCCCCCTGGCTACTTGAGACGCCTGCCCTCTCCTGTGACCTAGGGACGGAGGCGTCCAAGCAGGATAACCCTCTCTTCTTGGCGACTCTCGCCAACGAACTCCTACATAATAAATACTCCCAACACCTGAAAATCTTCACCGATGGCTCAAAACTATTAAATGGCAGGGTTGGCTGCGCCTTCGTCATACCCGAACTAAAGGTATCTAAACAGTACAGGCTTAATGATGACGTATCCATCTTTACAGCTGAATTGTTCGCCATCCTTATGGCCCTAACTTACATAAACGACCTCCCAGTTAACCCTCATCAAATCGTTATTTGTACAGATTCTCTTTCATCTATACAAGCCCTCTTATATGGCTCTAAAAACCGCTCTGAACTATTACATGACATACAGATCATTGCTCACCAGATTATAGCCACTGGCACCCCCGTGGACCTACAGTGGGTCCCCTCGCATGTGGGCCTAGGGGGAAACGAAATGGCCGATGCTGCTGCCAAATCGGCCACCGGGTTGCCGCAGGTCACCACTGACCTCGGCTTCTCACTGGCCGAAGTATATTCCAAGCTCCAGGAAGCAGGGGTGGCCGCCATGGCTAACCCACCCACAAAGCTTGAAACACCCACGCTCCCCCCATCTTTAACCAGAATCTTCAGGAGGCTCCGCACAGGAGGCACAAAGTTTAAACTCTTTAAACCAAAGTGCCCCTGCGGGGCCCCCATCAGCTATGAACATATTTTTGATTCGTGTAGCGAGAACGCGGCTCCGTTCCGCGCCCTACACGAACACGTCCACTTATTTGGACTCTATCCACAGGACTTTTTCACCAAACATAAAATCTTAGGATGGGCACACGCATCCTTAATGTGTCGCCAAGTCTACCACTCCCTCATGGGAGCGTGGGTGTAACCTGTTGTCCACACACGCCTGCGTTTTTTCTTTTTTTTAAGGGGCAGACGTCTCCTGCCCCCGTCCATCATCCCAAGCCTAACAGAACGGACGGGCTATAAATACAGTGCCGCGTTCAAAAAGGTCCTCAACGGCCCATCCCCCCCATTCCCGCATGTACAGGTTGGTACATGCAACCCTTCTCCCCCTCTCCCCCACTCCGCCCCTATCCCAGATGGACGGGGACCGGTCGAGACCTCGCCCCTTACCCCACCATACCCCAACAACCGCCACTATTCCTCAACTACCGCCACCATATTGTGTACGTCAGCGCCCGCCGCGCGGGGATCGAAGGTCAGTGTCTGGCCCACCCCGCAGACGGGTGGCGGTACACCAGTCACATTGTTTTCTTTTGTTAAGTGTGCGCGTCCCGCCGGCGCCCGCCTGCTGGGAGCGAAGGGTCCCCTCACTCCACCTGGCGGGGGGGTGCCGTGCACCGTACACTAACACCCATACCTGTACCTCATCTAACCGGACTTTTAACCAACACGTTTTATACCCTATCTCACTGGATTATATTCTCACTACCTCTTATTCCTTGCGTAAGGAACATGTTTTATAAACAGGCTCTTAACCTACATAAGCCAACTTAAGACTTCAACATATTGTGAAGCCTTAGATCACCACGTACAAGTCTTACCTCTTAGTACACCTAAGCTGTACATTTTAATGAATGGGAATAATCAGTGGAGCGTGTGAGTCCTGTGTGAGTGTCTGTGTTGGTTTTTTTTTTCTTTTTGTGTGTTTTTTTTTTTTTTTTTTGTTTTTTTTTTTTTTTTTTTTGTTACTCGTACCCATCACCTTCACCCTGAACATAGTGTATATAAATCACAAACGGAATTGGACTTTTATCTTTTTAAGAAAAGTGGTCCTAAGTCTTAACCAGTTTTTAACCCACGTGACTTAATAAATTACCGGCCTTTTACTGGTCCATCCCCATCTCCTATATAGAATTAAAAAACTCTCACATTTCTTAAACATATAACTTTTACTAAATATTTATAGAGTACCAACAACCCCGTCACCTCCATTCTCTTGGTTAGGTGTCCCCCCCCCCGAGACCCTCCCCCTCCTCCACTGCCTACTAGCACATCTACAGAGCTACTCCCTAATGGACACCTGTTCGTGGGACTGAAGCACCATCCATCGAGCTGAGAAGCATTCTCGAATCGCACGACTCGTAGAAACATTCATCATGACTGGCCGTGGTAAAGGAGGAAAGGGTCTCGGAAAGGGGGGCGCCAAGCGTCACAGGAAAGTTTTGCGTGATAACATCCAGGGTATCACCAAGCCCGCTATCCGTCGTCTGGCTCGCCGTGGCGGTGTCAAGCGTATCTCTGGTCTCATCTACGAGGAGACTCGCGGAGTTCTCAAGGTATTCCTGGAGAACGTGATCCGTGATGCCGTCACGTACACTGAGCACGCCAAGAGGAAGACTGTGACCGCCATGGATGTGGTCTACGCCCTCAAACGCCAGGGTCGTACTCTGTACGGCTTCGGTGGTTAGACGCATCAAGTCGCGGATCTCGCATCCACAATAACCCTTCTCCGGTCCTTCTTAGGACCACCTTCATTTTCCCAAGAGGGGCTGAATGTGTCTCGTTGCCACTGCTAACTCCTTCGTGTTTACATATTAAAACACTATTGTTTGTTATTGTTTTGTCATTGATAGTGTCGTCGTAAATCTATACAAGTGTTGGCTACGTAAACAAAAGAGAAGGAGGGAGGGCAGGGGGTTGGATGTATGATTGCAACTGAGCGAAAGGGAACTGTCAAGAAAATGATGAGAGGCAAATAAAATGATCACTTATTGATATCAAATTGGAGCGCTTCAAGCCACAGACGGGGTCAATTTGATGCCAACCAGTGTCGATAGGCGCACAAGCAGAATGGATTATGACGTGCTCATTCATTTGTGCTCATCACACAGAGCTTCACTCATAGAGAAAGGGATCCCTCCCATTGGTGTTGTGTTGCATTAGAGATAGAAAGTAACGATTTGCGGGATAGAAATAATGCATTCTTGACCATGATTTTGTAGTGAGAGTGCTCATTTTGGACAAGAAAGCCGTCCATAGGGCAGAGAGAGAAGGCAAATTGTTGAAATGCATTAGCTGTTGATGTTTGGTCAAATACAGATGACAAATAGGGGTTTGAAATGATCATATGCGCAGGGACAACACAAGGGCTGGAGTTTTTGGTTCGTTAAATGGAGTGTGACTATAGTGCGAGTACTTAGGGAGGGTGTTGAAAGGAAATGTTTATGGTTGCTACGAGTGTAACAATTAGGATGGCAACGAGAGCAGACCAACTCTTTTGGGAAAAATGAAGGTGGCTCTGAAAAGAGCCGGGTTTGGAGGAGTCGGAACCGTTGGAGGGGCAACTTAAGCACGCTCTCCGCGGATACGGCGGGCCAGCTGGATGTCCTTGGGCATGATGGTGACACGCTTGGCATGGATGGCGCACAGGTTGGTGTCCTCAAAGAGACCGACCAGGTAAGCCTCGCTGGCCTCCTGCAGAGCCATGACGGCAGAGCTCTGGAAGCGCAGGTCTGTCTTGAAGTCCTGGGCGATTTCGCGCACCAGACGCTGGAAGGGCAGCTTGCGGATCAGGAGCTCGGTGCTCTTCTGGTAACGACGGATCTCACGAAGAGCCACAGTTCCAGGCCTGTAACGATGAGGTTTCTTGACTCCTCCAGTGGCAGGGGCGCTTTTGCGAGCGGCCTTGGTTGCCAGCTGTTTGCGAGGAGCTTTTCCTCCGGTGGATTTACGGGCGGTTTGCTTGGTACGTGCCATTTCGAAGTTAGAGTCGACTGAGCGGCCAGGAGAGAGAGAGAGAGAGAGAATTTAGGGTTTAACGTCCTCCCAGGTAACTAAGGACCTATATTGGGACATGATTTGGTTATACGCTGTATTGGGGGGGGGGGGGGTGGGGGGAGGGGGGAGTGGGCCGGAGCATGATGGGTTGGAGTTGTTTGGATGTTAAAAGTTGTTTGATAAAAGGGTTTGTTATAAAATGTTGTTTCTTTTTGTGCGATATGAGCACGTACCCTTCGCCACGCGAGACACTTTGTGGGGGAGGGGGGATTAAAAGAGTTTTTTGATTCTTTATTATTTCCAAAGTTGTGTTTAAAAAATTGATAAAATTTCAGAGCCACTCTGATAAAAAGTTTTAAAAGTCCAGTTACTTCAAATTGAAGTTAATATGTCTCAGCAATTTACATATATACAGAGGTTGCCTTGCCTTTAAACATATAACATATATATACAACATAGATCTTTCATTCTGTCATTCGTACCCTAAACACATAATAGAATAAAAAAGGAATGGTAAGAGTGGACCTGAGTCCTCTTAAAGTAAAATAGGTTTGTTTATCTACAAATAATCTAGTAAATTAGTTTTAGTTTATTCATTAGGTGTCTTAATTTGGGTGAGTCTTGGTGTGCGGTGCTCGGTGACCCACCCTCAAGAAGAGGCGGGGAGGGGAGGGGGGATGAGGTTGGAGGGAGGGGGGGTAACGGGCCCGTCGCTCCCGTTGGGCGGACACCGGCGGGACGCGCACACCAGATAGGCGAGAGGTTGGAGTATGGTGGTGAGGAGCGTCTCTTTTTATATGGGTGTTTGGTGTGCGGTGCACAGCTACTCCCGTGCCAGGTGGAGCAGGGATGCCCTTCGCTCCCGGCGGGGGGGTGCTGGCGAGCTCGCACACCAACTGAGTAGTTGGAATATGGTAGAGAGTATAATGGGTAGACGCCAGGACACGAGCCCCCTTCCTTCTGGGGTGGGGGTGGAGTGGGGGAGGTGTGGGACAGGGACGCGTACCTACTGTACGCACAGGGAGGTGGGGGGGATGGACCGGTTTAGAGCCTTTTTGTACCCGGTACTGTGTTTTAAGCCCGTCCGTTCTGTTAGGCTGGGGTGAAGGTCGGGGGCTGTGGGCCCGTCGCACTGGGCTGTGGCTTCGTCGCACTATGCAGGAGAGATGTTGGGGCATGGTAGTTGAGCTATTTTTGGACATCGCCAGTGCTCCGGCCCCCAGTGGGGAACCGGCCAATGGGAGCGCTCCCTTGTGGGGCGCAGGCATTTGGAGGGTATCAATATACTGGCTACGTCGTTTAGATATGTAGAACTAGTTTGTTTTTAGAACCACTTCCCGAGCGGTGATGTGTATATTGTTTTGCAGACCAGTTTAACATGGCTCCACCCTAGGTCTTTATGATGATGGAGACATTGTGTAGGTGTGAGATTGAGTGTTTTTATGTGTTCATGTAGCCTGTGAAAGTATGTTGTATGTGGACATGCCGTGAAAATGTGGTGAAAATTTACAAGCTCTCCGCATGCGCAGAGGGGTTTAATAAATGTGTATAAACAGCTGTTTGTTCTGATTTTCCTGAACATGGTTAGTAGAGAGAGGGGGAGTACAGGGAACCTGTCCCTCTCTTCCCCTTGATTTTGTTCCTTGTTTAGTAAGTTAATAATTTTAGAGCTGGCCTCTGACAGGGAGACTTTTAAGTTTATGACAAACTGTTTATGTAAGAGTGCGGCTTCCTTCGCCGCACAGTCCGCTAGGTCGTTTCCTCGTATGCCTGTGTGTGAGGGAACATACTGGAGTTGTAGTTCGGTCCCAGTGATGATAATTTGATGGGCCAGGAATTTAATCTCTGTCTGAATTTCTGATCTGTTTTTTGTTTCTGACTGGAGTGCTTGGAGGGAGGATTTATAGCAGCCAGGAGAGAGAGAGAGAGAGAGAATTTGGGGTTTAACGTCCTCCCAGGTAACTAAGGACCTATATTGGGACATGATTTGGTTATACGCTGTATTGTGGGGTGGGGGGGGTGGGGGGAGGGGGGAGTGGGCCGGAGCATGATGGGTTGGAGTTGTTTGGATGTTAAAAGTTGTTTGATAAAAGGGTTTGTTATAAAATGTTGTTTCTTTTTGTGCGATATGAGCACGTACCCTTCGCCACGCGAGACACTTTGTGGGGGAGGGGGGATTAAAAGAGTTTTTTGATTCTTTATTATTTCCAAAGTTGTGTTTAAAAAATTGATAAAATTTCAGAGCCACTCTGATAAAAAGTTTTAAAAGTCCAGTTACTTCAAATTGAAGTTAATATGTCTCAGCAATTTACATATATACAGAGGTTGCCTTGCCTTTAAACATATAACATATATATACAACATAGATCTTTCATTCTGTCATTCGTACCCTAAACACATAATAGAATAAAAAAGGAATGGTAAGAGTGGACCTGAGTCCTCTTAAAGTAAAATAGGTTTGTTTATCTACAAATAATCTAGTAAATTAGTTTTAGTTTATTCATTAGGTGTCTTAATTTGGGTGAGTCTTGGTGTGCGGTGCTCGGTGACCCACCCTCAGGAAGAGGCGGGGAGGGGAGGGGGGATGAGGTTGGAGGGAGGGGGGGTAACGGGCCCGTCGCTCCCGTTGGGCGGACACCGGCGGGACGCGCACACCAGATAGGCGAGAGGTTGGAGTATGGTGGTGAGGAGCGTCTCTTTTTATATGGGTGTTTGGTGTGCGGTGCACAGCTACTCCCGTGCCAGGTGGAGCAGGGATGCCCTTCGCTCCCGGCGGGGGGGTGCTGGCGAGCTCGCACACCAACTGAGTAGTTGGAATATGGTAGAGAGTATAATGGGTAGACGCCAGGACACGAGCCCCCTTCCTTCTGGGGTGGGGGTGGAGTGGGGGAGGTGTGGGACAGGGACGCGTACCTACTGTACGCACAGGGAGGTGGGGGGGATGGACCGGTTTAGAGCCTTTTTGTACCCGGTACTGTGTTTTGAGCCCGTCCGTTCTGTTAGGCTGGGGTGAAGGTCGGGGGCTGTGGGCCCGTCGCACTGGGCTGTGGCTTCGTCGCACTATGCAGGAGAGATGTTGGGGCATGGTAGTTGAGCTATTTTTGGACATCGCCAGTGCTCCGGCCCCCAGTGGGGAACCGGCCAATGGGAGCGCTCCCTTGTGGGGCGCAGGCATTTGGAGGGTATCAATATACTGGCTACGTCGTTTAGATATGTAGAACTAGTTTGTTTTTAGAACCACTTCCCGAGCGGTGATGTGTATATTGTTTTGCAGACCAGTTTAACATGGCTCCACCCTAGGTCTTTATGATGATGGAGACATTGTGTAGGTGTGAGATTGAGTGTTTTTATGTGTTCATGTAGCCTGTGAAAGTATGTTGTATGTGGACATGCCGTGAAAATGTGGTGAAAATTTACAAGCTCTCCGCATGCGCAGAGGGGTTTAATAAATGTGTATAAACAGCTGTTTGTTCTGATTTTCCTGAACATGGTTAGTAGAGAGAGGGGGAGTACAGGGAACCTGTCCCTCTCTTCCCCTTGATTTTGTTCCTTGTTTAGTAAGTTAATAATTTTAGAGCTGGCCTCTGACAGGGAGACTTTTAAGTTTATGACAAACTGTTTATGTAAGAGTGCGGCTTCCTTCGCCGCACAGTCCGCTAGGTCGTTTCCTCGTATGCCTGTGTGTGAGGGAACATACTGGAGTTGTAGTTCGGTCCCAGTGATGATAATTTGATGGGCCAGGAATTTAATCTCTGTCTGAATTTCTGATCTGTTTTTTGTTTCTGACTGGAGTGCTTGGAGGGAGGATTTAGAGTCTGTGCAGACTACTACTGCGAACGGTTTGTTAGTAAGGTCATTTACGTAGGAAAGCGCCATATAAATGGCGAATAATTCTGCTGTGAAAATGGAAACACCATCGTTTAATTTAAACCTTTTAGTAATTTGGAGGTCGGGAATTACAAACGCACAGCCCACTGAGCCGTCGCTTAATTTTGACCCGTCCGTATATACTTTTAAAAAGTGTACATACTTGGTGTTTATCAGCTCTTTAGCTACCGATCCCGCAAGCAGGGGGTTATCCGATTTTTTTAAGTCTATGGGTAGACTGTCCGCAATAGATGGTATTTCGAGTAGCCAGGGGGGGTGCATAGGAGCGTTGTGTCTTACTATATCTTCAGTCTCTAGATTAACTTTTTTTAGGATTGGTTTGGCATACTCCCATATTGGGTAGATTTTATCATACTGTCTTTGGGATTTCTCTCTTAGCCAGGTATACTTTATGTTATTAAACTGGGTGAAGTCGTCTGTCAGTACTTCATTTGTGGGGTTAGAGTCAGTTGCCGTGGCTCTTAATACATATTGTGTTGCCCGCAACTTTCTTTCTTCAGCTAGGCTTAGCCAGCCCACCTCATCATATGTTGCTTTGTTGTTTGCCGATCTGGGTATATTGAGTGCAATTTTTAGGGCTTTTAACTCTACTGTTTCCAGCAGTTTAAGGTCTGATTTAGGGGCAGCGAAAAAGGCTTCTTGGCCATATGTGAGGCGTGACCGGACAAGTGCTTTAACTATGTCTGTTAAAAACTTCTGTCCCCTGGCCCATGGTTCCGCTCGCAGAAATTTTATCACGCTAATTACTTTGTTTGCTTTTTCTACAAGGTGGTTTATGTGGGGGCCCCAGAGCAGGTTTCTATGAATGACGACCCCTAAGAATTTCACGGTTTTGCTTGGTTTTAGTTTAGTGTCACCCACTGTAAGGCGACAGTTATCTAATAACACTTTATGCCTGGATACAACCATGAATACTGTTTTCTCTGCAGAGAGGTCGAAGCCATTTAGGTGCATGTAATCTATCAGGTTATTTACCTTGGTTTGAAAAGGGTTCATTTTGGGTTCTGTTTTGTTATAAATTCTAGGTTTTTGTGTGTCAATGATGACCATATCGTCTGCATACAGTAGGACGGTTGCACCTTTCACGTCTACTAGGTCTATGTCATGGAGCATGACACTGAAGAGAATCGGAGCAATTATACTGCCCTGGGGTACCCCCATTTCTAAGGGGTGTGGGTAAGAGAGAGCGTCGCCCACTTTAACCTGCATGGATCTACCTGTTATGAAATCTTTAATAAAGTTGTACGTGTGGCCTGTGATTCCCAGCCGCTGGATTTTAACGAGTAGGCGGGCGTGCCAGACGGTATCGTAGGCCTTCTTTACGTCGAAAAAGGTAGTTAGTAGGGTTTTGTTTTTACTTGTTAATGTTTTTTTCATTTTTTCCACCAGCCGTACCACGTGGTCTGTGCAGGATCGTCCTTTACGAAAGCCTGCCTGGCAGGGCGGAATAATGTTATTTTTGTCAAGGAAGTACTCCATCCTGTTTTTGATAATACGTTCATAGATTTTCCCTAAGTGGGGGGTGAGTGAGATCGGTCTGTAACTGCTGGGAAGGTTTTTGGGTTTCCCTACTTTGGGGATCGCCACGACTTGTGCTTGTTTCCAGGCTATAGGAATTTTATCATTTTTCCAACATGTATTAAAAAAGTCAGTTAGAATACTTACAAAATGGTTTGGGAGTTGTTTTATCATACTATATGAGATTCTGCATGATCCGGGGGCCTTCTTCGCCTGCTTTATTTGTTTAATGGCCTTCCCGCATTCCGAGACAGACATGGCACAGTTTATGGGATTGCTATTATCTGGCTCTGGGTGTTTAAAATCTTTTTCCATTTCAGTACGGAAATGCAGTTTGTCTGGTTCCATGTACTTTAATTTACTAACCCGGGAGAAGGTCTCAGCCAGCACGTCCGCCTTATCCCTGTCTCCTACCGTTAATCTGCCGTTATCGTTAAGGGGTTTATCTGGAAGTTTAAATCTACCTTTGTGCTGTTTTATCTTTTTCCATACCTTACTGGAGTCTCTATATGATGTTATGTTTTCTGACACGAAGTTTGACCAGTCCTTCAGCTTGGCTTGGGCAGTTACCTTACTGCAATTTCTCTGGTGATGTTTCATCAGGTCATAATTTATGTTATTTTGATTCTTTAGAAATCTTTGGGTGATAAGGCGTTTGTTATCTATGGCTTCCTGACATTCCTCATTCCACCAGGAGGCAGGCTGGGTTTTACCTGTGAACTTTTTAAATGTTTTTTTAGGTATGCTACGGTCAGCTGCGTCTATAATGCAGTTTCGCAAGTTGTTATAATATATTTCGATATCGTTATCTTGAACGTCCTCTGCTGAGGGTTTTTGTAGTAGCTGTTGAAAAAGCGACCAGTCCGCTAAGTTGTAATTATACTCTGCTTTCCTATTTTTATTTTCATGTCCGGGGTCAATGTTATACAGGGTAGTCAAAATAGCTAGGTGGTCGGATTGCAGGGTGTCTGGAAAGACTGTCCAGTCAGAATTTAGGTAGATGTCCGTGCTGACCAGGGACAGGTCTATGGCAGAGGGTTTATGATTGTGAACGTCCGGTATCCGAGTAACGGAACCGTCGTTTAGTAATTGTAGAAGAGAGTTATTTATGTTGTCAGCGAGGTGGCTGGTTTTGTTTTTAACATAAGGGTCCCACATGTTGTGATGGTCATTAAAATCTCCCACTATCATCCAGTGGCCTGCATTTTCGTTTAGCTCAGTCAGCCATGCTGAATCCTCTATTTTGCTGCATCCCTTAGGATAATAAACATTTACTAAGTTGATTTTTTTGCCGTATTTTGATGGTATCTGGACGGCACAGGAGTGTCCGAGTGGGTTAGGTGTTACCGGCGATTTTATGGCTTCGTACGATAGCCCGCACTTAATATATGTTACCACTTTTAGCCATTTGCCTTTGTCTTTAAGGTCAATAACAGGTGGGTAATAGAAGCCCTCCAGGTTTGGTAATTTGTTAAAATAGCATAGGGGAGACTGTATACAGAGGACGTCGCATTTATTTTGGCTTAAAAATTGGGTCAGATACAAGATATTTTTATTTAGGCTGCGACAGTTCCACTGTAGTACTGTTAGGTTTTTACCGCACGGTAAAATATTTTCTTTCCCTGTTTTTCCTGCCATTATGGACACTAGAATCGTAAATATTAATTGCGCTTTATAGAGCATGTTAACTGTTCGATGTTGCTTATTATGCATTATTTCTAATGTCTTGAATTTCTCGTGCGCTGAGCTCCCTGCTTCCAGCCAGGGCACCCAGTGCCAGTAGTTTTTTGTCTGGTGAGGTATGTACTGCCGGTTTTTTAGTTAAAGAGAAATAAACGTCTTCAATGGATTTGATCAAGAAGCCTGGGTTTTGTTGCTGTCTGGCCGCTATCATAAAGCTGAGGCACATTTGCACGAATTCTGTGGCCTCGCCGTCTGGAGTGTTAGTCGTGAGTTCTTGTTGTTTTTGATTTTCTTGCTTTTGTAGTATTGCTGTGGCTAGTTCCTTTTCGGTTTTTAGTTTTTCTGCCCTGAGGATGTCTGTGATGCTGGTCTCTACTTTTTCCATCACTCGGGTGTAAATGTGGTCTATTGCTTTTTCTATAGTGTCTGAGGATGAGGGGATTTTGTTTGTCTGTGTTTGTTCTGCGTGTGTGCGTTGTGTTCGTGGCTCGTGTCTGATTGATTTGTCTATGGCTGTCTGTCTAGGTTTGGGTGGCACGTGGCTGTTAGACTTATTTGAGGTTGTCTGTTTGGATATGCGTGGTGGGAGAGGTTGTCGAGTTTCCCCCAGCTGTGTGCGCCTGAGCGCCTTTGCATATCCCTCCGCAGGGGTGGAGGTGACTTGGTTATGTGTGTGTGTTTGTGTTTTCCAGAAGCTATCTATTTGTGCGGGAGAGTCCCGTGTTTGTTTTTCTTCTTTTTCCTGTTTCTCATTGAGGATTTCTTTTCTCGCGCGCTGCATTGCCTCGGAGTAGGGTATGTAAGACTGAGAGCGGATCGTGTTTGCTCTCAGTCTTACCCTATACTCCGGGCATCCCATGTAAGCGGCGGAGTGTCCACCGTGACAGTTAACACAGTATCTTTTTTGTTCGCAGCCCCCTGCCACGTCGTGGTCCCTGCCACCGCATCTAGCACATGTCTTTGTTTTTGCCCGGCACTGTGGACCGCTATGCCCAAATCGGCTGCACCGCCCGCAGCGTCTGACTGGGCAGGCGAACGCCTCGAGGGGAAGCTCCTCCCCCTCGAGGGTTACACTGTCTGGCAGAACAGCCGTTCTGAATGTGATTTTGATAGCCTCGGAGATGTCTCCTTTTTTGTTTTTTAATCTGACTATTTTTTTGATGGCTGCCAGGCCTTTCTGGGCAGTCTTGCCTGATTCCGACTTGATGTTTACTCGGATGTCCATCCGTAGGATTTCATTTTCAGAGTGTTCCCTAGGGATTCCTTTGACAACGCCCTCGGTCGTGGCTTCCGGAGCGAAGCATTTAATTGTTACGCCACCTAGATCAGTGATCTTAGTAAGTTTGTTTTGCTGGTTTTTGCTGTTGCAGCCCACTAGCCATCTCTCGCCCGCCAGGGGACGGAGAGAGAGCACCGGGCCCACCGCTGCCTGGATTGTTTTGAATCTGTGGAGGCCCAGCGCCCTGAACGTGGCGGGTCCCTCTTTTGTATCCTCCAAGATCACAGGGTGTTCAAGGAAGACTGGTGTGACTAAATTTTCCCTGAACAGATTTCTTCTTACTGGTTTTGGTTTTGGTTTTGTGTGTTCCTGGTTGTTGTTTTTTTCCAGGTGCGTAGGTTTTGGGTTTTGTTCCTGATCTAGGTTTTTGGACTTTTCTGGGTCCAAGGTCAAGTTTTGTCTTTTATTTGGGTCCTGGTCATGGTCCTGGTCATGGTCATTGTCTGTTTTTTCAGCTCCTGAGCTGGTGTCAGGGATTTGTTTTCTCTTTCTTTTTCGTCCGCGCGAGTCCGTGAAAGGCTCATCATCTTCTCCTGGGGGGTGGAGGGGATCAACGTCCCACTCGTTTATGATCGAGGCGTCGGACATATCTCCGTCGCCATCGGTCTCTATATTTGTGTCGCTGAACTCAGCCATGGTGGACGGGGGAAGGAGGCTCCACTCCCCCTCTCTCAAACGTGATGAGTTCAGCGGGAGCTCAGCTAAAAAACTGTGGCTAAAAGTACTATTCCACCGCGCACTCATTCATTCAGACGAGACGAGACAAGACAAGAACAGAGACGAAAACAAACATCAGAGACAAATCACATAGACTGGACAACTAGACAAGGCAACGCTATACAGACATACTTTATGCGTTAAAAGCTTAAACACAGTTAGGGACTAGAATTTCCGTTTTATTTTTTTTAACAGTAGAGGGAGAATAATGGGTGGCAATGACAATGGCGGGGATGTTAATGAGAAATGAGAGATGGTGCACCTACCAGAGAGGGGGACACCTAAGTTCTATCTACAATTTTGAAATGGTGGTACGGATTTAAACAAAAGAAACCCTAAGCTAAATCAGTCGACTACAGAACCTAGAATGGCGGCACCAAGCAAAAAACCCTACCTTGCAGCAAAGGCTGCTCACTGTTTGAAAAAGGTGGAGAAAAGAAAAGGGGGTGTGGCAGTGTAGATAGTAGTTGCGCTGTAGTGGTGAGTGAAGTGAAGGCGACTCGTAGCTGGTGCAGTGCCCCAACGAACCGACTCTTTCCAAACCGTTCAAAACTTTTCGGGGAGTGTCTCCGTGACGTGAGCGTTTTTTCCTGACTGAGTGTCAAGAAGTCAAATTGCGTATGAGCAGCCAGGAACTAGAGAGACGTTTTATATGGGAAAGGCATTCGCAGCCCTGGCGCGCCGCTCTGATTTTAGCCAATGAAAGCCGTGGAGACATCAGCCGAAGATTCAAGCAACATTACCGTACAGGGCCACTTTTTGGGGGGTCTCTGTGCTGTGCTGTCGTGCGTGTGTGTGTGTGTGTGTGTGTGTGTGTGTGTGTGTGTGTGTGTGTGTGTGTGTGTGCCGTCAAAAGTACCAGGTACAAAGTATGATAAAGAAAGAAAGGAACGTACAAACTGACAAGCAAGCACACAAAAATGAAACCTTAACACACGCGTGCACAGCTCACAGCTAAATAAATGCTGAGGTGAACGCTCTTGTAAAAAAGTGTGTATGTACAAAGACGAGTTCTTTACATGTTATACGAGCAGGGCGCGCAAGGTGACAAAAACGAAAGAAGCAGTTGTGAAAAAGTGAAGTGAACACTTTTACGAGCGGCACACGTTTTGACAGTAGGAATTTGAGAGACAGCGAAGGAGAGAACATATGCTACACATAAGAGGCTGGCGACTTTGTGCAAAGTAATGGGTGTGCCGCTAATTAGTGTTAGAAAACTGCAACAGAGTAACAGGTATTTTGTCCGTTGTGTCTGAGTGGCGAGGTAGGCGTTTGATTTCTCTGTTTATTCACGTGTTATTTTAACCACAAAGAACTACAACAAAGAACAACAAAGAAAGAACACCATAAAAGTACCAGATATATTTTGAGGGTTGGTAAAAGTTGGTTGAGTTTTGTGAGATGCGTGAGATATATAGTAAATGATTTGTAGGATGACGATGACGATGACGATGACGATGACGATGACGATGACGATGACGATGACGATGTAGGTAGCAAGCCAGTTTTGCGGTGATAGCGGTTTGATGCAGTGACAGTGCTGTAGTAGACAGATTGTAGTGACGCCGGCCGGCGGATATTGATGACACTAATTTGACGGTTGACAAGTGATTTTTTTGTTTGTTTATGTAGTTTTGGTTATTTGTTGGATGTTTACTATATGCTTATACGCTTTTACATTATAATGGGTAAATATTATAATGGAGTTTTGTCCCCGAGATAGATGTTGGATCCGTTGGATCCGTTGGTTCCTTGACTACTAAATTAAATATAGGGAAGGAGAGAGAGACATTGTTGTGTACATGTATTGTGTATTGTGTATTGTGTATTGAGTGTGTATTGAGTTGGTTCGTTGGCAACGAGAAATTCATCTCTCTCTGGAAAAAGTGGGTGGTCCTGAGAAGGACCTGTGTGTTTTACGTTTGCCGGTTTGGCCAAACAGCAGTTTTAAGAGTCTACTTGCTGCTGGTGTACTTGGTGACGGCCTTGGTGCCCTCACTGACGGCGTGCTTGGCCAGCTCACCGGGGAGGAGGAGGCGGACCGCGGTCTGGATCTCCCGACTGGTGATGGTGGAGCGCTTGTTGTAGTGGGCCAGTCTGGAAGCTTCAGCGGCGATTCTCTCAAAGATATCGTTGACGAAGCTGTTCATGATAGACATGGCCTTGCTGCTGATGCCAGTGTCGGGGTGCACCTGCTTGAGCACCTTGTAGATGTAGATGGCGTAGCTTTCCTTCCTCTTCCTCTTGCGCTTCTTGTCGCCGGAGCGAACAGCCTTGGCCTTGCCGGCCTTCTTGGCGCCTTTGGAGCTAACTTTGGGTGGCATGGTTGATTCGTCTGCGGGTTGTGAGTCGCAAAAGGTAGCGCCGCCGAGGATGATGCTTCTGTCCCACGGACATGCGTCCATTAGGGAGGGGATTTGTTCGTACGCTATTGGCTTTGGGAGGGAGGAAGGAAGGGGCACCTGTCTACAAGGGAGGTGCAGAATTGAAATCCGCTATAAATTAGTGATAACATCTGTTGGATAAAAGAATATGGTAAGGGAATATATTTTCACACGCTTGTGGTGGGGATGGGCCAATAAAGGAATGTATATTTATTTTTTCCGCTGTTAAAATTGATAAAACTCAGGACCACCTTATCATAAAAAATAAAAGTCCGATGGAGGGATATAAACACTATGTACATGATGATGGTGATTGATATAAAGGGATAGAGTTAAAGGTTTCATTCTCGCGCACAAAACAGCGAGAAGACAAAACATAAATACAACGAGTAAATTTAGAGAGGAACAACCGTTCTTCTGGTGATAAAAAAGAGAGCGGCCGAGGCCGCCGCCGGATCAAAATGCCCACAGCTTTTGATAAAATAGCGTGTATTCTTAAAAGCTGAGTATAAAAGCTTTGTTTGGTGTTTACCGTCGCCTTCAACCAATCAAGGTTATATAGCGACGGGAATATTGTTACAACAGTTTATTAAAATGTTATGGCTAAAAAGGAACAAGTATGAGTGTGTGTTGGTGTGCGGTGCACGGCACCCCGCCCGCCAGGTGGAGCAGGGGACGCCCTTCGCTCCCGGCAGACGGGTACCGGCGAGATCTCGCACACCAACAAAAAGGTCTGGTGTACAGTCACCCGCCTGTAGGGTGGAACAAGCACTGTCCTTCGATCCCCACTCGGCGGGCGCTGGTACACATAATATGGTGGCGAATGTTGAGGTGTGGTAAGGTTAGGGCGACGTCTCAACACAATCCCCCGTCCTCCTGGGGTAGGGGTGGAGTGGGGAAGGTGGGATAGGGAAGTGTGTACCAACCTGTACACACTGGGAGTTGGGGGATGGACCGGTTGAGAACCTTTTTGAACGCGGCACTGTATTTATAGCCCGTCCGTTCTGTTAGGCTGGGGATGGTGAACGGGGGCAGGAGACGTCTAACCCTAAGGTGCGGCAGGAGTGTGGACAACGGCAGACTACACCCACGCTCCCATGGTTGAGTGGTAGACCGATCGACACATCAAAAGAGAGTGCGACCAGCCCAGGTCTTTATGTCTTATTAGGTAGTCCTGCGGGCCTAGTCCGAAGGCAAGGCCGTGATCGTGCAGGACTCTACAAGAAATGATATTGGCGTTGCAATTTTCAAAAATGTGGTTATAGCTGATGGGAGACCCGCACGAGCACAATGGTTTAAAGATTTTAAACTTTGTGGCTCTAGTGCGGAGTCTCCTAAATATTTGGGTTAGTGCTGAGGGGAACGTGGGTGTCTCAAGTTTAATAACATGGTTAGGTACTAAGGCCCTCCCTGCTGCATAGAGCTTGGAGTAAACCTCCGGGAGGGAAAAGCCTACGTCTGTGGTCACATCAGGGGACCCTGTCGCCAATTTGGCGGCAGCGTCAGCCATTTCGTTCCCCGTGAGCCCTACGTGGGACGGAACCCACTGTATGTCCACGGGGGTGCCAGCAGAAATAATTTGATGGCAGATTAATTTTATATCGTATAGCACCTCCATACGGTTACTGGAACCGTACAGAAGCGCTTGTACTGAGGACAGAGAGTCAGTGCATAAAACTATACTATGGGGGTTAACTGGAATATCATTAATGTATGTGAGGGCCATAAGAATGGCAAAAAGTTCAGCTGTAAAAATAGACACTCCGTCATTCAGGCGGTAGTGTTTAGTGACTTTTAGTTCCGGGATGACAAAGGCGCAGCCTACCCTCCCATTATCCAGCTTAGAGCCGTCTGTAAATATCTTTAGGTGTTGGGAAAATTTCTTGTGAAGAAGGTCATTGGCCAACATGGCCAGAAAATGAGGGTTATCCTGCTTTGTGGCCTCCGTCCCCAGGTCGCAATGAAAAGCAGGCGTTTCAAGCAGCCAGGGGGGGTAAGGAGGAACAGGTATTTTTTCAGGTATGACTTTATTAGTTATGCTGTGGTTTATGATGGGTTGAATATAATTTATCAGTGGCTGACACCTTGTCATCACACGGAGACCCCGTTTATTTGTAACTGGCATATTTTCATATTGTGGGAAATCTTCTAGTACATCGTCTACCGTGTTGTCCACACGTCCCGCACGCACATAGTAACGCGCAGCGCAGAGGCGGCGTTTGTCATCAAGACTCATCCAGCCGGCCTCCTGGTACACAGCCGAGTGGCTGGACCAGGGGAGGAGCCCCAGCGCTATGCGAAGCGCCTTGCACTCCACCCCACGGAGGCGGCCTAGGGCCTCTGCGCTGGCGGAAAAGAAAGCCTCCTGACCGTACGTCAAGCGTGATCTGATCAGCGCATTGACGATGGTCAGGAGAAACTTTTGGCCTCGGGCCCAGGGTTCACTATTTAGTATTTTTAATATACCTAACGCACGTTGGGCTTTTTGGACGAGATTTTCAATATGGACAGACCATGAAAGATTTTTTTCAACCGTAACACCTAGGAATTTTACGGTGTTACTTGGTTTGATGATTTTATTGTTTACAGTTATAAAGCATTTTTTATGGAGAAGTTGTTGTCGACTAGCGACGAAAAAAACAGTTTTCTCAGGGGCTAGGGCAAAACCATTTAAGGTCATGTACCCACATAGATTATCAACATTGGTCTGGTAGCTGTCCATAGAGATCTCGTCCTTTCTACCTTTGGCCCCTCTAGGAATAGGCTTTTTGGTATCCAGGAGGGCTAGATCGTCAGCATAAAGTAGGACGGTCGCTCCCCCCACGTCCACACTGTCAATATCGTGCAACATAATACTGAACAGGGCCGGGGCGATAATACTCCCCTGGGGCACCCCCATGTCCAGTTTATGGGACGCAGAGAGAGCAGAACCGACTTTAACGTGTAACGTTCTGTCAGAAATAAAGGTTTTAATGAAATTATATATGTGGCCTGACAGGCCAATATTTTTAAGCTTTTGGAGTAACCTGTTGTGCCAGACACTGTCATAGGCACCCTTTACATCAAAAAAGGTACCTAGCAGTGAGTTAGTTTTATAGGCTAGAGTTTTCCTTATGCGTTCAACAAAATTGACAACATGGTCCGTGCAGGACCGGCCCTTTCTAAAGCCGGCCTGGCATTTAGGTATTATGTGATTCCGCTGGTAGCGCCGCCAAGCCGACCGCGCTCTTTTATACAGTGCGCAAACACTCGCGCCGGCAGTGCCGCCAAAGGGGCGCTCGCCATTGGTGGATTTTGCCGTTGACTCGACGTGCAGTTGGAGGGCTAGTGATGGGTATAAAAGGGGTCGGTCGCGTCGGCGTTGGCATTATTGGATTCGTTCGCTTTGCGTACGAATTTTTCAAACATCATCCAACTTGCATCATGTCTGGTCGCGGCAAAGGAGGAAAGGTTAAGGGAAAGAGCAAGTCTCGCTCGTCCCGTGCTGGACTTCAGTTCCCCGTGGGTCGTATCCACCGTCTGTTGCGCAAGGGCAACTACGCCGAGCGTGTGGGTGCCGGTGCCCCCGTGTACCTGGCTGCCGTGCTCGAGTACTTGGCCGCTGAGGTCCTGGAGTTGGCAGGCAACGCTGCCCGCGACAACAAGAAGACGAGAATCATCCCCCGTCACCTGCAGCTGGCCATCCGCAACGACGAGGAGTTGAACAAACTTCTGTCGGGTGTGACCATCGCCCAGGGTGGTGTGCTGCCCAACATCCAGGCTGTGCTTCTGCCCAAGAAGTCCCAGACCAAGGCTCCCGGTGGCAAGGCATAACAACTTTGCCTCTTTCACCTTCTTCTACAACAGGTCCTTCTCAGGACCACCTATTTTTTCCCAAGAGAGATAGACGTCTCGTTGCTTGCTTTGCCAGTGAAAAAGTGGTGTTGTGTTGTTTTGGTTTTGTTTTTTGTCGTCAATGTCCCAGCCGTTTTGGGGGTTGTTATTACTTATAGCCACTACACAATTCAGACGTAAACAACATCATTACACATACACAAATTCAATAATAATCAGCATCACAACAAGTCGTCATGAAAGTGCGAATAGACCAAGGGTTAAAATTAATAAACCCTCATTACATTTAGTCAAGTTTTGACTAAATGTTTTAACATAGAGGGGGAATCGAGACGAGGGTCGTATGTATGTATGTATGTATGTATGTATGTATGTATGTATGTATGTATGTATGTATGTATGTATGTATGTATGTATGTATGTATGTATGTATGTATGTATGTGTGTGTGTGTGTGTGTATGTGTGTGTGTGTGTGTGTGTGTGTGTCTGTCTGTGTCTGTCTGTCTGTCTGTGTCTGTGTGTCTCTGTGTGTCTGTGTCTGTCTGTGTCTGTCTGTCTGTCTGTCTGTCTGTCTGTCTGTCTGTCTGTGCGTGTGTGTGTGTGTAGAGCGATTCAGACCAAACAGACCGATCTTTATGAAATTTTACATGAGAGTTCCTGGGAATGATATCCCCGGATGTATTTGTTTTAGCAATTTTTTTATAAAACGATCCAAATTTACGTTCATCTTATTCTTCATCATTTTGTGATTCCAAAAACATATAAATATGTTATATTTGGATTAAAAACAAGCTCTGAAAATTAAAAATATAAAAATTATGATGAAAATTAAATTTTCGAAATCAATTTAAAAACACTTTCATCTTATTTCTTGTCCGTTCCTGATTCCAAAAACATATAGATATGATATGTTTGGATTAAAAACACGCTCAAAAAGTTAAAACGAAGAGAGGTACAGAAAAGCGTGCTATCCTTCTCAGCGCAACTACTAACTACCCCGCTCTTCTTGTCAATTTCACTGCCTTTGCCACGAGCGGTGGACTTACGATGCTACGAATATACGGTCTTGCTGAAAAAGTATTTTTGCCTTACGCGACTTGTTTTATTATTATCAGGCAGAGGCTGCTTTGTGCCATCCAGCAAATCACATAGATAAAGTCATATCAGGAACATACATACATACATACATACATACATACATACATACATACATACATACATACATACATACATACATACATACATACATACATACATACATACATACATACATACATACATACATACATACATACATACATACATACATACATACATACATACATACATACATACATACATACATACATACATACATACATACACAATGTTGTACAGATGAAAATAGTCAAGGCATGCACAAATCACAGCCACAAAAACGCTTTTGTCCAACAACCACATGCACCACGGGTGCCTGCCTGAACCCTGCCTACGGTAGGTGATCGCGTCAAAACAAACGTGGATGACAAGTGAATGTGAAGCCTAATTGATAAGGTGAATCCGACGGGCGCTGTGGCGGGGTGGTAAGACGTCGGCCTCTAGTAATCGGAAGGTCGAGGGATCGAATCCAGGCCCGGCCTGTTAAGTGTGGAGATTTTTCCGATCTCCCAGGTCAACTTATGTGCAGACCTGCTAGTGGCGTATCCCCCTTCGTGTGTACACGCAAGCACAAGACCAAGTGCGCACGGAAAAGATCCTGTAATCCATGTCAGAGTTCGGTGGGTTATAGAAACACGAAAATACCCAGCATGCTTCCTCCGAAAGCGGCGTATGGCTGCCTTAATGGCGGGGATAAAAACGGTCATACACGTAAAATTCCACTCGTGCAAAAACACGAGTGTGCGTGGGAGTTTCAGCCCACGAAGGCAGAAGAAGAAGAACAAGAACAAGAACAAAAAGAACAAGAACAAGAACAAGAAGACGAAGAAGGTAAGGTGAATCGAGTTGCTACGCCAACAAGCAACGTTTCAAGTGAGCAGGCTTCAAGTTGCATCACATTCACATGGAGAATGTACAACTTGAATCGATGTGCCGCAGGCTATAATGATAATGATAATGATGTCCTTCTTTGCAGCAATGTATCTAAATGATCATATAGCTGCAATTCCTGCCACACAGACTTTTCACATTGCAGGTTGGGGCTGGGTATGAGCAATTTGAGATATGATGTGTTTTACTTGAGCTGAAGACATTTGCTGACAGTGACAGTGACAGTGACAGTGACAGTGACAGTGACCAGTGACAGTGACCAGTGACACAGACACAGACACAGACACAGACAGTGGGTGTGAAAATAGAGCGAGGCGACTCTTCGCTCTCTCAGCCAATCAAAGTTCACGCTTGTGGAGCGGTGTTTTGCTTTCTCACGGGCCCGCGTCTGCTGTATATAAGGCGGCTGCGCCGGCGAGCTGAGAAGCATTCTCGAATCGCACGACTCGTAGAAACATTCATCATGACTGGCCGTGGTAAAGGAGGAAAGGGTCTCGGAAAGGGGGGCGCCAAGCGTCACAGGAAAGTTTTGCGTGATAACATCCAGGGTATCACCAAGCCCGCTATCCGTCGTCTGGCTCGCCGTGGCGGTGTCAAGCGTATCTCTGGTCTCATCTACGAGGAGACTCGCGGAGTTCTCAAGGTATTCCTGGAGAACGTGATCCGTGATGCCGTCACGTACACTGAGCACGCCAAGAGGAAGACTGTGACCGCCATGGATGTGGTCTACGCCCTCAAACGCCAGGGTCGTACTCTGTACGGCTTCGGTGGTTAGACGCATCAAGTCGCGGATCTCGCATCCACAATAACCCTTCTCCGGTCCTTCTTAGGACCACCTTCATTTTCCCAAGAGGGGCTGAATGTGTCTCGTTGCCACTGCTAACTCCTTCGTGTTTACGTATTAAAACACTATTGTTTGTTATTGTTTTGTCATTGATAGTGTCGTCGTAAATCTATACAAGTGTTGGCTACGTAAACAAAAGAGAAGGAGGGAGGGCAGGGGGTTGGATGTATGATTGCAACTGAGCGAAAGGGAACTGTCAAGAAAATGATGAGAGGCAAATAAAATGATCACTTATTGATATCAAATTGGAGCGCTTCAAGCCACAGACGGGGTCAATTTGATGCCAACCAGTGTCGATAGGCGCACAAGCAGAATGGATTATGACGTGCTCATTCATTTGTGCTCATCACACAGAGCTTCACTCATAGAGAAAGGGATCCCTCCCATTGGTGTTGTGTTGCATTAGAGATAGAAAGTAACGATTTGCGGGATAGAAATAATGCATTCTTGACCATGATTTTGTAGTGAGAGTGCTCATTTTGGACAAGAAAGCCGTCCATAGCGCAGAGAGAGAAGGCAAATTGTTGAAATGCAATTAGCTGTTGATGTTTGGTCAAATACAGATGACAAATAGGGGTTTGAAATGATCATATGCGCAGGGACAACACAAGGGCTGGAGTTTTTGGTTCGTTAAATGGAGTGTGACTATAGTGCGAGTACTTAGGGAGGGTGTTGAAAGGAAATGTTTATGGTTGCTACGAGTGTAACAATTAGGATGGCAACGAGAGCAGACCAACTCTTTTGGGAAAAATGAAGGTGGCTCTGAAAAGAGCCGGGTTTGGAGGAGTCGGAACCGTTGGAGGGGCAACTTAAGCACGCTCTCCGCGGATACGGCGGGCCAGCTGGATGTCCTTGGGCATGATGGTGACACGCTTGGCATGGATGGCGCACAGGTTGGTGTCCTCAAAGAGACCGACCAGGTAAGCCTCGCTGGCCTCCTGCAGAGCCATGACGGCAGAGCTCTGGAAGCGCAGGTCTGTCTTGAAGTCCTGGGCGATTTCGCGCACCAGACGCTGGAAGGGCAGCTTGCGGATCAGGAGCTCGGTGCTCTTCTGGTAACGACGGATCTCACGAAGAGCCACAGTTCCAGGCCTGTAACGATGAGGTTTCTTGACTCCTCCAGTGGCAGGGGCGCTTTTGCGAGCGGCCTTGGTTGCCAGCTGTTTGCGAGGAGCTTTTCCTCCGGTGGATTTACGGGCGGTTTGCTTGGTACGTGCCATTTCGAAGTTAGAGTCGACTGAGCGGCCAGGAACTAGAGAGACCTTTTATATGGGAAAGGCATTCGCAGCCCTGGCGCGCCGCTCTGATTTTAGCCAATGAAAGCCGTGGAGACATCAGCCGAAGATTCAAGCAACATTACCGTACAGGGCCACTTTTTGGGGGGTCTCTGTGCTGTGCTGTGTGTGTGTGTGTGTGTGTGTGTGTGTGTGTGTGTGTGTGTGTGTGTGTGTGTGTGTGTGTGTGTGCCGTCAAAAGTACCAGGTACAAAGTATGATAAAGAAAGAAAGGAACGTACAAACTGACAAGCAAGCACACAAAAATGAAACCTTAACACACGCGTGCACAGCTCACAGCTAAATAAATGCTGAGGTGAACGCTCTTGTAAAAAAGTGTGTATGTACAAAGACGAGTTCTTTACATGTTATACGAGCAGGGCGCGCAAGGTGACAAAAACGAAAGAAGCAGTTGTGAAAAAGTGAAGTGAACACTTTCACGAGCGGCACACGTTTTGACAGTAGGAATTTGAGAGACAGCGAAGGAGAGAACATATGCTACACATAAGAGGCTGGCGACTTTGTGCAAAGTAATGGGTGTGCCGCTAATTAGTGTTAGAAAACTGCAACAGAGTAACAGGTATTTTGTCCGTTGTGTCTGAGTGGCGAGGTAGGCGTTTGATTTCTCTGTTTATTCACGTGTTATTTTAACCACAAAGAACTACAACAAAGAACAACAAAGAAAGAACACCATAGAAGTACCAGATATATTTTGAGGGTTGGTAAAAGTTGGTTGAGTTTTGTGAGATGCGTGAGATATATAGTAAATGATTTGTAGGATGACGATGACGATGACGATGACGATGACGATGACGATGACGATGTAGGTAGCAAGCCAGTTTTGCGGTGATAGCGGTTTGATGCAGTGACAGTGCTGTAGTAGACAGATTGTAGTGACGCCGGCCGGCGGATATTGATGACACTAATTTGACGGTTGACAAGTGATTTTTTTGTTTGTTTATGTAGTTTTGGTTATTTGTTGGATGTTTACTATATGCTTATACGCTTTTACATTATAATGGGTAAATATTATAATGGAGTTTTGTCCCCGAGATAGATGTTGGGATCCGTTGGATCCGTTGGTTCCTTGACTAATAAATTAAATATAGGGAAGGAGAGAGAGACATTGTTGTGTACATGTATTGTGTATTGTGTATTGTGTATTGAGTGTGTATTGAGTTGGTTCGTTGGCAACGAGAAATTCATCTCTCTCTGGAAAAAGTGGGTGGTCCTGAGAAGGACCTGTGTGTTTTACGTTTGCCGGTTTGGCCAAACAGCAGTTTTAAGAGTCTACTTGCTGCTGGTGTACTTGGTGACGGCCTTGGTGCCCTCACTGACGGCGTGCTTGGCCAGCTCACCGGGGAGGAGGAGGCGGACCGCGGTCTGGATCTCCCGACTGGTGATGGTGGAGCGCTTGTTGTAGTGGGCCAGTCTGGAAGCTTCAGCGGCGATTCTCTCAAAGATATCGTTGACGAAGCTGTTCATGATAGACATGGCCTTGCTGCTGATGCCAGTGTCGGGGTGCACCTGCTTGAGCACCTTGTAGATGTAGATGGCGTAGCTTTCCTTCCTCTTCCTCTTGCGCTTCTTGTCGCCGGAGCGAACAGCCTTGGCCTTGCCGGCCTTCTTGGCGCCTTTGGAGCTAACTTTGGGTGGCATGGTTGATTCGTCTGCGGGTTGTGAGTCGCAAAAGGTAGCGCCGCCAAGCCGACCGCGCTCTTTTATACAGTGCGCAAACACTCGCGCCGGCAGTGCCGCCAAAGGGGCGCTCGCCATTGGTGGATTTTGCCGTTGACTCGACGTGCAGTTGGAGGGCTAGTGATGGGTATAAAAGGGGTCGGTCGCGTCGGCGTTGGCATTATTGGATTCGTTCGCTTTGCGTACGAATTTTTCAAACATCATCCAACTTGCATCATGTCTGGTCGCGGCAAAGGAGGAAAGGTTAAGGGAAAGAGCAAGTCTCGCTCGTCCCGTGCTGGACTTCAGTTCCCCGTGGGTCGTATCCACCGTCTGTTGCGCAAGGGCAACTACGCCGAGCGTGTGGGTGCCGGTGCCCCCGTGTACCTGGCTGCCGTGCTCGAGTACTTGGCCGCTGAGGTCCTGGAGTTGGCAGGCAACGCTGCCCGCGACAACAAGAAGACGAGAATCATCCCCCGTCACCTGCAGCTGGCCATCCGCAACGACGAGGAGTTGAACAAACTTCTGTCGGGTGTGACCATCGCCCAGGGTGGTGTGCTGCCCAACATCCAGGCTGTGCTTCTGCCCAAGAAGTCCCAGACCAAGGCTCCCGGTGGCAAGGCATAACAACTTTGCCTCTTTCACCTTCTTCTACAACAGGTCCTTCTCAGGACCACCTATTTTTTCCCAAGAGAGATAGACGTCTCGTTGCTTGCTTTGCCAGTGAAAAAGTGGTGTTGTGTTGTTTTGGTTTTGTTTTTTGTCGTCAATGTCGCAGCCGTTTTGGGGGTTGTTATTACTTATAGCCACTACACAATTGAGACGTAAACAACATCATTACACATACACAATAATAATCAGCATCACAACAAGTCGTCATGAAAGTGCGAATAGACCAAGGGTTAAAATTAATAAACCCTCATTACATTTAGTCAAGTTTTGACTAAATGTTTTAACATAGAGGGGGAATCGAGACGAGGGTCGTATGTATGTATGTATGTATGTATGTATGTATGTATGTATGTATGTATGTATGTATGTATGTATGTATGTATGTATGTATGTATGTATGTATGTATGTGTCTGTGTGTCTGTGTGTGTCTGTGTCTGTGTGTCTCGGTGTGTCTCTGTGTGTCTGTGTCTGTCTGTGTGTGTCTGTGTCTGTGTGTCTCGGTGTGTCTCTGTGTGTCTGTGTCTGTCTGTGTCTGTCTGTCTGTCTGTCTGTCTGTCTGTCTGTCTGTGCGTGTGTGTGTAGAGCGATTCAGACCAAACTACTGGACCGATCTTTATGACATTTTACATGAGAGTTCCTGGGAATGATATCCCCGGATGTATTTGTTTTAGCAATTTTTTTATAAAACGATCCAAATTTACGTTCATCTTATTCTTCATCATTTTGTGATTCCAAAAACATATAAATATGTTATATTTGGATTAAAAACAAGCTCTGAAAATTAAAAATATAAAAATTATGATGAAAATTAAATTTTCGAAATCAATTTAAAAACACTTTCATCTTATTTCTTGTCCGTTCCTGATTCCAAAAACATATAGATATGATATGTTTGGATTAAAAACACGCTCAGAAAGTTAAAACGAAGAGAGGTACAGAAAAGCGTGCTATCCTTCTCAGCGCAACTACTAACTACCCCGCTCTTCTTGTCAATTTCACTGCCTTTGCCACGAGCGGTGGACTTACGATGCTACGAGTATACGGTCTTGCTGAAAAAGTATTTTTGCCTTACGCGACTTGTTTTATTATTATCAGGCAGAGGCTGCTTTGTGCCATCCAGCAAATCACATAGATAAAGTCATATCAGGAACATACATACATACATACATACATACATACATACATACATACATACATACATACATACATACATACATACATACATACATACATACATACATACATACATACATACATACATACATACATACATACATACATACATACATACATACATACATACATACATACATACATACACATATGCATACACAATTTTGTACAGATGAAAATAGTCAAGGCATGCACAAATCACAGCCACAAAAACGCTTTTGTCCAACAACCACATGCACCACGGGTGCCTGCCTGAACCCTGCCTACGGTAGGTGATCGCGTCAAAACAAACGTGGATGACAAGTGAATGTGAGGCCTAATTGATAAGGTGAATCCGACGGGCGCTGTGGCGGGGTGGTAAGACGTCGGCCTCTAGTAATCGGAAGGTCGAGGGATCGAATCCAGGCCCGGCCTGTTAAGTGTGGAGATTTTTCCGATCTCCCAGGTCAACTTATGTGCAGACCTGCTAGTGGCGTATCCCCCTTCGTGTGTACACGCAAGCACAAGACCAAGTGCGCACGGAAAAGATCCTGTAATCCATGTCAGAGTTCGGTGGGTTATAGAAACACGAAAATACCCAGCATGCTTCCTCCGAAAGCGGCGTATGGCTGCCTTAATGGCGGGGAAAAAACGGTCATACACGTAAAATTCCACTCGTGCAAAAACACGAGTGTGCGTGGGAGTTTCAGCCCACGAAGGCAGAAGAAGAAGAACAAGAACAAGAACAAAAAGAACAAGAACAAGAAGAAGAAGAAGAACAAGAACAAGAACAAAAAGAACAAGAACAAGAACAAGAAGACGAAGAAGGTAAGGTGAATCGAGTTGCTACGCCAACAAGCAACGTTTCAAGTGAGCAGGCTTCAAGTTGCATCACATTCACATGGAGAATGTACAACTTGAATCGATGTGCCGCAGGCTATAATGATAATGATAATGATGTCCTTCTTTGCAGCAATGTATCTAAATGATCATATAGCTGCAATTCCTGCCACACAGACTTTTCACATTGCAGGTTGGGGCTGGGTATGAGCAATTTGAGATATGATGTGTTTTACTTGAGCTGAAGACATTTGCTGACAGTGACAGTGACAGTGACAGTGACAGTGACAGTGACAGTGGACAGTGGACAGTGACCAGTGACAGTGACCAGTGACAGTGACCAGTGACACAGACACAGACACAGACACAGACAGTGGGTGTGAAAATAGAGCGAGGCGACTCTTCGCTCTCTCAGCCAATCAAAGTTCACGCTTGTGGAGCGGTGTTTTGCTTTCTCACGGGCCCGCGTCTGCTGTATATAAGGCGGCTGCGCCGGCGAGCTGAGAAGCATTCTCGAATCGCACGACTCGTAGAAACATTCATCATGACTGGCCGTGGTAAAGGAGGAAAGGGTCTCGGAAAGGGGGGCGCCAAGCGTCACAGGAAAGTTTTGCGTGATAACATCCAGGGTATCACCAAGCCCGCTATCCGTCGTCTGGCTCGCCGTGGCGGTGTCAAGCGTATCTCTGGTCTCATCTACGAGGAGACTCGCGGAGTTCTCAAGGTATTCCTGGAGAACGTGATCCGTGATGCCGTCACGTACACTGAGCACGCCAAGAGGAAGACTGTGACCGCCATGGATGTGGTCTACGCCCTCAAACGCCAGGGTCGTACTCTGTACGGCTTCGGTGGTTAGACGCATCAAGTCGCGGATCTCGCATCCACAATAACCCTTCTCCGGTCCTTCTTAGGACCACCTTCATTTTCCCAAGAGGGGCTGAATGTGTCTCGTTGCCACTGCTAACTCCTTCGTGTTTACGTATTAAAACACTATTGTTTGTTATTGTTTTGTCATTGATAGTGTCGTCGTAAATCTATACAAGTGTTGGCTACGTAAACAAAAGAGAAGGAGGGAGGGCAGGGGGTTGGATGTATGATTGCAACTGAGCGAAAGGGAACTGTCAAGAAAATGATGAGAGGCAAATAAAATGATCACTTATTGATATCAAATTGGAGCGCTTCAAGCCACAGACGGGGTCAATTTGATGCCAACCAGTGTCGATAGGCGCACAAGCAGAATGGATTATGACGTGCTCATTCATTTGTGCTCATCACACAGAGCTTCACTCATAGAGAAAGGGATCCCTCCCATTGGTGTTGTGTTGCATTAGAGATAGAAAGTAACGATTTGCGGGATAGAAATAATGCATTCTTGACCATGATTTTGTAGTGAGAGTGCTCATTTTGGACAAGAAAGCCGTCCATAGCGCAGAGAGAGAAGGCAAATTGTTGAAATGCAATTAGCTGTTGATGTTTGGTCAAATACAGATGACAAATAGGGGTTTGAAATGATCATATGCGCAGGGACAACACAAGGGCTGGAGTTTTTGATTCGTTAAATGGAGTGTGACTATAGTGCGAGTACTTAGGGAGGGTGTTGAAAGGAAATGTTTATGGTTGCTACGAGTGTAACAATTAGGATGGCAACGAGAGCAGACCAACTCTTTTGGGAAAAATGAAGGTGGCTCTGAAAAGAGCCGGGTTTGGAGGAGTCGGAACCGTTGGAGGGGCAACTTAAGCACGCTCTCCGCGGATACGGCGGGCCAGCTGGATGTCCTTGGGCATGATGGTGACACGCTTGGCATGGATGGCGCACAGGTTGGTGTCCTCAAAGAGACCGACCAGGTAAGCCTCGCTGGCCTCCTGCAGAGCCATGACGGCAGAGCTCTGGAAGCGCAGGTCTGTCTTGAAGTCCTGGGCGATTTCGCGCACCAGACGCTGGAAGGGCAGCTTGCGGATCAGGAGCTCGGTGCTCTTCTGGTAACGACGGATCTCACGAAGAGCCACAGTTCCAGGCCTGTAACGATGAGGTTTCTTGACTCCTCCAGTGGCAGGGGCGCTTTTGCGAGCGGCCTTGGTTGCCAGCTGTTTGCGAGGAGCTTTTCCTCCGGTGGATTTACGGGCGGTTTGCTTGGTACGTGCCATTTCGAAGTTAGAGTCGACTGAGCAGCCAGGAGAGAGAGAGAGAATTTGGGGTTTAACGTCCTCCCAGGTAACTAAGGACCTATATTGGGACATGATTTGGTTATACGCTGTATTGTGGGGTGGGGGGGGGGGTGGGGGGAGGGGGGAGTGGGCCGGAGCATGATGGGTTGGAGTTGTTTGGATGTTAAAAGTTGTTTGATAAAAGGGTTTGTTATAAAATGTTGTTTCTTTTTGTGCGATATGAGCACGTACCCTTCGCCACGCGAGACACTTTGTGGGGGAGGGGGGATTAAAAGAGTTTTTTGATTCTTTATTATTTCCAAAGTTGTGTTTAAAAAATTGATAAAATTTCAGAGCCACTCTGATAAAAAGTTTTAAAAGTCCAGTTACTTCAAATTGAAGTTAATATGTCTCAGCAATTTACATATATACAGAGGTTGCCTTGCCTTTAAACATATAACATATATATACAACATAGATCTTTCATTCTGTCATTCGTACCCTAAACACATAATAGAATAAAAAAGGAATGGTAAGAGTGGACCTGAGTCCTCTTAAAGTAAAATAGGTTTGTTTATCTACAAATAATCTAGTAAATTAGTTTTAGTTTATTCATTAGGTGTCTTAATTTGGGTGAGTCTTGGTGTGCGGTGCTCGGTGACCCACCCTCAGGAAGAGGCGGGGAGGGGAGGGGGGATGAGGTTGGAGGGAGGGGTGGTAACGGGCCCGTCGCTCCCGTTGGGCGGACACCGGCGGGACGCGCACACCAGATAGGCGAGAGGTTGGAGTATGGTGGTGAGGAGCGTCTCTTTTTATATGGGTGTTTGGTGTGCGGTGCACAGCTACTCCCGTGCCAGGTGGAGCAGGGATGCCCTTCGCTCCCGGCGGGGGGGTGCTGGCGAGCTCGCACACCAACTGAGTAGTTGGAATATGGTAGAGAGTATAATGGGTAGACGCCAGGACACGAGCCCCCTTCCTTCTGGGGTGGGGGTGGAGTGGGGGAGGTGTGGGACAGGGACGCGTACCTACTGTACGCACAGGGAGGTGGGGGGGATGGACCGGTTTAGAGCCTTTTTGTACCCGGTACTGTGTTTTGAGCCCGTCCGTTCTGTTAGGCTGGGGTGAAGGTCGGGGGCTGTGGGCCCGTCGCACTGGGCTGTGGCTTCGTCGCACTATGCAGGAGAGATGTTGGGGCATGGTAGTTGAGCTATTTTTGGACATCGCCAGTGCTCCGGCCCCCAGTGGGGAACCGGCCAATGGGAGCGCTCCCTTGTGGGGCGCAGGCATTTGGAGGGTATCAATATACTGGCTACGTCGTTTAGATATGTAGAACTAGTTTGTTTTTAGAACCACTTCCCGAGCGGTGATGTGTATATTGTTTTGCAGACCAGTTTAACATGGCTCCACCCTAGGTCTTTATGATGATGGAGACATTGTGTAGGTGTGAGATTGAGTGTTTTTATGTGTTCATGTAGCCTGTGAAAGTATGTTGTATGTGGACATGCCGTGAAAATGTGGTGAAAATTTACAAGCTCTCCGCATGCGCAGAGGGGTTTAATAAATGTGTATAAACAGCTGTTTGTTCTGATTTTCCTGAACATGGTTAGTAGAGAGAGGGGGAGTACAGGGAACCTGTCCCTCTCTTCCCCTTGATTTTGTTCCTTGTTTAGTAAGTTAATAATTTTAGAGCTGGCCTCTGACAGGGAGACTTTTAAGTTTATGACAAACTGTTTATGTAAGAGTGCGGCTTCCTTCGCCGCACAGTCCGCTAGGTCGTTTCCTCGTATGCCTGTGTGTGAGGGAACATACTGGAGTTGTAGTTCGGTCCCAGTGATGATAATTTGATGGGCCAGGAATTTAATCTCTGTCTGAATTTCTGATCTGTTTTTTGTTTCTGACTGGAGTGCTTGGAGGGAGGATTTAGAGTCTGTGCAGACTACTACTGCGAACGGTTTGTTAGTAAGGTCATTTACGTAGGAAAGCGCCATATAAATGGCGAATAATTCTGCTGTGAAAATGGAAACACCATCGTTTAATTTAAACCTTTTAGTAATTTGGAGGTCGGGAATTACAAACGCACAGCCCACTGAGCCGTCGCTTAATTTTGACCCGTCCGTATATACTTTTAAAAAGTGTACATACTTGGTGTTTATCAGCTCTTTAGCTACCGATCCCGCAAGCAGGGGGTTATCCGATTTTTTTAAGTCTATGGGTAGACTGTCCGCAATAGATGGTATTTCGAGTAGCCAGGGGGGGTGCATAGGAGCGTTGTGTCTTACTATATCTTCAGTCTCTAGATTAACTTTTTTTAGGATTGGTTTGGCATACTCCCATATTGGGTAGATTTTATCATACTGTCTTTGGGATTTCTCTCTTAGCCAGGTATACTTTATGTTATTAAACTGGGTGAAGTCGTCTGTCAGTACTTCATTTGTGGGGTTAGAGTCAGTTGCCGTGGCTCTTAATACATATTGTGTTGCCCGCAACTTTCTTTCTTCAGCTAGGCTTAGCCAGCCCACCTCATCATATGTTGCTTTGTTGTTTGCCGATCTGGGTATATTGAGTGCAATTTTTAGGGCTTTTAACTCTACTGTTTCCAGCAGTTTAAGGTCTGATTTAGGGGCAGCGAAAAAGGCTTCTTGGCCATATGTGAGGCGTGACCGGACAAGTGCTTTAACTATGTCTGTTAAAAACTTCTGTCCCCTGGCCCATGGTTCCGCTCGCAGAAATTTTATCACGCTAATTACTTTGTTTGCTTTTTCTACAAGGTGGTTTATGTGGGGGCCCCAGAGCAGGTTTCTATGAATGACGACCCCTAAGAATTTCACGGTTTTGCTTGGTTTTAGTTTAGTGTCACCCACTGTAAGGCGACAGTTATCTAATAACACTTTATGCCTGGATACAACCATGAATACTGTTTTCTCTGCAGAGAGGTCGAAGCCATTTAGGTGCATGTAATCTATCAGGTTATTTACCTTGGTTTGAAAAGGGTTCATTTTGGGTTCTGTTTTGTTATAAATTCTAGGTTTTTGTGTGTCAATGATGACCATATCGTCTGCATACAGTAGGACGGTTGCACCTTTCACGTCTACTAGGTCTATGTCATGGAGCATGACACTGAAGAGAATCGGAGCAATTATACTGCCCTGGGGTACCCCCATTTCTAAGGGGTGTGGGTAAGAGAGAGCGTCGCCCACTTTAACCTGCATGGATCTACCTGTTATGAAATCTTTAATAAAGTTGTACGTGTGGCCTGTGATTCCCAGCCGCTGGATTTTAACGAGTAGGCGGGCGTGCCAGACGGTATCGTAGGCCTTCTTTACGTCGAAAAAGGTAGTTAGTAGAGTTTTGTTTTTACTTGTTAATGTTTTTTTCATTTTTTCCACCAGCCGTACCACGTGGTCTGTGCAGGATCGTCCTTTACGAAAGCCTGCCTGGCAGGGCGGAATAATGTTATTTTTGTCAAGGAAGTACTCCATCCTGTTTTTGATAATACGTTCATAGATTTTCCCTAAGTGGGGGGTGAGTGAGATCGGTCTGTAACTGCTGGGAAGGTTTTTGGGTTTCCCTACTTTGGGGATCGCCACGACTTGTGCTTGTTTCCAGGCTATAGGAATTTTATCATTTTTCCAACATGTATTAAAAAAGTCAGTTAGAATACTTACAAAATGGTTTGGGAGTTGTTTTATCATACTATATGAGATTCTGCATGATCCGGGGGCCTTCTTCGCCTGTTTTATTTGTTTAATGGCCTTCCCGCATTCCGAGACAGACATGGCACAGTTTATGGGATTGCTATTATCTGGCTCTGGGTGTTTAAAATCTTTTTCCATTTCAGTACGGAAATGCAGTTTGTCTGGTTCCATGTACTTTAATTTACTAACCCGGGAGAAGGTCTCAGCCAGCACGTCCGCCTTATCCCTGTCTCCTACCGTTAATCTGCCGTTATCGTTAAGGGGTTTATCTGGAAGTTTAAATCTACCTTTGTGCTGTTTTATCTTTTTCCATACCTTACTGGAGTCTTTATATGATGTTATGTTTTCTGACACGAAGTTTGACCAGTCCTTCAGCTTGGCTTGGGCAGTTACCTTACTGCAATTTCTCTGATGATGTTTCATCAGGTCATAATTTATGTTATTTTGATTCTTTAGAAATCTTTGGGTGATAAGGCGTTTGTTATCTATAAAAGCAGCCAGGAACTAGAGAGACCTTTTATATGGGAAAGGCATTCGCAGCCCTGGCGCGCCGCTCTGATTTTAGCCAATGAAAGCCGTGGAGACATCAGCCGAAGATTCAAGCAACATTACCGTACAGGGCCACTTTTTGGGGGGTCTCTGTGCTGTGCTGTGTGTGTGTGTGTGTGTGTGTGTGTGTGTGTGTGTGTGTGTGTGTGTGTGTGTGTGTGCCGTCAAAAGTACCAGGTACAAAGTATGATAAAGAAAGAAAGGAACGTACAAACTGACAAGCAAGCACACAAAAATGAAACCTTAACACACGCGTGCACAGCTCACAGCTAAATAAATGCTGAGGTGAACGCTCTTGTAAAAAAGTGTGTATGTACAAAGACGAGTTCTTTACATGTTATACGAGCAGGGCGCGCAAGGTGACAAAAACGAAAGAAGCAGTTGTGAAAAAGTGAAGTGAACACTTTCACGAGCGGCACACGTTTTGACAGTAGGAATTTGAGAGACAGCGAAGGAGAGAACATATGCTACACATAAGAGGCTGGCGACTTTGTGCAAAGTAATGGGTGTGCCGCTAATTAGTGTTAGAAAACTGCAACAGAGTAACAGGTATTTTGTCCGTTGTGTCTGAGTGGCGAGGTAGGCGTTTGATTTCTCTGTTTATTCACGTGTTATTTTAACCACAAAGAACTACAACAAAGAACAACAAAGAAAGAACACCATAGAAGTACCAGATATATTTTGAGGGTTGGTAAAAGTTGGTTGAGTTTTGTGAGATGCGTGAGATATATAGTAAATGATTTGTAGGATGACGATGACGATGACGATGACGATGACGATGACGATGACGATGACGATGACGATGTAGGTAGCAAGCCAGTTTTGCGGTGATAGCGGTTTGATGCAGTGACAGTGCTGTAGTAGACAGATTGTAGTGACGCCGGCCGGCGGATATTGATGACACTAATTTGACGGTTGACAAGTGATTTTTTTGTTTGTTTATGTAGTTTTGGTTATTTGTTGGATGTTTACTATATGCTTATACGCTTTTACATTATAATGGGTAAATATTATAATGGAGTTTTGTCCCCGAGATAGATGTTGGGATCCGTTGGATCCGTTGGTTCCTTGACTAATAAATTAAATATAGGGAAGGAGAGAGAGACATTGTTGTGTACATGTATTGTGTATTGTGTATTGTGTATTGAGTGTGTATTGAGTTGGTTCGTTGGCAACGAGAAATTCATCTCTCTCTGGAAAAAGTGGGTGGTCCTGAGAAGGACCTGTGTGTTTTACGTTTGCCGGTTTGGCCAAACAGCAGTTTTAAGAGTCTACTTGCTGCTGGTGTACTTGGTGACGGCCTTGGTGCCCTCACTGACGGCGTGCTTGGCCAGCTCACCGGGGAGGAGGAGGCGGACCGCGGTCTGGATCTCCCGACTGGTGATGGTGGAGCGCTTGTTGTAGTGGGCCAGTCTGGAAGCTTCAGCGGCGATTCTCTCAAAGATATCGTTGACGAAGCTGTTCATGATAGACATGGCCTTGCTGCTGATGCCAGTGTCGGGGTGCACCTGCTTGAGCACCTTGTAGATGTAGATGGCGTAGCTTTCCTTCCTCTTCCTCTTGCGCTTCTTGTCGCCGGAGCGAACAGCCTTGGCCTTGCCGGCCTTCTTGGCGCCTTTGGAGCTAACTTTGGGTGGCATGGTTGATTCGTCTGCGGGTTGTGAGTCGCAAAAGGTAGCGCCGCCAAGCCGACCGCGCTCTTTTATACAGTGCGCAAACACTCGCGCCGGCAGTGCCGCCAAAGGGGCGCTCGCCATTGGTGGATTTTGCCGTTGACTCGACGTGCAGTTGGAGGGCTAGTGATGGGTATAAAAGGGGTCGGTCGCGTCGGCGTTGGCATTATTGGATTCGTTCGCTTTGCGTACGAATTTTTCAAACATCATCCAACTTGCATCATGTCTGGTCGCGGCAAAGGAGGAAAGGTTAAGGGAAAGAGCAAGTCTCGCTCGTCCCGTGCTGGACTTCAGTTCCCCGTGGGTCGTATCCACCGTCTGTTGCGCAAGGGCAACTACGCCGAGCGTGTGGGTGCCGGTGCCCCCGTGTACCTGGCTGCCGTGCTCGAGTACTTGGCCGCTGAGGTCCTGGAGTTGGCAGGCAACGCTGCCCGCGACAACAAGAAGACGAGAATCATCCCCCGTCACCTGCAGCTGGCCATCCGCAACGACGAGGAGTTGAACAAACTTCTGTCGGGTGTGACCATCGCCCAGGGTGGTGTGCTGCCCAACATCCAGGCTGTGCTTCTGCCCAAGAAGTCCCAGACCAAGGCTCCCGGTGGCAAGGCATAACAACTTTGCCTCTTTCACCTTCTTCTACAACAGGTCCTTCTCAGGACCACCTATTTTTTCCCAAGAGAGATAGACGTCTCGTTGCTTGCTTTGCCAGTGAAAAAGTGGTGTTGTGTTGTTTTGGTTTTGTTTTTTGTCGTCAATGTCGCAGCCGTTTTGGGGGTTGTTATTACTTATAGCCACTACACAATTGAGACGTAAACAACATCATTACACATACACAAATTCAATAATAATCAGCATCACAACAAGTCGTCATGAAAGTGCGAATAGACCAAGGGTTAAAATTAATAAACCCTCATTACATTTAGTCAAGTTTTGACTAAATGTTTTAACATAGAGGGGGAATCGAGACGAGGGTCGTATGTATGTATGTATGTATGTATGTATGTATGTATGTATGTATGTATGTATGTATGTATGTATGTATGTATGTATGTATGTATGTATGTGTCTGTGTGTCTGTGTGTGTCTGTGTGTCTCGGTGTGTCTCTGTGTGTCTGTGTCTGTCTGTGTCTGTCTGTCTGTCTGTCTGTCTGTCTGTCTGTCTGTGCGTGTGTGTGTCTGTCTGTCTGTGTCTGTCTGTCTGTCTGTCTGTCTGTCTGTCTGTCTGTATGTCTGTGCGTGTGTTTGTGTGTGTAGAGCGATTCAGACCAAACTACTGGACCGATCTTTATGACATTTTACATGAGAGTTCCTGGGAATGATATCCCCGGATGTATTTGTTTTAGCAATTTTTTTATAAAACGATCCAAATTTACGTTCATCTTATTCTTCATCATTTTGTGATTCCAAAAACATATAAATATGTTATATTTGGATTAAAAACAAGCTCTGAAAATTAAAAATATAAAAATTATGATGAAAATTAAATTTTCGAAATCAATTTAAAAACACTTTCATCTTATTTCTTGTCCGTTCCTGATTCCAAAAACATATAGATATGATATGTTTGGATTAAAAACACGCTCAGAAAGTTAAAACGAAGAGAGGTACAGAAAAGCGTGCTATCCTTCTCAGCGCAACTACTAACTACCCCGCTCTTCTTGTCAATTTCACTGCCTTTGCCACGAGCGGTGGACTTACGATGCTACGAATATACGGTCTTGCTGAAAAAGTATTTTTGCCTTACGCGACTTGTTTTATTATTATCAGGCAGAGGCTGCTTTGTGCCATCCAGCAAATCACATAGATAAAGTCATATCAGGAACATACATACATACATACATACATACATACATACATACATACATACATACATACATACATACATACATACATACATACATACATACATACATACATACATACATACATACATACATACATACATACATACATACATACATACATACATACATACATACATACATACATACACATATGCATACACAATTTTGTACAGATGAAAATAGTCAAGGCATGCACAAATCACAGCCACAAAAACGCTTTTGTCCAACAACCACATGCACCACGGGTGCCTGCCTGAACCCTGCCTACGGTAGGTGATCGCGTCAAAACAAACGTGGATGACAAGTGAATGTGAGGCCTAATTGATAAGGTGAATCCGACGGGCGCTGTGGCGGGGTGGTAAGACGTCGGCCTCTAGTAATCGGAAGGTCGAGGGATCGAATCCAGGCCCGGCCTGTTAAGTGTGGAGATTTTTCCGATCTCCCAGGTCAACTTATGTGCAGACCTGCTAGTGGCGTATCCCCCTTCGTGTGTACACGCAAGCACAAGACCAAGTGCGCACGGAAAAGATCCTGTAATCCATGTCAGAGTTCGGTGGGTTATAGAAACACGAAAATACCCAGCATGCTTCCTCCGAAAGCGGCGTATGGCTGCCTTAATGGCGGGGAAAAAACGGTCATACACGTAAAATTCCACTCGTGCAAAAACACGAGTGTGCGTGGGAGTTTCAGCCCACGAAGGCAGAAGAAGAAGAACAAGAACAAGAACAAAAAGAACAAGAACAAGAACAAGAAGACGAAGAAGGTAAGGTGAATCGAGTTGCTACGCCAACAAGCAACGTTTCAAGTGAGCAGGCTTCAAGTTGCATCACATTCACATGGAGAATGTACAACTTGAATCGATGTGCCGCAGGCTATAATGATAATGATAATGATGTCCTTCTTTGCAGCAATGTATCTAAATGATCATATAGCTGCAATTCCTGCCACACAGACTTTTCACATTGCAGGTTGGGGCTGGGTATGAGCAATTTGAGATATGATGTGTTTTACTTGAGCTGAAGACATTTGCTGACAGTGACAGTGGACAGTGACCAGTGACAGTGACCAGTGACAGTGACCAGTGACACAGACACAGACACAGACACAGACACAGACAGTGGGTGTGAAAATAGAGCGAGGCGACTCTTCGCTCTCTCAGCCAATCAAAGTTCACGCTTGTGGAGCGGTGTTTTGCTTTCTCACGGGCCCGCGTCTGCTGTATATAAGGCGGCTGCGCCGGCGAGCTGAGAAGCATTCTCGAATCGCACGACTCGTAGAAACATTCATCATGACTGGCCGTGGTAAAGGAGGAAAGGGTCTCGGAAAGGGGGGCGCCAAGCGTCACAGGAAAGTTTTGCGTGATAACATCCAGGGTATCACCAAGCCCGCTATCCGTCGTCTGGCTCGCCGTGGCGGTGTCAAGCGTATCTCTGGTCTCATCTACGAGGAGACTCGCGGAGTTCTCAAGGTATTCCTGGAGAACGTGATCCGTGATGCCGTCACGTACACTGAGCACGCCAAGAGGAAGACTGTGACCGCCATGGATGTGGTCTACGCCCTCAAACGCCAGGGTCGTACTCTGTACGGCTTCGGTGGTTAGACGCATCAAGTCGCGGATCTCGCATCCACAATAACCCTTCTCCGGTCCTTCTTAGGACCACCTTCATTTTCCCAAGAGGGGCTGAATGTGTCTCGTTGCCACTGCTAACTCCTTCGTGTTTACATATTAAAACACTATTGTTTGTTATTGTTTTGTCATTGATAGTGTCGTCGTAAATCTATACAAGTGTTGGCTACGTAAACAAAAGAGAAGGAGGGAGGGCAGGGGGTTGGATGTATGATTGCAACTGAGCGAAAGGGAACTGTCAAGAAAATGATGAGAGGCAAATAAAATGATCACTTATTGATATCAAATTGGAGCGCTTCAAGCCACAGACGGGGTCAATTTGATGCCAACCAGTGTCGATAGGCGCACAAGCAGAATGGATTATGACGTGCTCATTCATTTGTGCTCATCACACAGAGCTTCACTCATAGAGAAAGGGATCCCTCCCATTGGTGTTGTGTTGCATTAGAGATAGAAAGTAACGATTTGCGGGATAGAAATAATGCATTCTTGACCATGATTTTGTAGTGAGAGTGCTCATTTTGGACAAGAAAGCCGTCCATAGGGCAGAGAGAGAAGGCAAATTGTTGAAATGCATTAGCTGTTGATGTTTGGTCAAATACAGATGACAAATAGGGGTTTGAAATGATCATATGCGCAGGGACAACACAAGGGCTGGAGTTTTTGGTTCGTTAAATGGAGTGTGACTATAGTGCGAGTACTTAGGGAGGGTGTTGAAAGGAAATGTTTATGGTTGCTACGAGTGTAACAATTAGGATGGCAACGAGAGCAGACCAACTCTTTTGGGAAAAATGAAGGTGGCTCTGAAAAGAGCCGGGTTTGGAGGAGTCGGAACCGTTGGAGGGGCAACTTAAGCACGCTCTCCGCGGATACGGCGGGCCAGCTGGATGTCCTTGGGCATGATGGTGACACGCTTGGCATGGATGGCGCACAGGTTGGTGTCCTCAAAGAGACCGACCAGGTAAGCCTCGCTGGCCTCCTGCAGAGCCATGACGGCAGAGCTCTGGAAGCGCAGGTCTGTCTTGAAGTCCTGGGCGATTTCGCGCACCAGACGCTGGAAGGGCAGCTTGCGGATCAGGAGCTCGGTGCTCTTCTGGTAACGACGGATCTCACGAAGAGCCACAGTTCCAGGCCTGTAACGATGAGGTTTCTTGACTCCTCCAGTGGCAGGGGCGCTTTTGCGAGCGGCCTTGGTTGCCAGCTGTTTGCGAGGAGCTTTTCCTCCGGTGGATTTACGGGCGGTTTGCTTGGTACGTGCCATTTCGAAGTTAGAGTCGACTGAGCGGCCAGGAGAGAGAGAGAGAGAGAATTTGGGGTTTAACGTCCTCCCAGGTAACTAAGGACCTATATTGGGACATGATTTGGTTATACGCTGTATTGTGGGGGGGGGGGGGGGGGGGGGGAGGGGGGAGTGGGCCGGAGCATGATGGGTTGGAGTTGTTTGGATGTTAAAAGTTGTTTGATAAAAGGGTTTGTTATAAAATGTTGTTTCTTTTTGTGCGATATGAGCACGTACCCTTCGCCACGCGAGACACTTTGTGGGGGAGGGGGGATTAAAAGAGTTTTTTGATTCTTTATTATTTCCAAAGTTGTGTTTAAAAAATTGATAAAATTTCAGAGCCACTCTGATAAAAAGTTTTAAAAGTCCAGTTACTTCAAATTGAAGTTAATATGTCTCAGCAATTTACATATATACAGAGGTTGCCTTGCCTTTAAACATATAACATATATATACAACATAGATCTTTCATTCTGTCATTCGTACCCTAAACACATAATAGAATAAAAAAGGAATGGTAAGAGTGGACCTGAGTCCTCTTAAAGTAAAATAGGTTTGTTTATCTACAAATAATCTAGTAAATTAGTTTTAGTTTATTCATTAGGTGTCTTAATTTGGGTGAGTCTTGGTGTGCGGTGCTCGGTGACCCACCCTCAGGAAGAGGCGGAGAGGGGAGGGGGGATGAGGTTGGAGGGAGGGGGGGTAACGGGCCCGTCGCTCCCGTTGGGCGGACACCGGCGGGACGCGCACACCAGATAGGCGAGAGGTTGGAGTATGGTGGTGAGGAGCGTCTCTTTTTATATGGGTGTTTGGTGTGCGGTGCACAGCTACACCCGTGCCAGGTGGAGCAGGGATGCCCTTCGCTCCCGGCGGGGGGGTGCTGGCGAGCTCGCACACCAACTGAGTAGTTGGAATATGGTAGAGAGTATAATGGGTAGACGCCAGGACACGAGCCCCCTTCCTTCTGGGGTGGGGGTGGAGTGGGGGAGGTGTGGGACAGGGACGCGTACCTACTGTACGCACAGGGAGGTGGGGGGGATGGACCGGTTTAGAGCCTTTTTGTACCCGGTACTGTGTTTTAAGCCCGTCCGTTCTGTTAGGCTGGGGTGAAGGTCGGGGGCTGTGGGCCCGTCGCACTGGGCTGTGGCTTCGTCGCACTATGCAGGAGAGATGTTGGGGCATGGTAGTTGAGCTATTTTTGGACATCGCCAGTGCTCCGGCCCCCAGTGGGGAACCGGCCAATGGGAGCGCTCCCTTGTGGGGCGCAGGCATTTGGAGGGTATCAATATACTGGCTACGTCGTTTAGATATGTAGAACTAGTTTGTTTTTAGAACCACTTCCCGAGCGGTGATGTGTATATTGTTTTGCAGACCAGTTTAACATGGCTCCACCCTAGGTCTTTATGATGATGGAGACATTGTGTAGGTGTGAGATTGAGTGTTTTTATGTGTTCATGTAGCCTGTGAAAGTATGTTGTATGTGGACATGCCGTGAAAATGTGGTGAAAATTTACAAGCTCTCCGCATGCGCAGAGGGGTTTAATAAATGTGTATAAACAGCTGTTTGTTCTGATTTTCCTGAACATGGTTAGTAGAGAGAGGGGGAGTACAGGGAACCTGTCCCTCTCTTCCCCTTGATTTTGTTCCTTGTTTAGTAAGTTAATAATTTTAGAGCTGGCCTCTGACAGGGAGACTTTTAAGTTTATGACAAACTGTTTATGTAAGAGTGCGGCTTCCTTCGCCGCACAGTCCGCTAGGTCGTTTCCTCGTATGCCTGTGTGTGAGGGAACATACTGGAGTTGTAGTTCGGTCCCAGTGATGATAATTTGATGGGCCAGGAATTTAATCTCTGTCTGAATTTCTGATCTGTTTTTTGTTTCTGACTGGAGTGCTTGGAGGGAGGATTTAGAGTCTGTGCAGACTACTACTGCGAACGGTTTGTTAGTAAGGTCATTTACGTAGGAAAGCGCCATATAAATGGCGAATAATTCTGCTGTGAAAATGGAAACACCATCGTTTAATTTAAACCTTTTAGTAATTTGGAGGTCGGGAATTACAAACGCACAGCCCACTGAGCCGTCGCTTAATTTTGACCCGTCCGTATATACTTTTAAAAAGTGTACATACTTGGTGTTTATCAGCTCTTTAGCTACCGATCCCGCAAGCAGGGGGTTATCCGATTTTTTTAAGTCTATGGGTAGACTGTCCGCAATAGATGGTATTTCGAGTAGCCAGGGGGGGTGCATAGGAGCGTTGTGTCTTACTATATCTTCAGTCTCTAGATTAACTTTTTTTAGGATTGGTTTGGCATACTCCCATATTGGGTAGATTTTATCATACTGTCTTTGGGATTTCTCTCTTAGCCAGGTATACTTTATGTTATTAAACTGGGTGAAGTCGTCTGTCAGTACTTCATTTGTGGGGTTAGAGTCAGTTGCCGTGGCTCTTAATACATATTGTGTTGCCCGCAACTTTCTTTCTTCAGCTAGGCTTAGCCAGCCCACCTCATCATATGTTGCTTTGTTGTTTGCCGATCTGGGTATATTGAGTGCAATTTTTAGGGCTTTTAACTCTACTGTTTCCAGCAGTTTAAGGTCTGATTTAGGGGCAGCGAAAAAGGCTTCTTGGCCATATGTGAGGCGTGACCGGACAAGTGCTTTAACTATGTCTGTTAAAAACTTCTGTCCCCTGGCCCATGGTTCCGCTCGCAGAAATTTTATCACGCTAATTACTTTGTTTGCTTTTTCTACAAGGTGGTTTATGTGGGGGCCCCAGAGCAGGTTTCTATGAATGACGACCCCTAAGAATTTCACGGTTTTGCTTGGTTTTAGTTTAATGTCACCCACTGTAAGGCGACAGTTATCTAATAACACTTTATGCCTGGATACAACCATGAATACTGTTTTCTCTGCAGAGAGGTCGAAGCCATTTAGGTGCATGTAATCTATCAGGTTATTTACCTTGGTTTGAAAAGGGTTCATTTTGGGTTCTGTTTTGTTATAAATTCTAGGTTTTTGTGTGTCAATGATGACCATATCGTCTGCATACAGTAGGACGGTTGCACCTTTCACGTCTACTAGGTCTATGTCATGGAGCATGACACTGAAGAGAATCGGAGCAATTATACTGCCCTGGGGTACCCCCATTTCTAAGGGGTGTGGGTAAGAGAGAGCGTCGCCCACTTTAACCTGCATGGATCTACCTGTTATGAAATCTTTAATAAAGTTGTACGTGTGGCCTGTGATTCCCAGCCGCTGGATTTTAACGAGTAGGCGGGCGTGCCAGACGGTATCGTAGGCCTTCTTTACGTCGAAAAAGGTAGTTAGTAGAGTTTTGTTTTTACTTGTTAATGTTTTTTTCATTTTTTCCACCAGCCGTACCACGTGGTCTGTGCAGGATCGTCCTTTACGAAAGCCTGCCTGGCAGGGCGGAATAATGTTATTTTTGTCAAGGAAGTACTCCATCCTGTTTTTGATAATACGTTCATAGATTTTCCCTAAGTGGGGGGTGAGTGAGATCGGTCTGTAACTGCTGGGAAGGTTTTTGGGTTTCCCTACTTTGGGGATCGCCACGACTTGTGCTTGTTTCCAGGCTATAGGAATTTTATCATTTTTCCAACATGTATTAAAAAAGTCAGTTAGAATACTTACAAAATGGTTTGGGAGTTGTTTTATCATACTATATGAGATTCTGCATGATCCGGGGGCCTTCTTCGCCTGCTTTATTTGTTTAATGGCCTTCCCGCATTCCGAGACAGACATGGCACAGTTTATGGGATTGCTATTATCTGGCTCTGGGTGTTTAAAATCTTTTTCCATTTCAGTACGGAAATGCAGTTTGTCTGGTTCCATGTACTTTAATTTACTAACCCGGGAGAAGGTCTCAGCCAGCACGTCCGCCTTATCCCTGTCTCCTACCGTTAATCTGCCGTTATCGTTAAGGGGTTTATCTGGAAGTTTAAATCTACCTTTGTGCTGTTTTATCTTTTTCCATACCTTACTGGAGTCTCTATATGATGTTATGTTTTCTGACACGAAGTTTGACCAGTCCTTCAGCTTGGCTTGGGCAGTTACCTTACTGCAATTTCTCTGATGATGTTTCATCAGGTCATAATTTATGTTATTTTGATTCTTTAGAAATCTTTGGGTGATAAGGCGTTTGTTATCTATGGCTTCCTGACATTCCTCATTCCACCAGGAGGCAGGCTGGGTTTTACCTGTGAACTTTTTAAATGTTTTTTTAGGTATGCTACGGTCAGCTGCGTCTATAATGCAGTTTCGCAAGTTGTTATAATATATTTCGATATCGTTATCTTGAACGTCCTCTGCTGAGGGTTTTTGTAGTAGCTGTTGAAAAAGCGACCAGTCCGCTAAGTTGTAATTATACTCTGCTTTCCTATTTTTATTTTCATGTCCGGGGTCAGTGTTATACAGGGTAATCAAAATAGCTAGGTGGTCGGATTGCAGGGTGTCTGGAAAGACTGTCCAGTCAGAATTTAGGTAGATGTCCGTGCTGACCAGGGACAGGTCTATGGCAGAGGGTTTATGATTGTGAACGTCCGGTATCCGAGTAACGGAACCGTCGTTTAGTAATTGTAGAAGAGAGTTATTTATGTTGTCAGCGAGGTGGCTGGTTTTGTTTTTAACATAAGGGTCCCACATGTTGTGATGGTCATTAAAATCTCCCACTATCATCCAGTGGCCTGCATTTTCGTTTAGCTCAGTCAGCCATGCTGAATCCTCTATTTTGCTGCATCCCTTAGGATAATAAACATTTACTAAGTTGATTTTTTTGCCGTATTTTGATGGTATCTGGACGGCACAGGAGTGTCCGAGTGGGTTAGGTGTTACCGGCGATTTTATGGCTTCGTACGATAGCCCGCACTTAATATATGTTACCACTTTTAGCCATTTGCCTTTGTCTTTAAGGTCAATAACAGGTGGGTAATAGAAGCCCTCCAGGTTTGGTAATTTGTTAAAATAGCATAGGGGAGACTGTATACAGAGGACGTCGCATTTATTTTGGCTTAAAAATTGGGTCAGATACAAGATATTTTTATTTAGGCTGCGACAGTTCCACTGTAGTACTGTTAGGTTTTTACCGCACGGTAAAATATTTTCTTTCCCTGTTTTTCCTGCCATTATGGACACTAGAATCGTAAATATTAATTGCGCTTTATAGAGCATGTTAACTGTTCGATGTTGCTTATTATGCATTATTTCTAATGTCTTGAATTTCTCGTGCGCTGAGCTCCCTGCTTCCAGCCAGGGCACCCAGTGCCAGTAGTTTTTTGTCTGGTGAGGTATGTACTGCCGGTTTTTTAGTTAAAGAGAAATAAACGTCTTCAATGGATTTGATCAAGAAGCCTGGGTTTTGTTGCTGTCTGGCCGCTATCATAAAACTGAGGCACATTTGCACGAATTCTGTGGCCTCGCCGTCTGGAGTGTTAGTCGTGAGTTCTTGTTGTTTTTGATTTTCTTGCTTTTGTAGTATTGCTGTGGCTAGTTCCTTTTCGGTTTTTAGTTTTTCTGCCCTGAGGATGTCTGTGATGCTGGTCTCTACTTTTTCCATTACTCGGGTGTAAATGTGGTCTATTGCTTTTTCTATAGTGTCTGAGGATGAGGGGATTTTGTTTGTCTGTGTTTGTTCTGCGTGTGTGCGTTGTGTTCGTGGCTCGTGGCTGATTGATTTGTCTATGGCTGTCTGTCTAGGTTTGGGTGGCACGTGGCTGTTAGACTTATTTGAGGTTGTCTGTTTGGGTATGCGTGGTGGGAGAGGTTGTCGAGTTTCCCCCAGCTGTGTGCGCCTGAGCGCCTTTGCATATCCCTCCGCAGGGGTGGAGGTGACTTGGTTATGTGTGTGTGTTTGTGTTTTCCAGAAGCTATCTATTTGTGCGGGAGAGTCCCGTGTTTGTTTTTCTTCTTTTTCCTGTTTCTCATTGAGGATTTCTTTTCTCGCGCGCTGCATTGCCTCGGAGTAGGGTATGTAAGACTGAGAGCGGATCGTGTTTGCTCTCAGTCTTACCCTGTACTCCGGGCATCCCATGTAAGCGGCGGAGTGTCCACCGTGACAGTTAACACAGTATCTTTTTTGTTCGCAGCCCCCTGCCACGTCGTGGTCCCTGCCACCGCATCTAGCACATGTCTTTGTTTTTGCCCGGCACTGTGGACCGCTATGCCCAAATCGGCTGCACCGCCCGCAGCGTCTGACTGGGCAGGCGAACGCCTCGAGGGGAAGCTCCTCCCCCTCGAGGGTTACACTGTCTGGCAGAACAGCCGTTCTGAATGTGATTTTGATAGCCTCGGAGATGTCTCCTTTTTTGTTTTTTAATCTGACTATTTTTTTGATGGCTGCCAGGCCTTTCTGGGCAGTCTTGCCTGATTCCGACTTGATGTTTACTCGGATGTCCATCCGTAGGATTTCATTTTCAGAGTGTTCCCTAGGGATTCCTTTGACAACGCCCTCGGTCGTGGCTTCCGGAGCGAAGCATTTAATTGTTACGCCACCTAGATCAGTGATCTTAGTAAGTTTGTTTTGCTGGTTTTTGCTGTTGCAGCCCACTAGCCATCTCTCGCCCGCCAGGGGACGGAGAGAGAGCACCGGGCCCACCGCTGCCTGGATTGTTTTGAATCTGTGGAGGCCCAGCGCCCTGAACGTGGCGGGTCCCTCTTTTGTATCCTCCAAGATCACAGGGTGTTCAAGGAAGACTGGTGTGACTAAATTTTCCCTGAACAGATTTCTTCTTACTGGTTTTGGTTTTGGTTTTGTGTGTTCCTGGTTGTTGTTTTTTTCCAGGTGCGTAGGTTTTGGGTTTTGTTCCTGATCTAGGTTTTTGGACTTTTCTGGGTCCAAGGTCAAGTTTTGTCTTTTATTTGGGTCCTGGTCATGGTCCTGGTCATGGTCATTGTCTGTTTTTTCAGCTCCTGAGCTGGTGTCAGGGATTTGTTTTCTCTTTCTTTTTCGTCCGCGCGAGTCCGTGAAAGGCTCATCATCTTCTCCTGGGGGGTGGAGGGGATCAACGTCCCACTCGTTTATGACCGAGGCGTCGGACATATCTCCGTCGCCATCGGTCTCTATATTTGTGTCGCTGAACTCAGCCATGGTGGACGGGGGAAGGAGGCTCCACTCCCCCTCTCTCAAACGTGATGAGTTCAGCGGGAGCTCAGCTAAAAAACTGTGGCTAAAAGTACTATTCCACCGCGCACTCATTCATTCAGACGAGACGAGACAAGACAAGAACAAAGACGAAAACAAACATCAGAGACAAATCACATAGACTGGACAACTAGACAAGGCAACGCTATACAGACATACTTTATGCGTTAAAAGCTTAAACACAGTTAGGGACTAGAATTTCCGTTTTATTTTTTTAACAGTAGAGGGAGAATAATGGGTGGCGATGACAATGGTGGGGATGTTAATGAGAAATGAGAGATGACACCTACCAGAGGGGGGGACACCTAAGTTCTATCTACAATTTTGAAATGGTGGTACGGATTTAAACAAAAGAGACCCTAAGCTAAATCAATCGACTATAGAACCTAGAATGGCGGCACCAAGCAAAAAACCCTACCTTGCAGCAAAGGCTGCTCACTGTTTGAAAAAAGTGGAGAAAAGAAAAGGGGGTGTGGCAGTGTAGATAGTAGTTGCGCTGTAGTGGTGAGTGAAGTGAAGGCGACTCGTAGCTGGTGCAGTGCCCCAACGAACCGACCCTTTCCAAACCGTTCAAAACTTTTCGGGGAGTGTCTCCGTGACGTGAGCGTTTTTTTCCTGACTGAGTGTCAAGAAGTCAAATTGCGTGTGAGAGCAGCCAGGAACTAGAGAGACCTTTTATATGGGAAAGGCGAGCAGCCAGGAGAGAGAGAGAGAGAGACTATGGGGCTTAACGTCCTCTCAGGTAGCTGGGACCTATTTTGGGACATGATTTGGTTATACGCTGTATTGTGGGGGGGGGGGGGGGTGGGGGGAGGGGGGAGTGGGCCGGAGCATGATGGGTTGGAGTTGTTTGGATGTTAAAAGTTGTTTGAATAAAAGGGTTTGTTATAAAATGTTATTTCTTTTTGTGCGATATAAGCACGTACCCTTCGCCACGCGAGACACTTTGTGGGGGAGGGGGGATTAAAAGAGTTTTTTGATTCTTTATTATTTCCAAAGTTGTGTTTAAAAAAATTGATAAAATTTCAGAGCCACTCTGATAAAAAGTTTTAAGAGTCCAGTTACTTCAAATTGAAGTTAATATGTCTCAGCAATTTACATATATACAGAGGTTGCCTTGCCTTTAAACATATAACATATATATACAACATAGATCTTTCATTCTGTCATTCGTACCCTAAACACATAATAGAATAAAAAAGGAATGGTAAGAGTGGACCTGAGTCCTCTTAAGGTAAAATAGGTTTGTTTATCTACAAATAATCTAGTAAATTAGTTTTAGTTTATTCATTAGGTGTCTTAATTTGGGTGAGTCTTGGTGTGCGGTGCTCGGTGACCCACCCTCAGGAAGAGGCGGGGAGGGGAGGGGGGATGAGGTTGGAGGGAGGGGGGGTAACGGGCCCGTCGCTCCCGTTGGGCGGACACCGGCGGGACGCGCACACCAGATAGGAGAGAGGTTGGAGTATGGTGGTGAGGAGTGTCTCTTTTTATTTGGGTGTTTGGTGTGCGGTGCACAGCTACCCCCGCGCCAGGTGGAGCAGGGATGCCCTTCGCTCCCGGCGGGGGGGTGCTGGCGAGCTCGCACACCAACTGAGTAGTTGGAGTATGGTAGAGAGTATAATGGATAGACGCCAGGACACGAGCCCCCTTCCTTCTGGGGTGGGGGTGGAGTGGGGGAGGTGTGGGACAGGGACGCGTACCTACTGTACGCACAGGGAGGTGGGGGGGATGGACCGGTTTAGAGCCTTTTTGTACCCGGTACTGTGTTTTAAGCCCGTCCGTTCTGTTAGGCTGGGGTGAAGGTCGGGGGCTGTGGGCCCGTCGCACTGGGCTGTGGCTTCGTCGCACTATGCAGGAGAGATGTTGGGGCATGGCAGTTGAGCTATTTTTGGACATCGCCAGTGCTCCGGCCCCCAGTGGGGAACCGGCCAATGGGAGCGCTCCCTTGTGGGGCGCAGGCATTTGGAGGGTATCAATATACTGGCTACGTCGTTTAGATATGTAGAACTAGTTTGTTTTTAGAACCACTTCCCGAGTGGTGATGTGTATATTGTTTTGCAGACCAGTTTAACATGGCTCCACCCTAGGTCTTTATGATGATGGAGACATTGTGTAGGTGTGAGATTGAGTGTTTTTATGTGTTCATGTAGCCTGTGAAAGTATGTTGTATGTGGACATGCCGTGAAAATGTGGTGAAAATTTACAAGCTCTCCGCATGCGCAGAGGGGTTTGATAAATGTGTATAAACAGCTGTTTGTTCTGATTTTCCTGAACATGGTTAGTAGAGAGAGGGGGAGTACAGGGAACCTGTCCCTCTCTTCCCCTTGATTTTGTTCCTTGTTTAGTAAGTTAATAATTTTAGAGCTGGCCTCTGACAGGGAGACTTTTAAGTTTATGACAAACTGTTTATGTAAGAGTGCGGCTTCCTTCGCCGCACAGTCCGCTAGGTCGTTTCCTCGTATGCCTGTGTGTGAGGGAACATACTGGAGTTGTAGTTCGGTCCCAGTGATGATAATTTGATGGGCCAGGAATTTAATCTCTGTCTGAATTTCTGATCTGTTTTTTGTTTCTGACTGGAGTGCTTGGAGGGAGGATTTAGAGTCTGTGCAGACTACTACTGCGAACGGTTTGTTAGTAAGGTCATTTACGTAGGAAAGCGCCATATAAATGGCGAATAATTCTGCTGTGAAAATGGAAACACCATCGTTTAATTTAAACCTTTTAGTAATTTGGAGGTCGGGAATTACAAACGCACAGCCCACTGAGCCGTCGCTTAATTTTGACCCGTCCGTATATACTTTTAAAAAGTGTACATACTTGGTGTTTATCAGCTCTTTAGCTACCGATCCCGCAAGCAGGGGGTTATCCGATTTTTTTAAGTCTATGAGTAGACTGTCCGCAATAGATGGTATTTCGAGTAGCCAGGGGGGGTGCATAGGAGCGTTGTGTCTTACTATATCTTCAGTCTCTAGATTAACTTTTTTTAGGATTGGTTTGGCATACTCCCATATTGGGTAGATTTTATCATACTGTCTTTGGGATTTCTCTCTTAGCCAGGTATACTTTATGTTATTAAACTGGGTGAAGTCGTCTGTCAGTACTTCATTTGTGGGGTTAGAGTCAGTTGCCGTGGCTCTTAATACATATTGTGTTGCCCGCAACTTTCTTTCTTCAGCTAGGCTTAGCCAGCCCACCTCATCATATGTTGCTTTGTTGTTTGCCGATCTGGGTATATTGAGTGCAATTTTTAGGGCTTTTAACTCTACTGTTTCCAGCAGTTTAAGGTCTGATTTAGGGGCAGCGAAAAAGGCTTCTTGGCCATATGTGAGGCGTGACCGGACAAGTGCTTTAACTATGTCTGTTAAAAACTTCTGTCCCCTGGCCCATGGTTCCGCTCGCAGAAATTTTATCACGCTAATTACTTTGTTTGCTTTTTCTACAAGGTGGTTTATGTGGGGGCCCCAGAGCAGGTTTCTATGAATGACGACCCCTAAGAATTTCACGGTTTTGCTTGGTTTTAGTTTAATGTCACCCACTGTAAGGCGACAGTTATCTAATAACACTTTATGCCTGGATACAACCATGAATACTGTTTTCTCTGCAGAGAGGTCGAAGCCATTTAGGTGCATGTAATCTATCAGGTTATTTACCTTGGTTTGAAAAGGGTTCATTTTGGGTTCTGTTTTGTTATAAATTCTAGGTTTTTGTGTGTCAATGATGACCATATCGTCTGCATACAGTAGGACGGTTGCACCTTTCACGTCTACTAGGTCTATGTCATGGAGCATGACACTGAAGAGAATCGGAGCAATTATACTGCCCTGGGGTACCCCCATTTCTAAGGGGTGTGGGTAAGAGAGAGCGTCGCCCACTTTAACCTGCATGGATCTACCTGTTATGAAATCTTTAATAAAGTTGTACGTGTGGCCTGTGATTCCCAGCCGCTGGATTTTAACGAGTAGGCGGGCGTGCCAGACGGTATCGTAGGCCTTCTTTACGTCGAAAAAGGTAGTTAGTAGAGTTTTGTTTTTACTTGTTAATGTTTTTTTCATTTTTTCCACCAGCCGTACCACGTGGTCTGTGCAGGATCGTCCTTTACGAAAGCCTGCCTGGCAGGGCGGAATAATGTTATTTTTGTCAAGGAAGTACTCCATCCTGTTTTTGATAATACGTTCATAGATTTTCCCTAAGTGGGGGGTGAGTGAGATCGGTCTGTAACTGCTGGGAAGGTTTTTGGGTTTCCCTACTTTGGGGATCGCCACGACTTGTGCTTGTTTCCAGGCTATAGGAATTTTATCATTTTTCCAACATGTATTAAAAAAGTCAGTTAGAATACTTACAAAATGGTTTGGGAGTTGTTTTATCATACTATATGAGATTCTGCATGATCCGGGGGCCTTCTTCACCTGTTTTATTTGTTTAATGGCCTTCCCGCATTCCGAGACAGACATGGCACAGTTTATGGGATTGCTATTATCTGGCTCTGGGTGTTTAAAATCTTTTTCCATTTCAGTACGGAAATGCAGTTTGTCTGGTTCCATGTACTTTAATTTACTAACCCGGGAGAAGGTCTCAGCCAGCACGTCCGCCTTATCCCTGTCTCCTACCGTTAATCTGCCGTTTTCGTTAAGGGGTTTATCTGGAAGTTTAAATCTACCTTTGTGCTGTTTTATCTTTTTCCATACCTTACTGGAGTCTTTATATGATGTTATGTTTTCTGACACGAAGTTTGACCAGTCCTTCAGCTTGGCTTGGGCAGTTACCTTACTGCAATTTCTCTGATGATGTTTCATCAGGTCATAATTTATGTTATTTTGATTCTTTAGAAATCTTTGGGTGATAAGGCGTTTGTTATCTATAAAAGCAGCCAGGAGAGAGAGAGAGAATTTGGGGTTTAACGTCCTCCCAGGTAACTAAGGACCTATATTGGGACATGATTTGGTTATACGCTGTATTGTGGGGGGGGGGGGGGGTGGGGGGAGGGGGGAGTGGGCCGGAGCATGATGGGTTGGAGTTGTTTGGATGTTAAAAGTTGTTTGATAAAAGGGTTTGTTATAAAATGTTGTTTCTTTTTGTGCGATATGAGCACGTACCCTTCGCCACGCGAGACACTTTGTGGGGGAGGGGGGATTAAAAGAGTTTTTTGATTCTTTATTATTTCCAAAGTTGTGTTTAAAAAATTGATAAAATTTCAGAGCCACTCTGATAAAAAGTTTTAAAAGTCCAGTTACTTCAAATTGAAGTTAATATGTCTCAGCAATTTACATATATACAGAGGTTGCCTTGCCTTTAAACATATAACATATATATACAACATAGATCTTTCATTCTGTCATTTGTACCCTAAACACATAATAGAATAAAAAAGGAATGGTAAGAGTGGACCTGAGTCCTCTTAAAGTAAAATAGGTTTGTTTATCTACAAATAATCTAGTAAATTAGTTTTAGTTTATTCATTAGGTGTCTTAATTTGGGTGAGTCTTGGTGTGCGGTGCTCGGTGACCCACCCTCAAGAAGAGGCGGGGAGGGGAGGGGGGATGAGGTTGGAGGGAGGGGGGGTAACGGGCCCGTCGCTCCCGTTGGGCGGACACCGGCGGGACGCGCACACCAGATAGGCGAGAGGTTGGAGTATGGTGGTGAGGAGCGTCTCTTTTTATATGGGTGTTTGGTGTGCGGTGCACAGCTACACCCGTGCCAGGTGGAGCAGGGATGCCCTTCGCTCCCGGCGGGGGGGTGCTGGCGAGCTCGCACACCAACTGAGTAGTTGGAATATGGTAGAGAGTATAATGGGTAGACGCCAGGACACGAGCCCCCTTCCTTCTGGGGTGGGGGTGGAGTGGGGGAGGTGTGGGACAGGGACGCGTACCTACTGTACGCACAGGGAGGTGGGGGGGATGGACCGGTTTAGAGCCTTTTTGTACCCGGTACTGTGTTTTGAGCCCGTCCGTTCTGTTAGGCTGGGGTGAAGGTCGGGGGCTGTGGGCCCGTCGCACTGGGCTGTGGCTTCGTCGCACTATGCAGGAGAGATGTTGGGGCATGGTAGTTGAGCTATTTTTGGACATCGCCAGTGCTCCGGCCCCCAGTGGGGAACCGGCCAATGGGAGCGCTCCCTTGTGGGGCGCAGGCATTTGGAGGGTATCAATATACTGGCTACGTCGTTTAGATATGTAGAACTAGTTTGTTTTTAGAACCACTTCCCGAGCGGTGATGTGTATATTGTTTTGCAGACCAGTTTAACATGGCTCCACCCTAGGTCTTTATGATGATGGAGACATTGTGTAGGTGTGAGATTGAGTGTTTTTATGTGTTCATGTAGCCTGTGAAAGTATGTTGTATGTGGACATGCCGTGAAAATGTGGTGAAAATTTACAAGCTCTCCGCATGCGCAGAGGGGTTTGATAAATGTGTATAAACAGCTGTTTGTTCTGATTTTCCTGAACATGGTTAGTAGAGAGAGGGGGAGTACAGGGAACCTGTCCCTCTCTTCCCCTTGATTTTGTTCCTTGTTTAGTAAGTTAATAATTTTAGAGCTGGCCTCTGACAGGGAGACTTTTAAGTTTATGACAAACTGTTTATGTAAGAGTGCGGCTTCCTTCGCCGCACAGTCCGCTAGGTCGTTTCCTCGTATGCCTGTGTGTGAGGGAACATACTGGAGTTGTAGTTCGGTCCCAGTGATGATAATTTGATGGGCCAGGAATTTAATCTCTGTCTGAATTTCTGATCTGTTTTTTGTTTCTGACTGGAGTGCTTGGAGGGAGGATTTAGAGTCTGTGCAGACTACTACTGCGAACGGTTTGTTAGTAAGGTCATTTACGTAGGAAAGCGCCATATAAATGGCGAATAATTCTGCTGTGAAAATGGAAACACCATCGTTTAATTTAAACCTTTTAGTAATTTGGAGGTCGGGAATTACAAACGCACAGCCCACTGAGCCGTCGCTTAATTTTGACCCGTCCGTATATACTTTTAAAAAGTGTACATACTTGGTGTTTATCAGCTCTTTAGCTACCGATCCCGCAAGCAGGGGGTTATCCGATTTTTTTAAGTCTATGGGTAGACTGTCCGCAATAGATGGTATTTCGAGTAGCCAGGGGGGGTGCATAGGAGCGTTGTGTCTTACTATATCTTCAGTCTCTAGATTAACTTTTTTTAGGATTGGTTTGGCATACTCCCATATTGGGTAGATTTTATCATACTGTCTTTGGGATTTCTCTCTTAGCCAGGTATACTTTATGTTATTAAACTGGGTGAAGTCGTCTGTCAGTACTTCATTTGTGGGGTTAGAGTCAGTTGCCGTGGCTCTTAATACATATTGTGTTGCCCGCAACTTTCTTTCTTCAGCTAGGCTTAGCCAGCCCACCTCATCATATGTTGCTTTGTTGTTTGCCGATCTGGGTATATTGAGTGCAATTTTTAGGGCTTTTAACTCTACTGTTTCCAGCAGTTTAAGGTCTGATTTAGGGGCAGCGAAAAAGGCTTCTTGGCCATATGTGAGGCGTGACCGGACAAGTGCTTTAACTATGTCTGTTAAAAACTTCTGTCCCCTGGCCCATGGTTCCGCTCGCAGAAATTTTATCACGCTAATTACTTTGTTTGCTTTTTCTACAAGGTGGTTTATGTGGGGGCCCCAGAGCAGGTTTCTATGAATGACGACCCCTAAGAATTTCACGGTTTTGCTTGGTTTTAGTTTAGTGTCACCCACTGTAAGGCGACAGTTATCTAATAACACTTTATGCCTGGATACAACCATGAATACTGTTTTCTCTGCAGAGAGGTCGAAGCCATTTAGGTGCATGTAATCTATCAGGTTATTTACCTTGGTTTGAAAAGGGTTCATTTTGGGTTCTGTTTTGTTATAAATTCTAGGTTTTTGTGTGTCAATGATGACCATATCGTCTGCATACAGTAGGACGGTTGCACCTTTCACGTCTACTAGGTCTATGTCATGGAGCATGACACTGAAGAGAATCGGAGCAATTATACTGCCCTGGGGTACCCCCATTTCTAAGGGGTGTGGGTAAGAGAGAGCGTCGCCCACTTTAACCTGCATGGATCTACCTGTTATGAAATCTTTAATAAAGTTGTACGTGTGGCCTGTGATTCCCAGCCGCTGGATTTTAACGAGTAGGCGGGCGTGCCAGACGGTATCGTAGGCCTTCTTTACGTCGAAAAAGGTAGTTAGTAGGGTTTTGTTTTTACTTGTTAATGTTTTTTTCATTTTTTCCACCAGCCGTACCACGTGGTCTGTGCAGGATCGTCCTTTACGAAAGCCTGCCTGGCAGGGCGGAATAATGTTATTTTTGTCAAGGAAGTACTCCATCCTGTTTTTGATAATACGTTCATAGATTTTCCCTAAGTGGGGGGTGAGTGAGATCGGTCTGTAACTGCTGGGAAGGTTTTTGGGTTTCCCTACTTTGGGGATCGCCACGACTTGTGCTTGTTTCCAGGCTATAGGAATTTTATCATTTTTCCAACATGTATTAAAAAAGTCAGTTAGAATACTTACAAAATGGTTTGGGAGTTGTTTTATCATACTATATGAGATTCTGCATGATCCGGGGGCCTTCTTCGCCTGCTTTATTTGTTTAATGGCCTTCCCGCATTCCGAGACAGACATGGCACAGTTTATGGGATTGCTATTATCTGGCTCTGGGTGTTTAAAATCTTTTTCCATTTCAGTACGGAAATGCAGTTTGTCTGGTTCCATGTACTTTAATTTACTAACCCGGGAGAAGGTCTCAGCCAGCACGTCCGCCTTATCCCTGTCTCCTACCGTTAATCTGCCGTTATCGTTAAGGGGTTTATCTGGAAGTTTAAATCTACCTTTGTGCTGTTTTATCTTTTTCCATACCTTACTGGAGTCTCTATATGATGTTATGTTTTCTGACACGAAGTTTGACCAGTCCTTCAGCTTGGCTTGGGCAGTTACCTTACTGCAATTTCTCTGGTGATGTTTCATCAGGTCATAATTTATGTTATTTTGATTCTTTAGAAATCTTTGGGTGATAAGGCGTTTGTTATCTATAAAAGCAGCCAGGAACTAGAGAGACGTTTTATATGGGAAAGGCATTCGCAGCCCTGGCGCGCCGCTCTGATTTTAGCCAATGAAAGCCGTGGAGACATCAGCCGAAGATTCAAGCAACATTACCGTACAGGGCCACTTTTTGGGGGGTCTCTGTGCTGTGCTGTCGTGCGTGTGTGTGTGTGTGTGTGTGTGTGTGTGTGTGTGTGTGTGTGTGTGTGTGTGCCGTCAAAAGTACCAGGTACAAAGTATGATAAAGAAAGAAAGGAACGTACAAACTGACAAGCAAGCACACAAAAATGAAACCTTAACACACGCGTGCACAGCTCACAGCTAAATAAATGCTGAGGTGAACGCTCTTGTAAAAAAGTGTGTATGTACAAAGACGAGTTCTTTACATGTTATACGAGCAGGGCGCGCAAGGTGACAAAAACGAAAGAAGCAGTTGTGAAAAAGTGAAGTGAACACTTTTACGAGCGGCACACGTTTTGACAGTAGGAATTTGAGAGACAGCGAAGGAGAGAACATATGCTACACATAAGAGGCTGGCGACTTTGTGCAAAGTAATGGGTGTGCCGCTAATTAGTGTTAGAAAACTGCAACAGAGTAACAGGTATTTTGTCCGTTGTGTCTGAGTGGCGAGGTAGGCGTTTGATTTCTCTGTTTATTCACGTGTTATTTTAACCACAAAGAACTACAACAAAGAACAACAAAGAAAGAACACCATAAAAGTACCAGATATATTTTGAGGGTTGGTAAAAGTTGGTTGAGTTTTGTGAGATGCGTGAGATATATAGTAAATGATTTGTAGGATGACGATGACGATGACGATGACGATGACGATGACGATGACGATGACGATGTAGGTAGCAAGCCAGTTTTGCGGTGATAGCGGTTTGATGCAGTGACAGTGCTGTAGTAGACAGATTGTAGTGACGCCGGCCGGCGGATATTGATGACACTAATTTGACGGTTGACAAGTGATTTTTTTGTTTGTTTATGTAGTTTTGGTTATTTGTTGGATGTTTACTATATGCTTATACGCTTTTACATTATAATGGGTAAATATTATAATGGAGTTTTGTCCCCGAGATAGATGTTGGATCCGTTGGATCCGTTGGTTCCTTGACTACTAAATTAAATATAGGGAAGGAGAGAGAGACATTGTTGTGTACATGTATTGTGTATTGTGTATTGTGTATTGAGTGTGTATTGAGTTGGTTCGTTGGCAACGAGAAATTCATCTCTCTCTGGAAAAAGTGGGTGGTCCTGAGAAGGACCTGTGTGTTTTACGTTTGCCGGTTTGGCCAAACAGCAGTTTTAAGAGTCTACTTGCTGCTGGTGTACTTGGTGACGGCCTTGGTGCCCTCACTGACGGCGTGCTTGGCCAGCTCACCGGGGAGGAGGAGGCGGACCGCGGTCTGGATCTCCCGACTGGTGATGGTGGAGCGCTTGTTGTAGTGGGCCAGTCTGGAAGCTTCAGCGGCGATTCTCTCAAAGATATCGTTGACGAAGCTGTTCATGATAGACATGGCCTTGCTGCTGATGCCAGTGTCGGGGTGCACCTGCTTGAGCACCTTGTAGATGTAGATGGCGTAGCTTTCCTTCCTCTTCCTCTTGCGCTTCTTGTCGCCGGAGCGAACAGCCTTGGCCTTGCCGGCCTTCTTGGCGCCTTTGGAGCTAACTTTGGGTGGCATGGTTGATTCGTCTGCGGGTTGTGAGTCGCAAAAGGTAGCGCCGCCAAGCCGACCGCGCTCTTTTATACAGTGCGCAAACACTCGCGCCGGCAGTGCCGCCAAAGGGGCGCTCGCCATTGGTGGATTTTGCCGTTGACTCGACGTGCAGTTGGAGGGCTAGTGATGGGTATAAAAGGGGTCGGTCGCGTCGGCGTTGGCATTATTGGATTCGTTCGCTTTGCGTACGAATTTTTCAAACATCATCCAACTTGCATCATGTCTGGTCGCGGCAAAGGAGGAAAGGTTAAGGGAAAGAGCAAGTCTCGCTCGTCCCGTGCTGGACTTCAGTTCCCCGTGGGTCGTATCCACCGTCTGTTGCGCAAGGGCAACTACGCCGAGCGTGTGGGTGCCGGTGCCCCCGTGTACCTGGCTGCCGTGCTCGAGTACTTGGCCGCTGAGGTCCTGGAGTTGGCAGGCAACGCTGCCCGCGACAACAAGAAGACGAGAATCATCCCCCGTCACCTGCAGCTGGCCATCCGCAACGACGAGGAGTTGAACAAACTTCTGTCGGGTGTGACCATCGCCCAGGGTGGTGTGCTGCCCAACATCCAGGCTGTGCTTCTGCCCAAGAAGTCCCAGACCAAGGCTCCCGGTGGCAAGGCATAACAACTTTGCCTCTTTCACCTTCTTCTACAACAGGTCCTTCTCAGGACCACCTATTTTTTCCCAAGAGAGATAGACGTCTCGTTGCTTGCTTTGCCAGTGAAAAAGTGGTGTTGTGTTGTTTTGGTTTTGTTTTTTGTCGTCAATGTCCCAGCCGTTTTGGGGGTTGTTATTACTTATAGCCACTACACAATTCAGACGTAAACAACATCATTACACATACACAAATTCAATAATAATCAGCATCACAACAAGTCGTCATGAAAGTGCGAATAGACCAAGGGTTAAAATTAATAAACCCTCATTACATTTAGTCAAGTTTTGACTAAATGTTTTAACATAGAGGGGGAATCGAGACGAGGGTCGTATGTATGTATGTATGTATGTATGTATGTATGTATGTATGTATGTATGTATGTATGTATGTATGTATGTATGTATGTATGTATGTATGTATGTATGTGTCTGTGTGTCTGTGTGTGTCTGTGTCTGTGTGTCTCGGTGTGTCGGTGTGTCTGTGTCTGTGTGTCTCGGTGTGTCTCTGTGTGTCTGTGTCTGTCTGTGTCTGTCTGTCTGTCTGTCTGTCTGTCTGTCTGTCTGTCTGTCTGTGCGTGTGTGTGTAGAGCGATTCAGACCAAACTACTGGACCGATCTTTATGACATTTTACATGAGAGTTCCTGGGAATGATATCCCCGGATGTATTTGTTTTAGCAATTTTTTTATAAAACGATCCAAATTTACGTTCATCTTATTCTTCATCATTTTGTGATTCCAAAAACATATAAATATGTTATATTTGGATTAAAAACAAGCTCTGAAAATTAAAAATATAAAAATTATGATGAAAATTAAATTTTCGAAATCAATTTAAAAACACTTTCATCTTATTTCTTGTCCGTTCCTGATTCCAAAAACATATAGATATGATATGTTTGGATTAAAAACACGCTCAAAAAGTTAAAACGAAGAGAGGTACAGAAAAGCGTGCTATCCTTCTCAGCGCAACTACTAACTACCCCGCTCTTCTTGTCAATTTCACTGCCTTTGCCACGAGCGGTGGACTTACGATGCTACGAATATACGGTCTTGCTGAAAAAGTATTTTTGCCTTACGCGACTTGTTTTATTATTATCAGGCAGAGGCTGCTTTGTGCCATCCAGCAAATCACATAGATAAAGTCATATCAGGAACATACATACATACATACATACATACATACATACATACATACATACATACATACATACATACATACATACATACATACATACATACATACATACATACATACATACATACATACATACATACATACATACATACATACATACATACATACATACATACATACATACATACATACATACATACATACATACATACATACATACACAATGTTGTACAGATGAAAATAGTCAAGGCATGCACAAATCACAGCCACAAAAACGCTTTTGTCCAACAACCACATGCACCACGGGTGCCTGCCTGAACCCTGCCTACGGTAGGTGATCGCATCAAAACAAACGTGGATGACAAGTGAATGTGAAGCCTAATTGATAAGGTGAATCCGACGGGCGCTGTGGCGGGGTGGTAAGACGTCGGCCTCTAGTAATCGGAAGGTCGAGGGATCGAATCCAGGCCCGGCCTGTTAAGTGTGGAGATTTTTCCGATCTCCCAGGTCAACTTATGTGCAGACCTGCTAGTGGCGTATCCCCCTTCGTGTGTACACGCAAGCACAAGACCAAGTGCGCACGGAAAAGATCCTGTAATCCATGTCAGAGTTCGGTGGGTTATAGAAACACGAAAATACCCAGCATGCTTCCTCCGAAAGCGGCGTATGGCTGCCTTAATGGCGGGGAAAAAACGGTCATACACGTAAAATTCCACTCGTGCAAAAACACGAGTGTGCGTGGGAGTTTCAGCCCACGAAGGCAGAAGAAGAAGAACAAGAACAAGAACAAAAAGAACAAGAACAAGAACAAGAAGACGAAGAAGGTAAGGTGAATCGAGTTGCTACGCCAACAAGCAACGTTTCAAGTGAGCAGGCTTCAAGTTGCATCACATTCACATGGAGAATGTACAACTTGAATCGATGTGCCGCAGGCTATAATGATAATGATAATGATGTCCTTCTTTGCAGCAATGTATCTAAATGATCATATAGCTGCAATTCCTGCCACACAGACTTTTCACATTGCAGGTTGGGGCTGGGTATGAGCAATTTGAGATATGATGTGTTTTACTTGAGCTGAAGACATTTGCTGACAGTGACAGTGGACAGTGACCAGTGACAGTGACCAGTGACAGTGACCAGTGACACAGACACAGACACAGACACAGACACAGACAGTGGGTGTGAAAATAGAGCGAGGCGACTCTTCGCTCTCTCAGCCAATCAAAGTTCACGCTTGTGGAGCGGTGTTTTGCTTTCTCACGGGCCCGCGTCTGCTGTATATAAGGCGGCTGCGCCGGCGAGCTGAGAAGCATTCTCGAATCGCACGACTCGTAGAAACATTCATCATGACTGGCCGTGGTAAAGGAGGAAAGGGTCTCGGAAAGGGGGGCGCCAAGCGTCACAGGAAAGTTTTGCGTGATAACATCCAGGGTATCACCAAGCCCGCTATCCGTCGTCTGGCTCGCCGTGGCGGTGTCAAGCGTATCTCTGGTCTCATCTACGAGGAGACTCGCGGAGTTCTCAAGGTATTCCTGGAGAACGTGATCCGTGATGCCGTCACGTACACTGAGCACGCCAAGAGGAAGACTGTGACCGCCATGGATGTGGTCTACGCCCTCAAACGCCAGGGTCGTACTCTGTACGGCTTCGGTGGTTAGACGCATCAAGTCGCGGATCTCGCATCCACAATAACCCTTCTCCGGTCCTTCTTAGGACCACCTTCATTTTCCCAAGAGGGGCTGAATGTGTCTCGTTGCCACTGCTAACTCCTTCGTGTTTACATATTAAAACACTATTGTTTGTTATTGTTTTGTCATTGATAGTGTCGTCGTAAATCTATACAAGTGTTGGCTACGTAAACAAAAGAGAAGGAGGGAGGGCAGGGGGTTGGATGTATGATTGCAACTGAGCGAAAGGGAACTGTCAAGAAAATGATGAGAGGCAAATAAAATGATCACTTATTGATATCAAATTGGAGCGCTTCAAGCCACAGACGGGGTCAATTTGATGCCAACCAGTGTCGATAGGCGCACAAGCAGAATGGATTATGACGTGCTCATTCATTTGTGCTCATCACACAGAGCTTCACTCATAGAGAAAGGGATCCCTCCCATTGGTGTTGTGTTGCATTAGAGATAGAAAGTAACGATTTGCGGGATAGAAATAATGCATTCTTGACCATGATTTTGTAGTGAGAGTGCTCATTTTGGACAAGAAAGCCGTCCATAGGGCAGAGAGAGAAGGCAAATTGTTGAAATGCATTAGCTGTTGATGTTTGGTCAAATACAGATGACAAATAGGGGTTTGAAATGATCATATGCGCAGGGACAACACAAGGGCTGGAGTTTTTGGTTCGTTAAATGGAGTGTGACTATAGTGCGAGTACTTAGGGAGGGTGTTGAAAGGAAATGTTTATGGTTGCTACGAGTGTAACAATTAGGATGGCAACGAGAGCAGACCAACTCTTTTGGGAAAAATGAAGGTGGCTCTGAAAAGAGCCGGGTTTGGAGGAGTCGGAACCGTTGGAGGGGCAACTTAAGCACGCTCTCCGCGGATACGGCGGGCCAGCTGGATGTCCTTGGGCATGATGGTGACACGCTTGGCATGGATGGCGCACAGGTTGGTGTCCTCAAAGAGACCGACCAGGTAAGCCTCGCTGGCCTCCTGCAGAGCCATGACGGCAGAGCTCTGGAAGCGCAGGTCTGTCTTGAAGTCCTGGGCGATTTCGCGCACCAGACGCTGGAAGGGCAGCTTGCGGATCAGGAGCTCGGTGCTCTTCTGGTAACGACGGATCTCACGAAGAGCCACAGTTCCAGGCCTGTAACGATGAGGTTTCTTGACTCCTCCAGTGGCAGGGGCGCTTTTGCGAGCGGCCTTGGTTGCCAGCTGTTTGCGAGGAGCTTTTCCTCCGGTGGATTTACGGGCGGTTTGCTTGGTACGTGCCATTTCGAAGTTAGAGTCGACTGAGCGGCCAGGAGAGAGAGAGAGAGAGAGAATTTGGGGTTTAACGTCCTCCCAGGTAACTAAGGACCTATATTGGGACATGATTTGGTTATACGCTGTATTGTGGGGGGGGGGGGGGTGGGGGGAGGGGGGAGTGGGCCGGAGCATGATGGGTTGGAGTTGTTTGGATGTTAAAAGTTGTTTGATAAAAGGGTTTGTTATAAAATGTTGTTTCTTTTTGTGCGATATGAGCACGTACCCTTCGCCACGCGAGACACTTTGTGGGGGAGGGGGGATTAAAAGAGTTTTTTGATTCTTTATTATTTCCAAAGTTGTGTTTAAAAAATTGATAAAATTTCAGAGCCACTCTGATAAAAAGTTTTAAAAGTCCAGTTACTTCAAATTGAAGTTAATATGTCTCAGCAATTTACATATATACAGAGGTTGCCTTGCCTTTAAACATATAACATATATATACAACATAGATCTTTCATTCTGTCATTCGTACCCTAAACACATAATAGAATAAAAAAGGAATGGTAAGAGTGGACCTGAGTCCTCTTAAAGTAAAATAGGTTTGTTTATCTACAAATAATCTAGTAAATTAGTTTTAGTTTATTCATTAGGTGTCTTAATTTGGGTGAGTCTTGGTGTGCGGTGCTCGGTGACCCACCCTCAAGAAGAGGCGGGGAGGGGAGGGGGGATGAGGTTGGAGGGAGGGGGGGTAACGGGCCCGTCGCTCCCGTTGGGCGGACACCGGCGGGACGCGCACACCAGATAGGCGAGAGGTTGGAGTATGGTGGTGAGGAGCGTCTCTTTTTATATGGGTGTTTGGTGTGCGGTGCACAGCTACACCCGTGCCAGGTGGAGCAGGGATGCCCTTCGCTCCCGGCGGGGGGGTGCTGGCGAGCTCGCACACCAACTGAGTAGTTGGAATATGGTAGAGAGTATAATGGGTAGACGCCAGGACACGAGCCCCCTTCCTTCTGGGGTGGGGGTGGAGTGGGGGAGGTGTGGGACAGGGACGCGTACCTACTGTACGCACAGGGAGGTGGGGGGGATGGACCGGTTTAGAGCCTTTTTGTACCCGGTACTGTGTTTTAAGCCCGTCCGTTCTGTTAGGCTGGGGTGAAGGTCGGGGGCTGTGGGCCCGTCGCACTGGGCTGTGGCTTCGTCGCACTATGCAGGAGAGATGTTGGGGCATGGTAGTTGAGCTATTTTTGGACATCGCCAGTGCTCCGGCCCCCAGTGGGGAACCGGCCAATGGGAGCGCTCCCTTGTGGGGCGCAGGCATTTGGAGGGTATCAATATACTGGCTACGTCGTTTAGATATGTAGAACTAGTTTGTTTTTAGAACCACTTCCCGAGCGGTGATGTGTATATTGTTTTGCAGACCAGTTTAACATGGCTCCACCCTAGGTCTTTATGATGATGGAGACATTGTGTAGGTGTGAGATTGAGTGTTTTTATGTGTTCATGTAGCCTGTGAAAGTATGTTGTATGTGGACATGCCGTGAAAATGTGGTGAAAATTTACAAGCTCTCCGCATGCGCAGAGGGGTTTGATAAATGTGTATAAACAGCTGTTTGTTCTGATTTTCCTGAACATGGTTAGTAGAGAGAGGGGGAGTACAGGGAACCTGTCCCTCTCTTCCCCTTGATTTTGTTCCTTGTTTAGTAAGTTAATAATTTTAGAGCTGGCCTCTGACAGGGAGACTTTTAAGTTTATGACAAACTGTTTATGTAAGAGTGCGGCTTCCTTCGCCGCACAGTCCGCTAGGTCGTTTCCTCGTATGCCTGTGTGTGAGGGAACATACTGGAGTTGTAGTTCGGTCCCAGTGATGATAATTTGATGGGCCAGGAATTTAATCTCTGTCTGAATTTCTGATCTGTTTTTTGTTTCTGACTGGAGTGCTTGGAGGGAGGATTTAGAGTCTGTGCAGACTACTACTGCGAACGGTTTGTTAGTAAGGTCATTTACGTAGGAAAGCGCCATATAAATGGCGAATAATTCTGCTGTGAAAATGGAAACACCATCGTTTAATTTAAACCTTTTAGTAATTTGGAGGTCGGGAATTACAAACGCACAGCCCACTGAGCCGTCGCTTAATTTTGACCCGTCCGTATATACTTTTAAAAAGTGTACATACTTGGTGTTTATCAGCTCTTTAGCTACCGATCCCGCAAGCAGGGGGTTATCCGATTTTTTTAAGTCTATGGGTAGACTGTCCGCAATAGATGGTATTTCGAGTAGCCAGGGGGGGTGCATAGGAGCGTTGTGTCTTACTATATCTTCAGTCTCTAGATTAACTTTTTTTAGGACTGGTTTGGCATACTCCCATATTGGGTAGATTTTATCATACTGTCTTTGGGATTTCTCTCTTAGCCAGGTATACTTTATGTTATTAAACTGGGTGAAGTCGTCTGTCAGTACTTCATTTGTGGGGTTAGAGTCAGTTGCCGTGGCTCTTAATACATATTGTGTTGCCCGCAACTTTCTTTCTTCAGCTAGGCTTAGCCAGCCCACCTCATCATATGTTGCTTTGTTGTTTGCCGATCTGGGTATATTGAGTGCAATTTTTAGGGCTTTTAACTCTACTGTTTCCAGCAGTTTAAGGTCTGATTTAGGGGCAGCGAAAAAGGCTTCTTGGCCATATGTGAGGCGTGACCGGACAAGTGCTTTAACTATGTCTGTTAAAAACTTCTGTCCCCTGGCCCATGGTTCCGCTCGCAGAAATTTTATCACGCTAATTACTTTGTTTGCTTTTTCTACAAGGTGGTTTATGTGGGGGCCCCAGAGCAGGTTTCTATGAATGACGACCCCTAAGAATTTCACGGTTTTGCTTGGTTTTAGTTTAATGTCACCCACTGTAAGGCGACAGTTATCTAATAACACTTTATGCCTGGATACAACCATGAATACTGTTTTCTCTGCAGAGAGGTCGAAGCCATTTAGGTGCATGTAATCTATCAGGTTATTTACCTTGGTTTGAAAAGGGTTCATTTTGGGTTCTGTTTTGTTATAAATTCTAGGTTTTTGTGTGTCAATGATGACCATATCGTCTGCATACAGTAGGACGGTTGCACCTTTCACGTCTACTAGGTCTATGTCATGGAGCATGACACTGAAGAGAATCGGAGCAATTATACTGCCCTGGGGTACCCCCATTTCTAAGGGGTGTGGGTAAGAGAGAGCGTCGCCCACTTTAACCTGCATGGATCTACCTGTTATGAAATCTTTAATAAAGTTGTACGTGTGGCCTGTGATTCCCAGCCGCTGGATTTTAACGAGTAGGCGGGCGTGCCAGACGGTATCGTAGGCCTTCTTTACGTCGAAAAAGGTAGTTAGTAGAGTTTTGTTTTTACTTGTTAATGTTTTTTTCATTTTTTCCACCAGCCGTACCACGTGGTCTGTGCAGGATCGTCCTTTACGAAAGCCTGCCTGGCAGGGCGGAATAATGTTATTTTTGTCAAGGAAGTACTCCATCCTGTTTTTGATAATACGTTCATAGATTTTCCCTAAGTGGGGGGTGAGTGAGATCGGTCTGTAACTGCTGGGAAGGTTTTTGGGTTTCCCTACTTTGGGGATCGCCACGACTTGTGCTTGTTTCCAGGCTATAGGAATTTTATCATTTTTCCAACATGTATTAAAAAAGTCAGTTAGAATACTTACAAAATGGTTTGGGAGTTGTTTTATCATACTATATGAGATTCTGCATGATCCGGGGGCCTTCTTCACCTGTTTTATTTGTTTAATGGCCTTCCCGCATTCCGAGACAGACATGGCACAGTTTATGGGATTGCTATTATCTGGCTCTGGGTGTTTAAAATCTTTTTCCATTTCAGTACGGAAATGCAGTTTGTCTGGTTCCATGTACTTTAATTTACTAACCCGGGAGAAGGTCTCAGCCAGCACGTCCGCCTTATCCCTGTCTCCTACCGTTAATCTGCCGTTTTCGTTAAGGGGTTTATCTGGAAGTTTAAATCTACCTTTGTGCTGTTTTATCTTTTTCCATACCTTACTGGAGTCTTTATATGATGTTATGTTTTCTGACACGAAGTTTGACCAGTCCTTCAGCTTGGCTTGGGCAGTTACCTTACTGCAATTTCTCTGATGATGTTTCATCAGGTCATAATTTATGTTATTTTGATTCTTTAGAAATCTTTGGGTGATAAGGCGTTTGTTATCTATAAAAGCAGCCAGGAACTAGAGAGACGTTTTATATGGGAAAGGCATTCGCAGCCCTGGCGCGCCGCTCTGATTTTAGCCAATGAAAGCCGTGGAGACATCAGCCGAAGATTCAAGCAACATTACCGTACAGGGCCACTTTTTGGGGGGTCTCTGTGCTGTGCTGTCGTGCGTGTGTGTGTGTGTGTGTGTGTGTGTGTGTGTGTGTGTGTGTGTGTGTGCCGTCAAAAGTACCAGGTACAAAGTATGATAAAGAAAGAAAGGAACGTACAAACTGACAAGCAAGCACACAAAAATGAAACCTTAACACACGCGTGCACAGCTCACAGCTAAATAAATGCTGAGGTGAACGCTCTTGTAAAAAAGTGTGTATGTACAAAGACGAGTTCTTTACATGTTATACGAGCAGGGCGCGCAAGGTGACAAAAACGAAAGAAGCAGTTGTGAAAAAGTGAAGTGAACACTTTTACGAGCGGCACACGTTTTGACAGTAGGAATTTGAGAGACAGCGAAGGAGAGAACATATGCTACACATAAGAGGCTGGCGACTTTGTGCAAAGTAATGGGTGTGCCGCTAATTAGTGTTAGAAAACTGCAACAGAGTAACAGGTATTTTGTCCGTTGTGTCTGAGTGGCGAGGTAGGCGTTTGATTTCTCTGTTTATTCACGTGTTATTTTAACCACAAAGAACTACAACAAAGAACAACAAAGAAAGAACACCATAAAAGTACCAGATATATTTTGAGGGTTGGTAAAAGTTGGTTGAGTTTTGTGAGATGCGTGAGATATATAGTAAATGATTTGTAGGATGACGATGACGATGACGATGACGATGACGATGACGATGACGATGACGATGTAGGTAGCAAGCCAGTTTTGCGGTGATAGCGGTTTGATGCAGTGACAGTGCTGTAGTAGACAGATTGTAGTGACGCCGGCCGGCGGATATTGATGACACTAATTTGACGGTTGACAAGTGATTTTTTTGTTTGTTTATGTAGTTTTGGTTATTTGTTGGATGTTTACTATATGCTTATACGCTTTTACATTATAATGGGTAAATATTATAATGGAGTTTTGTCCCCGAGATAGATGTTGGATCCGTTGGATCCGTTGGTTCCTTGACTACTAAATTAAATATAGGGAAGGAGAGAGAGACATTGTTGTGTACATGTATTGTGTATTGTGTATTGTGTATTGAGTGTGTATTGAGTTGGTTCGTTGGCAACGAGAAATTCATCTCTCTCTGGAAAAAGTGGGTGGTCCTGAGAAGGACCTGTGTGTTTTACGTTTGCCGGTTTGGCCAAACAGCAGTTTTAAGAGTCTACTTGCTGCTGGTGTACTTGGTGACGGCCTTGGTGCCCTCACTGACGGCGTGCTTGGCCAGCTCACCGGGGAGGAGGAGGCGGACCGCGGTCTGGATCTCCCGACTGGTGATGGTGGAGCGCTTGTTGTAGTGGGCCAGTCTGGAAGCTTCAGCGGCGATTCTCTCAAAGATATCGTTGACGAAGCTGTTCATGATAGACATGGCCTTGCTGCTGATGCCAGTGTCGGGGTGCACCTGCTTGAGCACCTTGTAGATGTAGATGGCGTAGCTTTCCTTCCTCTTCCTCTTGCGCTTCTTGTCGCCGGAGCGAACAGCCTTGGCCTTGCCGGCCTTCTTGGCGCCTTTGGAGCTAACTTTGGGTGGCATGGTTGATTCGTCTGCGGGTTGTGAGTCGCAAAAGGTAGCGCCGCCGAGGATGATGCTTCTGTCCCACGGACATGCGTCCATTAGGGAGGGGATTTGTTCATACGCTATTGGCTTTGGGAGGGAGGAAGGAAGGGGCACCTGTCTACAAGGGAGGTGCAGAATTGAAATCCGCTATAAATTAGTGATAACATCTGTTGGATAAAAGAATATGGTAAGGGAATATATTTTCACACGCTTGTGGTGGGGATGGGCCAATAAAGGAATGTATATTTATTTTTTTCCGCTGTTAAAATTGATAAAACTCAGGACCACCTTATCATAAAAAATAAAAGTCCGATGGAGGGATATAAACACTATGTACATGATGATGGTGATTGATATAAAGGGATAGAGTTAAAGGTTTCATTCTCACGCACAAAACAGCGAGAAGACAAAACATAAATACAACGAGTAAATTTAGAGAGGAACAACCGTTCTTCTGGTGATAAAAAAGAGAGCGGCCGAGGCCGCCGCCGGATCAGAATGCCCACAGCTTTTGATAAAATAGCGTGTATTCTTAAAAGCTGAGTTTAAAAGCTTTGTTTGGTGTTTAACGTCGCCTTCAACCAATCAAGGTTATATAGCGACGGGAATATTGTTACAACAGTTTATTAAAATGTTATGGCTAAAAAGGAACAAGTATGAGTGTGTGTTGGTGTGCGGTGCACGGCACCCCGCCCGCCAGGTGGAGCAGGGGACGCCCTTCGCTCCCGGCAGACGGGTACCGGCGAGATCTCGCACACCAACAAAAAGGTCTGGTGTACAGTCACCCGCCTGTAGGGTGGAACAAGCACTGTCCTTCGATCCCCACTCGGCGGGCGCTGGTACACATAATATGGTGGCGAATGTTGAGGTGTGGTAAAGTTAGGGCGACGTCTCAACACAATCCCCCGTCCTCCTGGGGTAGGGGTGGAGTGGGGAAGGTGGGATAGGGAAGTGTGTACCAACCTGTACACACTGGGAGTTGGGGGATGGACCGGTTGAGAACCTTTTTGAACGCGGCACTGTATTTATAGCCCGTCCGTTCTGTTAGGCTGGGGATGGTGAACGGGGGCAGGAGACGTCTAACCCTAAGGTGCGGCAGGAGTGTGGACAACGGCAGACTACACCCACGCTCCCATGGTTGAGTGGTAGACCGATCGACACATCAAAAGAGAGTGCGACCAGCCCAGGTCTTTATGTTTTGTTAGGTAGTCCTGCGGGCCTAGTCCAAAGGCTAGGCCATGATCGCGCAGGACTCTAAAAGAAATGATATTGGCGTTGCAATTTTCAAAAATGTGGTTATAGCTGATGGGAGACCCGCACGAGCACAATGGTTTAAAGATTTTAAACTTTGTGGCTCTAGTGCGGAGTCTCCTAAATATTTGGGTTAGTGCTGAGGGGAACGTGGGTGTCTCAAGTTTAATAACATGGTTAGGTACTAAGGCCCTCCCTGCTGCATAGAGCTTGGAGTAAACCTCCGGGAGGGAAAAGCCTACGTCTGTGGTCACATCAGGGGACCCTGTCGCCAATTTGGCGGCAGCGTCAGCCATTTCGTTCCCCGTGAGCCCTACGTGGGACGGAACCCACTGTATGTCCACGGGGGTGCCAGCAGAAATAATTTGATGGCAGATTAATTTTATATCGTATAGCACCTCCATACGGTTACTGGAACCGTACAGAAGCGCTTGTACTGAGGACAGAGAGTCAGTGCATAAAACTATACTATGGGGGTTAACTGGAATATCATTAATGTATGTGAGGGCCATAAGAATGGCAAAAAGTTCAGCTGTAAAAATAGACACTCCGTCATTCAGGCGGTAGTGTTTAGTGACTTTTAGTTCCGGGATGACAAAGGCGCAGCCTACCCTCCCATTATCCAGCTTAGAGCCGTCTGTAAATATCTTTAGGTGTTGGGAAAATTTCTTGTGAAGAAGGTCATTGGCCAACATGGCCAGAAAATGAGGGTTATCCTGCTTTGTGGCCTCCGTCCCCAGGTCGCAATGAAAAGCAGGCGTTTCAAGCAGCCAGGGGGGGTAAGGAGGAACAGGTATTTTTTCAGGTATGACTTTATTAGTTATGCTGTGGTTTATGATGGGTTGAATATAATTTATCAGTGGCTGACACCTTGTCATCACACGGAGACCCCGTTTATTTGTAACTGGCATATTTTCATATTGTGGGAAATCTTCTAGTACATCGTCTACCGTGTTGTCCACACGTCCCGCACGCACATAGTAACGCGCAGCGCAGAGGCGGCGTTTGTCATCAAGACTCATCCAGCCAGCCTCCTGGTACACAGCCGAGTGGCTGGACCAGGGGAGGAGCCCCAGCGCTATGCGAAGCGCCTTGCACTCCACCCCACGGAGGCGGCCTAGGGCCTCTGCGCTGGCGGAAAAGAAAGCCTCCTGACCGTACGTCAAGCGTGATCTGATCAGCGCATTGACGATGGTCAGGAGAAACTTTTGGCCTCGGGCCCAGGGTTCACTATTTAGTATTTTTAATATACCTAACGCACGTTGGGCTTTTTGGACGAGATTCTCAATATGGACAGACCATGAAAGATTTTTTTCAACCGTAACACCTAGGAATTTTACGGTGTTACTTGGTTTGATGATTTTATTGTTTACAGTTATAAAGCATTTTTATGGAGAAGTTGTTGTCGACTAGCGACGAAAAAAACAGTTTTCTCAGGGGCTAGGGCAAAACCATTTAAGGTCATGTACCCACATAGATTATCAACATTGGTCTGGTAGCTGTCCATAGAGATCTCGTCCTTTCTACCTTTGGCCCCTCTAGGAATAGGCTTTTTGGTATCCAGGAGGGCTAGATCGTCAGCATAAAGTAGGACGGTCGCTCCCCCCACGTCCACACTGTCAATATCGTGCAACATAATACTGAACAGGGCCGGGGCGATAATACTCCCCTGGGGCACCCCCATGTCCAGTTTATGGGACGCAGAGAGAGCAGAACCGACTTTAACGTGTAACGTTCTGTCAGAAATAAAGGTTTTAATGAAATTATATATGTGGCCTGACAGGCCAATATTTTTAAGCTTTTGGAGTAACCTGTTGTGCCAGACACTGTCGTAGGCACCCTTTACATCAAAAAAGGTACCTAGCAGTGAGTTAGTTTTATAGGCTAGAGTTTTCCTTATGCGTTCAACAAAATTGACAACATGGTCCGTGCAGGACCGGCCCTTTCTAAAGCCGGCCTGGCATTTAGGTATTATGTGATTCCGCTGAAGGTAAAACTCGAGCCTCCTGTGGACGAGTCGCTCATAGAGCTTACCCAGGTGGGGCGTTAGGGAGATGGGCCTATAGCTGGTGGGGAGATCGCCCGGTTTCCCGTTTTTGGGGATGCCCACCACCTGGGCCTCCTTCCACGCACAAGGGATCTGGTTACTTAACCAACAGAAGTTAAAAAACGTATGGAGGGTTTTAAGAAAGCAGTCCGGGAAGTGCTTAATCATCTGATAGCAGATCGGGTCGGCACCAGCCGCCTTCTTGACTGACTTTAGCTGTCTAATGACTGTAGCTAGCTCTGTAAAACGGAGTTCGCTATTGACAGGCAAGTCGTCGTCACAGGCGGGGTGCACGAAACCCTCTTCCTGGTTAAGACGGTATTTTAAGCAGTCTGGGTTAAGGAAACGACTTTGACTAGCCCGGGCGAACGTTTCAGCCAGCGCCTCTGCCTTCTCTGAGTTGTTGGCAGTCAGGCGCTGGCCTACTTTGAGCGGCTTATCGGGCGTAGTACGACGTCTTTTAAATTGTTTTATTCTTTGCCACACTTTAACAGTGTCTTTATAAGTGTGGGCGTTTTCTGCACAGAATAGCTCCCAATCTTTAAGTTTTGCTGAGGCAATAATACGATTGCACTCAGCCTGTGAATCTTTCATTAATCTATAATTAAACTGGTTACTGTTTACCAAGTATTTACGGATAAAGTACCGTTTATCTTTTATGGCAACGTCGCACTCCTCGTTCCACCAAGAAACTTGCTGGGAACGGGCGCGTCCGTTGCCACTAGATTTTTTAGGTATGCTGACGTCTGCCGCTCCCAGGATACACGTGCGCAGGTTATCATAATATGCATTCACGTCCGGGGAGGAGAGGTCATGTACACTACTCTCCTCAAGCCGACCGCGCTCTTTTATACAGTGCGCAAACACTCGCGCCGGCAGTGCCGCCAAAGGGGCGCTCGCCATTGGTGGATTTTGCCGTTGACTCGACGTGCAGTTGGAGGGCTAGTGATGGGTATAAAAGGGGTCGGTCGCGTCGGCGTTGGCATTATTGGATTCGTTCGCTTTGCGTACGAATTTTTCAAACATCATCCAACTTGCATCATGTCTGGTCGCGGCAAAGGAGGAAAGGTTAAGGGAAAGAGCAAGTCTCGCTCGTCCCGTGCTGGACTTCAGTTCCCCGTGGGTCGTATCCACCGTCTGTTGCGCAAGGGCAACTACGCCGAGCGTGTGGGTGCCGGTGCCCCCGTGTACCTGGCTGCCGTGCTCGAGTACTTGGCCGCTGAGGTCCTGGAGTTGGCAGGCAACGCTGCCCGCGACAACAAGAAGACGAGAATCATCCCCCGTCACCTGCAGCTGGCCATCCGCAACGACGAGGAGTTGAACAAACTTCTGTCGGGTGTGACCATCGCCCAGGGTGGTGTGCTGCCCAACATCCAGGCTGTGCTTCTGCCCAAGAAGTCCCAGACCAAGGCTCCCGGTGGCAAGGCATAACAACTTTGCCTCTTTCACCTTCTTCTACAACAGGTCCTTCTCAGGACCACCTATTTTTTCCCAAGAGAGATAGACGTCTCGTTGCTTGCTTTGCCAGTGAAAAAGTGGTGTTGTGTTGTTTTGGTTTTGTTTTTTGTCGTCAATGTCCCAGCCGTTTTGGGGGTTGTTATTACTTATAGCCACTACACAATTCAGACGTAAACAACATCATTACACATACACAAATTCAATAATAATCAGCATCACAACAAGTCGTCATGAAAGTGCGAATAGACCAAGGGTTAAAATTAATAAACCCTCATTACATTTAGTCAAGTTTTGACTAAATGTTTTAACATAGAGGGGGAATCGAGACGAGGGTCGTATGTATGTATGTATGTATGTATGTATGTATGTATGTATGTATGTATGTATGTATGTATGTATGTATGTATGTATGTATGTATGTATGTATGTATGTATGTATGTATGTGTCTGTGTGTCTGTGTGTGTCTGTGTCTGTGTGTCTGTGTGTCTGTGTGTGTCTGTGTCTGTGTGTCTCGGTGTGTCTCTGTGTGTCTGTGTCTGTCTGTGTCTGTCTGTCTGTCTGTCTGTCTGTCTGTCTGTCTGTCTGTGCGTGTGTGTGTAGAGCGATTCAGACCAAACTACTGGACCGATCTTTATGACATTTTACATGAGAGTTCCTGGGAATGATATCCCCGGATGTATTTGTTTTAGCAATTTTTTTATAAAACGATCCAAATTTACGTTCATCTTATTCTTCATCATTTTGTGATTCCAAAAACATATAAATATGTTATATTTGGATTAAAAACAAGCTCTGAAAATTAAAAATATAAAAATTATGATGAAAATTAAATTTTCGAAATCAATTTAAAAACACTTTCATCTTATTTCTTGTCCGTTCCTGATTCCAAAAACATATAGATATGATATGTTTGGATTAAAAACACGCTCAAAAAGTTAAAACGAAGAGAGGTACAGAAAAGCGTGCTATCCTTCTCAGCGCAACTACTAACTACCCCGCTCTTCTTGTCAATTTCACTGCCTTTGCCACGAGCGGTGGACTTACGATGCTACGAATATACGGTCTTGCTGAAAAAGTATTTTTGCCTTACGCGACTTGTTTTATTATTATCAGGCAGAGGCTGCTTTGTGCCATCCAGCAAATCACATAGATAAAGTCATATCAGGAACATACATACATACATACATACATACATACATACATACATACATACATACATACATACATACATACATACATACATACATACATACATACATACATACATACATACATACATACATACATACATACATACATACATACATACATACATACATACATACATACATACATACATACATACATACATACACAATGTTGTACAGATGAAAATAGTCAAGGCATGCACAAATCACAGCCACAAAAACGCTTTTGTCCAACAACCACATGCACCACGGGTGCCTGCCTGAACCCTGCCTACGGTAGGTGATCGCATCAAAACAAACGTGGATGACAAGTGAATGTGAAGCCTAATTGATAAGGTGAATCCGACGGGCGCTGTGGCGGGGTGGTAAGACGTCGGCCTCTAGTAATCGGAAGGTCGAGGGATCGAATCCAGGCCCGGCCTGTTAAGTGTGGAGATTTTTCCGATCTCCCAGGTCAACTTATGTGCAGACCTGCTAGTGGCGTATCCCCCTTCGTGTGTACACGCAAGCACAAGACCAAGTGCGCACGGAAAAGATCCTGTAATCCATGTCAGAGTTCGGTGGGTTATAGAAACACGAAAATACCCAGCATGCTTCCTCCGAAAGCGGCGTATGGCTGCCTTAATGGCGGGGAAAAAACGGTCATACACGTAAAATTCCACTCGTGCAAAAACACGAGTGTGCGTGGGAGTTTCAGCCCACGAAGGCAGAAGAAGAAGAACAAGAACAAGAACAAAAAGAACAAGAACAAGAACAAGAAGACGAAGAAGGTAAGGTGAATCGAGTTGCTACGCCAACAAGCAACGTTTCAAGTGAGCAGGCTTCAAGTTGCATCACATTCACATGGAGAATGTACAACTTGAATCGATGTGCCGCAGGCTATAATGATAATGATAATGATGTCCTTCTTTGCAGCAATGTATCTAAATGATCATATAGCTGCAATTCCTGCCACACAGACTTTTCACATTGCAGGTTGGGGCTGGGTATGAGCAATTTGAGATATGATGTGTTTTACTTGAGCTGAAGACATTTGCTGACAGTGACAGTGGACAGTGACCAGTGACAGTGACCAGTGACAGTGACCAGTGACACAGACACAGACACAGACACAGACACAGACAGTGGGTGTGAAAATAGAGCGAGGCGACTCTTCGCTCTCTCAGCCAATCAAAGTTCACGCTTGTGGAGCGGTGTTTTGCTTTCTCACGGGCCCGCGTCTGCTGTATATAAGGCGGCTGCGCCGGCGAGCTGAGAAGCATTCTCGAATCGCACGACTCGTAGAAACATTCATCATGACTGGCCGTGGTAAAGGAGGAAAGGGTCTCGGAAAGGGGGGCGCCAAGCGTCACAGGAAAGTTTTGCGTGATAACATCCAGGGTATCACCAAGCCCGCTATCCGTCGTCTGGCTCGCCGTGGCGGTGTCAAGCGTATCTCTGGTCTCATCTACGAGGAGACTCGCGGAGTTCTCAAGGTATTCCTGGAGAACGTGATCCGTGATGCCGTCACGTACACTGAGCACGCCAAGAGGAAGACTGTGACCGCCATGGATGTGGTCTACGCCCTCAAACGCCAGGGTCGTACTCTGTACGGCTTCGGTGGTTAGACGCATCAAGTCGCGGATCTCGCATCCACAATAACCCTTCTCCGGTCCTTCTTAGGACCACCTTCATTTTCCCAAGAGGGGCTGAATGTGTCTCGTTGCCACTGCTAACTCCTTCGTGTTTACATATTAAAACACTATTGTTTGTTATTGTTTTGTCATTGATAGTGTCGTCGTAAATCTATACAAGTGTTGGCTACGTAAACAAAAGAGAAGGAGGGAGGGCAGGGGGTTGGATGTATGATTGCAACTGAGCGAAAGGGAACTGTCAAGAAAATGATGAGAGGCAAATAAAATGATCACTTATTGATATCAAATTGGAGCGCTTCAAGCCACAGACGGGGTCAATTTGATGCCAACCAGTGTCGATAGGCGCACAAGCAGAATGGATTATGACGTGCTCATTCATTTGTGCTCATCACACAGAGCTTCACTCATAGAGAAAGGGATCCCTCCCATTGGTGTTGTGTTGCATTAGAGATAGAAAGTAACGATTTGCGGGATAGAAATAATGCATTCTTGACCATGATTTTGTAGTGAGAGTGCTCATTTTGGACAAGAAAGCCGTCCATAGGGCAGAGAGAGAAGGCAAATTGTTGAAATGCATTAGCTGTTGATGTTTGGTCAAATACAGATGACAAATAGGGGTTTGAAATGATCATATGCGCAGGGACAACACAAGGGCTGGAGTTTTTGGTTCGTTAAATGGAGTGTGACTATAGTGCGAGTACTTAGGGAGGGTGTTGAAAGGAAATGTTTATGGTTGCTACGAGTGTAACAATTAGGATGGCAACGAGAGCAGACCAACTCTTTTGGGAAAAATGAAGGTGGCTCTGAAAAGAGCCGGGTTTGGAGGAGTCGGAACCGTTGGAGGGGCAACTTAAGCACGCTCTCCGCGGATACGGCGGGCCAGCTGGATGTCCTTGGGCATGATGGTGACACGCTTGGCATGGATGGCGCACAGGTTGGTGTCCTCAAAGAGACCGACCAGGTAAGCCTCGCTGGCCTCCTGCAGAGCCATGACGGCAGAGCTCTGGAAGCGCAGGTCTGTCTTGAAGTCCTGGGCGATTTCGCGCACCAGACGCTGGAAGGGCAGCTTGCGGATCAGGAGCTCGGTGCTCTTCTGGTAACGACGGATCTCACGAAGAGCCACAGTTCCAGGCCTGTAACGATGAGGTTTCTTGACTCCTCCAGTGGCAGGGGCGCTTTTGCGAGCGGCCTTGGTTGCCAGCTGTTTGCGAGGAGCTTTTCCTCCGGTGGATTTACGGGCGGTTTGCTTGGTACGTGCCATTTCGAAGTTAGAGTCGACTGAGCGGCCAGGAGAGAGAGAGAGAGAGAATTTGGGGTTTAACGTCCTCCCAGGTAACTAAGGACCTATATTGGGACATGATTTGGTTATACGCTGTATTGTGGGGGGGGGGGGGGTGGGGGGAGGGGGGAGTGGGCCGGAGCATGATGGGTTGGAGTTGTTTGGATGTTAAAAGTTGTTTGATAAAAGGGTTTGTTATAAAATGTTGTTTCTTTTTGTGCGATATGAGCACGTACCCTTCGCCACGCGAGACACTTTGTGGGGGAGGGGGGATTAAAAGAGTTTTTTGATTCTTTATTATTTCCAAAGTTGTGTTTAAAAAATTGATAAAATTTCAGAGCCACTCTGATAAAAAGTTTTAAAAGTCCAGTTACTTCAAATTGAAGTTAATATGTCTCAGCAATTTACATATATACAGAGGTTGCCTTGCCTTTAAACATATAACATATATATACAACATAGATCTTTCATTCTGTCATTCGTACCCTAAACACATAATAGAATAAAAAAGGAATGGTAAGAGTGGACCTGAGTCCTCTTAAAGTAAAATAGGTTTGTTTATCTACAAATAATCTAGTAAATTAGTTTTAGTTTATTCATTAGGTGTCTTAATTTGGGTGAGTCTTGGTGTGCGGTGCTCGGTGACCCACCCTCAGGAAGAGGCGGAGAGGGGAGGGGGGATGAGGTTGGAGGGAGGGGTGGTAACGGGCCCGTCGCTCCCGTTGGGCGGACACCGGCGGGACGCGCACACCAGATAGGCGAGAGGTTGGAGTATGGTGGTGAGGAGCGTCTCTTTTTATATGGGTGTTTGGTGTGCGGTGCACAGCTACACCCGTGCCAGGTGGAGCAGGGATGCCCTTCGCTCCCGGCGGGGGGGTGCTGGCGAGCTCGCACACCAACTGAGTAGTTGGAATATGGTAGAGAGTATAATGGGTAGACGCCAGGACACGAGCCCCCTTCCTTCTGGGGTGGGGGTGGAGTGGGGGAGGTGTGGGACAGGGACGCGTACCTACTGTACGCACAGGGAGGTGGGGGGGATGGACCGGTTTAGAGCCTTTTTGTACCCGGTACTGTGTTTTAAGCCCGTCCGTTCTGTTAGGCTGGGGTGAAGGTCGGGGGCTGTGGGCCCGTCGCACTGGGCTGTGGCTTCGTCGCACTATGCAGGAGAGATGTTGGGGCATGGTAGTTGAGCTATTTTTGGACATCGCCAGTGCTCCGGCCCCCAGTGGGGAACCGGCCAATGGGAGCGCTCCCTTGTGGGGCGCAGGCATTTGGAGGGTATCAATATACTGGCTACGTCGTTTAGATATGTAGAACTAGTTTGTTTTTAGAACCACTTCCCGAGCGGTGATGTGTATATTGTTTTGCAGACCAGTTTAACATGGCTCCACCCTAGGTCTTTATGATGATGGAGACATTGTGTAGGTGTGAGATTGAGTGTTTTTATGTGTTCATGTAGCCTGTGAAAGTATGTTGTATGTGGACATGCCGTGAAAATGTGGTGAAAATTTACAAGCTCTCCGCATGCGCAGAGGGGTTTGATAAATGTGTATAAACAGCTGTTTGTTCTGATTTTCCTGAACATGGTTAGTAGAGAGAGGGGGAGTACAGGGAACCTGTCCCTCTCTTCCCCTTGATTTTGTTCCTTGTTTAGTAAGTTAATAATTTTAGAGCTGGCCTCTGACAGGGAGACTTTTAAGTTTATGACAAACTGTTTATGTAAGAGTGCGGCTTCCTTCGCCGCACAGTCCGCTAGGTCGTTTCCTCGTATGCCTGTGTGTGAGGGAACATACTGGAGTTGTAGTTCGGTCCCAGTGATGATAATTTGATGGGCCAGGAATTTAATCTCTGTCTGAATTTCTGATCTGTTTTTTGTTTCTGACTGGAGTGCTTGGAGGGAGGATTTAGAGTCTGTGCAGACTACTACTGCGAACGGTTTGTTAGTAAGGTCATTTACGTAGGAAAGCGCCATATAAATGGCGAATAATTCTGCTGTGAAAATGGAAACACCATCGTTTAATTTAAACCTTTTAGTAATTTGGAGGTCGGGAATTACAAACGCACAGCCCACTGAGCCGTCGCTTAATTTTGACCCGTCCGTATATACTTTTAAAAAGTGTACATACTTGGTGTTTATCAGCTCTTTAGCTACCGATCCCGCAAGCAGGGGGTTATCCGATTTTTTTAAGTCTATGGGTAGACTGTCCGCAATAGATGGTATTTCGAGTAGCCAGGGGGGGTGCATAGGAGCGTTGTGTCTTACTATATCTTCAGTCTCTAGATTAACTTTTTTTAGGACTGGTTTGGCATACTCCCATATTGGGTAGATTTTATCATACTGTCTTTGGGATTTCTCTCTTAGCCAGGTATACTTTATGTTATTAAACTGGGTGAAGTCGTCTGTCAGTACTTCATTTGTGGGGTTAGAGTCAGTTGCCGTGGCTCTTAATACATATTGTGTTGCCCGCAACTTTCTTTCTTCAGCTAGGCTTAGCCAGCCCACCTCATCATATGTTGCTTTGTTGTTTGCCGATCTGGGTATATTGAGTGCAATTTTTAGGGCTTTTAACTCTACTGTTTCCAGCAGTTTAAGGTCTGATTTAGGGGCAGCGAAAAAGGCTTCTTGGCCATATGTGAGGCGTGACCGGACAAGTGCTTTAACTATGTCTGTTAAAAACTTCTGTCCCCTGGCCCATGGTTCCGCTCGCAGAAATTTTATCACGCTAATTACTTTGTTTGCTTTTTCTACAAGGTGGTTTATGTGGGGGCCCCAGAGCAGGTTTCTATGAATGACGACCCCTAAGAATTTCACGGTTTTGCTTGGTTTTAGTTTAATGTCACCCACTGTAAGGCGACAGTTATCTAATAACACTTTATGCCTGGATACAACCATGAATACTGTTTTCTCTGCAGAGAGGTCGAAGCCATTTAGGTGCATGTAATCTATCAGGTTATTTACCTTGGTTTGAAAAGGATTCATTTTGGGTTCTGTTTTGTTATAAATTCTAGGTTTTTGTGTGTCAATGATGACCATATCGTCTGCATACAGTAGGACGGTTGCACCTTTCACGTCTACTAGGTCTATGTCATGGAGCATGACACTGAAGAGAATCGGAGCAATTATACTGCCCTGGGGTACCCCCATTTCTAAGGGGTGTGGGTAAGAGAGAGCGTCGCCCACTTTAACCTGCATGGATCTACCTGTTATGAAATCTTTAATAAAGTTGTACGTGTGGCCTGTGATTCCCAGCCGCTGGATTTTAACGAGTAGGCGGGCGTGCCAGACGGTATCGTAGGCCTTCTTTACGTCGAAAAAGGTAGTTAGTAGGGTTTTGTTTTTACTTGTTAATGTTTTTTTCATTTTTTCCACCAGCCGTACCACGTGGTCTGTGCAGGATCGTCCTTTGCGAAAGCCTGCCTGGCAGGGCGGAATAATGTTATTTTTGTCAAGGAAGTACTCCATCCTGTTTTTGATAATACGTTCATAGATTTTCCCTAAGTGGGGGGTGAGTGAGATCGGTCTGTAACTGCTGGGAAGGTTTTTGGGTTTCCCTACTTTGGGGATCGCCACGACTTGTGCTTGTTTCCAGGCTATAGGAATTTTATCATTTTTCCAACATGTATTAAAAAAGTCAGTTAGAATACTTACAAAATGGTTTGGGAGTTGTTTTATCATACTATATGAGATTCTGCATGATCCGGGGGCCTTCTTCGCCTGCTTTATTTGTTTAATGGCCTTCCCGCATTCCGAGACAGACATGGCACAGTTTATGGGATTGCTATTATCTGGCTCTGGGTGTTTAAAATCTTTTTCCATTTCAGTACGGAAATGCAGTTTGTCTGGTTCCATGTACTTTAATTTACTAACCCGGGAGAAGGTCTCAGCCAGCACGTCCGCCTTATCCCTGTCTCCTACCGTTAATCTGCCGTTATCGTTAAGGGGTTTATCTGGAAGTTTAAATCTACCTTTGTGCTGTTTTATCTTTTTCCATACCTTACTGGAGTCTCTATATGATGTTATGTTTTCTGACACGAAGTTTGACCAGTCCTTCAGCTTGGCTTGGGCAGTTACCTTACTGCAATTTCTCTGATGATGTTTCATCAGGTCATAATTTATGTTATTTTGATTCTTTAGAAATCTTTGGGTGATAAGGCGTTTGTTATCTATGGCTTCCTGACATTCCTCATTCCACCAGGAGGCAGGCTGGGTTTTACCTGTGAACTTTTTAAATGTTTTTTTAGGTATGCTACGGTCAGCTGCGTCTATAATGCAGTTTCGCAAGTTGTTATAATATATTTCGATATCGTTATCTTGAACGTCCTCTGCTGAGGGTTTTTGTAGTAGCTGTTGAAAAAGCGACCAGTCCGCTAAGTTGTAATTATACTCTGCTTTCCTATTTTTATTTTCATGTCCGGGGTCAGTGTTATACAGGGTAATCAAAATAGCTAGGTGGTCGGATTGCAGGGTGTCTGGAAAGACTGTCCAGTCAGAATTTAGGTAGATGTCCGTGCTGACCAGGGACAGGTCTATGGCAGAGGGTTTATGATTGTGAACGTCCGGTATCCGAGTAACGGAACCGTCGTTTAGTAATTGTAGAAGAGAGTTATTTATGTTGTCAGCGAGGTGGCTGGTTTTGTTTTTAACATAAGGGTCCCACATGTTGTGATGGTCATTAAAATCTCCCACTATCATCCAGTGGCCTGCATTTTCGTTTAGCTCAGTCAGCCATGCTGAATCCTCTATTTTGCTGCATCCCTTAGGATAATAAACATTTACTAAGTTGATTTTTTTGCCGTATTTTGATGGTATCTGGACGGCACAGGAGTGTCCGAGTGGGTTAGGTGTTACCGGCGATTTTATGGCTTCGTACGATAGCCCGCACTTAATATATGTTACCACTTTTAGCCATTTGCCTTTGTCTTTAAGGTCAATAACAGGTGGGTAATAGAAGCCCTCCAGGTTTGGTAATTTGTTAAAATAGCATAGGGGAGACTGTATACAGAGGACGTCGCATTTATTTTGGCTTAAAAATTGGGTCAGATACAAGATATTTTTATTTAGGCTGCGACAGTTCCACTGTAGTACTGTTAGGTTTTTACCGCACGGTAAAATATTTTCTTTCCCTGTTTTTCCTGCCATTATGGACACTAGAATCGTAAATATTAATTGCGCTTTATAGAGCATGTTAACTGTTCGATGTTGCTTATTATGCATTATTTCTAATGTCTTGAATTTCTCGTGCGCTGAGCTCCCTGCTTCCAGCCAGGGCACCCAGTGCCAGTAGTTTTTTGTCTGGTGAGGTATGTACTGCCGGTTTTTGAGTTAAAGAGAAATAAACGTCTTCAATGGATTTGATCAAGAAGCCTGGGTTTTGTTGCTGTCTGGCCGCTATCATAAAACTGAGGCACATTTGCACGAATTCTGTGGCCTCGCCGTCTGGAGTGTTAGTCGTGAGTTCTTGTTGTTTTTGATTTTCTTGCTTTTGTAGTATTGCTGTGGCTAGTTCCTTTTCGGTTTTTAGTTTTTCTGCCCTGAGGATGTCTGTGATGCTGGTCTCTACTTTTTCCATTACTCGGGTGTAAATGTGGTCTATTGCTTTTTCTATAGTGTCTGAGGATGAGGGGATTTTGTTTGTCTGTGTTTGTTCTGCGTGTGTGCGTTGTGTTCGTGGCTCGTGGCTGATTGATTTGTCTATGGCTGTCTGTCTAGGTTTGGGTGGCACGTGGCTGTTAGACTTATTTGAGGTTGTCTGTTTGGATATGCGTGGTGGGAGAGGTTGTCGAGTTTCCCCCAGCTGTGTGCGCCTGAGCGCCTTTGCATATCCCTCCGCAGGGGTGGAGGTGACTTGGTTATGTGTGTGTGTTTGTGTTTTCCAGAAGCTATCTATTTGTGCGGGAGAGTCCCGTGTTTGTTTTTCTTCTTTTTCCTGTTTCTCATTGAGGATTTCTTTTCTCGCGCGCTGCATTGCCTCGGAGTAGGGTATGTAAGACTGAGAGCGGATCGTGTTTGCTCTCAGTCTTACCCTGTACTCCGGGCATCCCATGTAAGCGGCGGAGTGTCCACCGTGACAGTTAACACAGTATCTTTTTTGTTCGCAGCCCCCTGCCACGTCGTGGTCCCTGCCACCGCATCTAGCACATGTCTTTGTTTTTGCCCGGCACTGTGGACCGCTATGCCCAAATCGGCTGCACCGCCCGCAGCGTCTGACTGGGCAGGCGAACGCCTCGAGGGGAAGCTCCTCCCCCTCGAGGGTTACACTGTCTGGCAGAACAGCCGTTCTGAATGTGATTTTGATAGCCTCGGAGATGTCTCCTTTTTTGTTTTTTAATCTGACTATTTTTTTGATGGCTGCCAGGCCTTTCTGGGCAGTCTTGCCTGATTCCGACTTGATGTTTACTCGGATGTCCATCCGTAGGATTTCATTTTCAGAGTGTTCCCTAGGGATTCCTTTGACAACGCCCTCGGTCGTGGCTTCCGGAGCGAAGCATTTAATTGTTACGCCACCTAGATCAGTGATCTTAGTAAGTTTGTTTTGCTGGTTTTTGCTGTTGCAGCCCACTAGCCATCTCTCGCCCGCCAGGGGACGGAGAGAGAGCACCGGGCCCACCGCTGCCTGGATTGTTTTGAATCTGTGGAGGCCCAGCGCCCTGAACGTGGCGGGTCCCTCTTTTGTATCCTCCAAGATCACAGGGTGTTCAAGGAAGACTGGTGTGACTAAATTTTCCCTGAACAGATTTCTTCTTACTGGTTTTGGTTTTGGTTTTGTGTGTTCCTGGTTGTTGTTTTTTTCCAGGTGCGTAGGTTTTGGGTTTTGTTCCTGATCTAGGTTTTTGGACTTTTCTGGGTCCAAGGTCAAGTTTTGTCTTTTATTTGGGTCCTGGTCATGGTCCTGGTCATGGTCATTGTCTGTTTTTTCAGCTCCTGAGCTGGTGTCAGGGATTTGTTTTCTCTTTCTTTTTCGTCCGCGCGAGTCCGTGAAAGGCTCATCATCTTCTCCTGGGGGGTGGAGGGGATCAACGTCCCACTCGTTTATGATCGAGGCGTCGGACATATCTCCGTCGCCATCGGTCTCTATATTTGTGTCGCTGAACTCAGCCATGGTGGACGGGGGAAGGAGGCTCCACTCCCCCTCTCTCAAACGTGATGAGTTCAGCGGGAGCTCAGCTAAAAAACTGTGGCTAAAAGTACTATTCCACCGCGCACTCATTCATTCAGACGAGACGAGACAAGACAAGAACAAAGACGAAAACAAACATCAGAGACAAATCACATAGACTGGACAACTAGACAAGGCAACGCTATACAGACATACTTTATGCGTTAAAAGCTTAAACACAGTTAGGGACTAGAATTTCCGTTTTATTTTTTTAACAGTAGAGGGAGAATAATGGGTGGCGATGACAATGGTGGGGATGTTAATGAGAAATGAGAGATGACACCTACCAGAGGGGGGGACACCTAAGTTCTATCTACAATTTTGAAATGGTGGTACGGATTTAAACAAAAGAGACCCTAAGCTAAATCAATCGACTATAGAACCTAGAATGGCGGCACCAAGCAAAAAACCCTACCTTGCAGCAAAGGCTGCTCACTGTTTGAAAAAAGTGGAGAAAAGAAAAGGGGGTGTGGCAGTGTAGATAGTAGTTGCGCTGTAGTGGTGAGTGAAGTGAAGGCGACTCGTAGCTGGTGCAGTGCCCCAACGAACCGACCCTTTCCAAACCGTTCAAAACTTTTCGGGGAGTGTCTCCGTGACGTGAGCGTTTTTTTCCTGACTGAGTGTCAAGAAGTCAAATTGAGCAGCCAGGAGAGAGAGAATTTGGGGTTTAACGTCCTCCCAGGTAACTAAGGACCTATATTGGGACATGATTTGGTTATACGCTGTATTGTGGGGGGGGGGGGGGTGGGGGGAGGGGGGAGTGGGCCGGAGCATGATGGGTTGGAGTTGTTTGGATGTTAAAAGTTGTTTGATAAAAGGGTTTGTTATAAAATGTTGTTTCTTTTTGTGCGATATGAGCACGTACCCTTCGCCACGCGAGACACTTTGTGGGGGAGGGGGGATTAAAAGAGTTTTTTGATTCTTTATTATTTCCAAAGTTGTGTTTAAAAAATTGATAAAATTTCAGAGCCACTCTGATAAAAAGTTTTAAAAGTCCAGTTACTTCAAATTGAAGTTAATATGTCTCAGCAATTTACATATATACAGAGGTTGCCTTGCCTTTAAACATATAACATATATATACAACATAGATCTTTCATTCTGTCATTCGTACCCTAAACACATAATAGAATAAAAAAGGAATGGTAAGAGTGGACCTGAGTCCTCTTAAAGTAAAATAGGTTTGTTTATCTACAAATAATCTAGTAAATTAGTTTTAGTTTATTCATTAGGTGTCTTAATTTGGGTGAGTCTTGGTGTGCGGTGCTCGGTGACCCACCCTCAGGAAGAGGCGGGGAGGGGAGGGGGGATGAGGTTGGAGGGAGGGGTGGTAACGGGCCCGTCGCTCCCGTTGGGCGGACACCGGCGGGACGCGCACACCAGATAGGCGAGAGGTTGGAGTATGGTGGTGAGGAGCGTCTCTTTTTATATGGGTGTTTGGTGTGCGGTGCACAGCTACACCCGTGCCAGGTGGAGCAGGGATGCCCTTCGCTCCCGGCGGGGGGGTGCTGGCGAGCTCGCACACCAACTGAGTAGTTGGAATATGGTAGAGAGTATAATGGGTAGACGCCAGGACACGAGCCCCCTTCCTTCTGGGGTGGGGGTGGAGTGGGGGAGGTGTGGGACAGGGACGCGTACCTACTGTACGCACAGGGAGGTGGGGGGGATGGACCGGTTTAGAGCCTTTTTGTACCCGGTACTGTGTTTTAAGCCCGTCCGTTCTGTTAGGCTGGGGTGAAGGTCGGGGGCTGTGGGCCCGTCGCACTGGGCTGTGGCTTCGTCGCACTATGCAGGAGAGATGTTGGGGCATGGTAGTTGAGCTATTTTTGGACATCGCCAGTGCTCCGGCCCCCAGTGGGGAACCGGCCAATGGGAGCGCTCCCTTGTGGGGCGCAGGCATTTGGAGGGTATCAATATACTGGCTACGTCGTTTAGATATGTAGAACTAGTTTGTTTTTAGAACCACTTCCCGAGCGGTGATGTGTATATTGTTTTGCAGACCAGTTTAACATGGCTCCACCCTAGGTCTTTATGATGATGGAGACATTGTGTAGGTGTGAGATTGAGTGTTTTTATGTGTTCATGTAGCCTGTGAAAGTATGTTGTATGTGGACATGCCGTGAAAATGTGGTGAAAATTTACAAGCTCTCCGCATGCGCAGAGGGGTTTAATAAATGTGTATAAACAGCTGTTTGTTCTGATTTTCCTGAACATGGTTAGTAGAGAGAGGGGGAGTACAGGGAACCTGTCCCTCTCTTCCCCTTGATTTTGTTCCTTGTTTAGTAAGTTAATAATTTTAGAGCTGGCCTCTGACAGGGAGACTTTTAAGTTTATGACAAACTGTTTATGTAAGAGTGCGGCTTCCTTCGCCGCACAGTCCGCTAGGTCGTTTCCTCGTATGCCTGTGTGTGAGGGAACATACTGGAGTTGTAGTTCGGTCCCAGTGATGATAATTTGATGGGCCAGGAATTTAATCTCTGTCTGAATTTCTGATCTGTTTTTTGTTTCTGACTGGAGTGCTTGGAGGGAGGATTTAGAGTCTGTGCAGACTACTACTGCGAACGGTTTGTTAGTAAGGTCATTTACGTAGGAAAGCGCCATATAAATGGCGAATAATTCTGCTGTGAAAATGGAAACACCATCGTTTAATTTAAACCTTTTAGTAATTTGGAGGTCGGGAATTACAAACGCACAGCCCACTGAGCCGTCGCTTAATTTTGACCCGTCCGTATATACTTTTAAAAAGTGTACATACTTGGTGTTTATCAGCTCTTTAGCTACCGATCCCGCAAGCAGGGGGTTATCCGATTTTTTTAAGTCTATGGGTAGACTGTCCGCAATAGATGGTATTTCGAGTAGCCAGGGGGGGTGCATAGGAGCGTTGTGTCTTACTATATCTTCAGTCTCTAGATTAACTTTTTTTAGGATTGGTTTGGCATACTCCCATATTGGGTAGATTTTATCATACTGTCTTTGGGATTTCTCTCTTAGCCAGGTATACTTTATGTTATTAAACTGGGTGAAGTCGTCTGTCAGTACTTCATTTGTGGGGTTAGAGTCAGTTGCCGTGGCTCTTAATACATATTGTGTTGCCCGTAACTTTCTTTCTTCAGCTAGGCTTAGCCAGCCCACCTCATCATATGTTGCTTTGTTGTTTGCCGATCTGGGTATATTAAGTGCAATTTTTAGGGCTTTTAACTCTACTGTTTCCAGCAGTTTAAGGTCTGATTTAGGGGCAGCGAAAAAGGCTTCTTGGCCATATGTGAGGCGTGACCGGACAAGTGCTTTAACTATGTCTGTTAAAAACTTCTGTCCCCTGGCCCATGGTTCCGCTCGCAGAAATTTTATCACGCTAATTACTTTGTTTGCTTTTTCTACAAGGTGGTTTATGTGGGGGCCCCAGAGCAGGTTTCTATGAATGACGACCCCTAAGAATTTCACGGTTTTGCTTGGTTTTAGTTTAATGTCACCCACTGTAAGGCGACAGTTATCTAATAACACTTTATGCCTGGATACAACCATGAATACAGTTTTCTCTGCAGAGAGGTCGAAGCCATTTAGGTGCATGTAATCTATCAGGTTATTTACCTTGGTTTGAAAAGGGTTCATTTTGGGTTCTGTTTTGTTATAAATTCTAGGTTTTTGTGTGTCAATGATGACCATATCGTCTGCATACAGTAGGACGGTTGCACCTTTCACGTCTACTAGGTCTATGTCATGGAGCATGACACTGAAGAGAATCGGAGCAATTATACTGCCCTGGGGTACCCCCATTTCTAAGGGGTGTGGGTAAGAGAGAGCGTCGCCCACTTTAACCTGCATGGATCTACCTGTTATGAAATCTTTAATAAAGTTGTACGTGTGGCCTGTGATTCCCAGCCGCTGGATTTTAACGAGTAGGCGGGCGTGCCAGACGGTATCGTAGGCCTTCTTTACGTCGAAAAAGGTAGTTAGTAGAGTTTTGTTTTTACTTGTTAATGTTTTTTTCATTTTTTCCACCAGCCGTACCACGTGGTCTGTGCAGGATCGTCCTTTACGAAAGCCTGCCTGGCAGGGCGGAATAATGTTATTTTTGTCAAGGAAGTACTCCATCCTGTTTTTGATAATACGTTCATAGATTTTTCCTAAGTGGGGGGTGAGTGAGATCGGTCTGTAACTGCTGGGAAGGTTTTTGGGTTTCCCTACTTTGGGGATCGCCACGACTTGTGCTTGTTTCCAGGCTATAGGAATTTTATCATTTTTCCAACATGTATTAAAAAAGTCAGTTAGAATACTTACAAAATGGTTTGGGAGTTGTTTTATCATACTATATGAGATTCTGCATGATCCAGGGGCCTTCTTCGCCTGCTTTATTTGTTTAATGGCCTTCCCACATTCCGAGACAGACATGGCACAGTTTATGGGATTACTATTATCTGGCTCTGGGTGTTTAAAATCTTTTTCCATTTCAGTACGGAAATGCAGTTTGTCTGGTTCCATATACTTTAATTTACTAACCCGGGAGAAGGTCTCAGCCAGCACGTCCGCCTTATCCCTGTCTCCTACCGTTAATCTGCCGTTATCGTTAAGGGGTTTATCTGGAAGTTTAAATCTACCTTTGTGCTGTTTTATCTTTTTCCATACCTTACTGGAGTCTCTATATGATGTTATGTTTTCTGACACGAAGTTTGACCAGTCCTTCAGCTTGGCTTGGGCAGTTACCTTACTGCAATTTCTCTGATGATGTTTCATCAGGTCATAATTTATGTTATTTTGATTCTTTAGAAATCTTTGGGTGATAAGGCGTTTGTTATCTATGGCTTCCTGACATTCCTCATTCCACCAGGAGGCAGGCTGGGTTTTACCTGTGAACTTTTTAAATGTTTTTTTAGGTATGCTACGGTCAGCTGCGTCTATAATGTAGTTTCGCAAGTTGTTATAATATATTTCGATATCGTTATCTTGAACGTCCTCTGCTGAGGGTTTTTGTAGTAGCTGTTGAAAAAGCGACCAGTCCGCTAAGTTGTAATTATACTCTGCTTTCCTATTTTTATTTTCATGTCCGGGGTCAATGTTATACAGGGTAATCAAAATAGCTAGGTGGTCGGATTGCAGGGTGTCTGGAAAGACTGTCCAGTCAGAATTTAGGTAGATGTCCGTGCTGACCAGGGACAGGTCTATGGCAGAGGGTTTATGATTATGAACGTCCGGTATCCGAGTAACGGAACCGTCGTTTAGTAATTGTAGAAGAGAGTTATTTATGTTGTCAGCGAGGTGGCTGGTTTTGTTTTTAACATAAGGGTCCCACATGTTGTGATGGTCATTAAAATCTCCCACTATCATCCAGTGGCCTGCATTTTCGTTTAGCTCAGTCAGCCATGCTGAATCCTCTATTTTGCTGCATCCCTTAGGATAATAAACATTTACTAAGTTGATTTTTTTGCCGTATTTTGATGGTATCTGGACGGCACAGGAGTGTCCGAGTGGGTTAGGTGTTACCGGCGATTTTATGGCTTCGTACGATAGCCCGCACTTAATATATGTTACCACTTTTAGCCATTTGCCTTTGTCTTTAAGGTCAATAATAGGTGGGTAATAGAAGCCCTCCAGGTTTGGTAATTTGTTAAAGTAGCATAGGGGGGACTGTATACAGAGGACGTCGCATTTATTTTGGCTTAAAAATTGGGTCAGATACAAGATATTTTTATTTAGGCTGCGACAGTTCCACTGTAGTACTGTTAGGTTTTTACCGCACGGTAAAATATTTTCTTTCCCTGTTTTTCCTTCCATTAAGGACACTAGGACCATAAGTATTAATAGCACTTTACAGAGCGTGTTGCCCTGAGGTTTACGAAGTTGGTTGTTGAGCATTATTTCTAATGTCCTGGATTTCTAGGGCACTGAGCTCCTTGCTTCCAGCCAGGGCACCCAGTGCCAGTAGCTTGTTGTTTGGTGTAGTATGTGTTACAGGCCTCCCGGTCAAGGAGAAGTAAACTTCCTCGATTGACTTGATCAGGAAACCTGGATTTTGTTGTTGTCTGGCCGCTATCATGAAGCTGAGGCACCTCTGTACGAATTCAGTGGCCTCGCCATCTGAAGTGTTTGTAGTGGGATCTTGTTGTTTTTGATTTCCTTGTTGCTGTAGTATTGCTGTGGCTAATTCCTTTTCAGTTTGTAATTTTTCTGCTCTGAGGATGTCTGTGATGCTATTTTCTACTTTCTGCATCACTCGGGTGTATATGTGATCTATTGCTTTTTCTATTGTGTCTGGGGAGGGTGGAATTTGGTTTGTCTGTGTTTTCTCTGTATGAGTGCGTTGTGTTTGCGGTCCGTGACTGTTTGATTTGTTTATGGCTGTCTGTCTAGGTTTGGGTGGCACGTGGCTGTTAGACTTATTTGAGGTTGTCTGTTTGGATATGCGTGGTGGGAGAGGTTGTCGAGTTTCCCCCAGCTGTGTGCGCCTGAGCGCCTTTGCATATCCCTCCGCAGGGGTGGAGGTGACTTGGTTATGTGTGTGTGTTTGTGTTTTCCAGAAGCTATCTATTTGTGCGGGAGAGTCCCGTGTTTGTTTTTCTTCTTTTTCCTGTTTCTCATTGAGGATTTCTTTTCTCGCGCGCTGCATTGCCTCGGAGTAGGGTATGTAAGACTGAGAGCGGATCGTGTTTGCTCTCAGTCTTACCCTGTACTCCGGGCATCCCATGTAAGCGGCGGAGTGTCCACCGTGACAGTTAACACAGTATCTTTTTTGTTCGCAGCCCCCTGCCACGTCGTGGTCCCTGCCACCGCATCTAGCACATGTCTTTGTTTTTGCCCGGCACTGTGGACCGCTATGCCCAAAACGGCTGCACCGCCCGCAGCGTCTGACTGGGCAGGCGAACGCCTCAAGGGGAAGCTCCTCCCCCTCGAGGGTTACACTGTCTGGCAGAACAGCCGTTCTGAATGTGATTTTGATAGCCTCGGAGATGTCTCCTTTTTTGTTTTTTAATCTGACTATTTTTTTGATGGCTGCCAGGCCTTTCTGGGCAGTCTTGCCTGATTCCGACTTGATGTTTACTCGGATGTCCATCCGTAGGATTTCATTTTCAGAGTGTTCCCTAGGGATTCCTTTGACAACGCCCTCGGTCGTGGCTTCCGGAGCGAAGCATTTAATTGTTACGCCACCTAGATCAGTGATCTTAGTAAGTTTGTTTTGCTGGTTTTTGCTGTTGCAGCCCACTAGCCATCTCTCGCCCGCCAGGGGACGGAGAGAGAGCACCGGGCCCACCGCTGCCTGGATTGTTTTGAATCTGTGGAGGCCCAGCGCCCTGAACGTGGCGGGTCCCTCTTTTGTATCCTCCAAGATCACAGGGTGTTCAAGGAAGACTGGTGTGACTAAATTTTCCCTGAACAGATTTCTTCTTACTGGTTTTGGTTTTGGTTTTGTGTGTTCCTGGTTGTTGTTTTTTTCCAGGTGCGTAGGTTTTGGGTTTTGTTCCTGATCTAGGTTTTTGGACTTTTCTGGGTCCAAGGTCAAGTTTTGTCTTTTATTTGGGTCCTGGTCATGGTCCTGGTCATGGTCATTGTCTGTTTTTTCAGCTCCTGAGCTGGTGTCAGGGATTTGTTTTCTCTTTCTTTTTCGTCCGCGCGAGTCCGTGAAAGGCTCATCATCTTCTCCTGGGGGGTGGAGGGGATCAACGTCCCACTCGTTTATGATCGAGGCGTCGGACATATCTCCGTCGCCATCGGTCTCTATATTTGTGTCGCTGAACTCAGCCATGGTGGACGGGGGAAGGAGGCTCCACTCCCCCTCTCTCAAACGTGATGAGTTCAGCGGGAGCTCAGCTAAAAAACTGTGGCTAAAAGTACTATTCCACCGCGCACTCATTCATTCAGACGAGACGAGACAAGACAAGAACAAAGACGAAAACAAACATCAGAGACAAATCACATAGACTGGACAACTAGACAAGGCAACGCTATACAGACATACTTTATGCGTTAAAAGCTTAAACACAGTTAGGGACTAGAATTTCCGTTTTATTTTTTTAACAGTAGAGGGAGAATAATGGGTGGCGATGACAATGGTGGGGATGTTAATGAGAAATGAGAGATGACACCTACCAGAGAGGGGGACACCTAAGTTCTGTCTACAATTTTGAAATGGTGGTACGGATTTAAACAAAAGAGACCCTAAGCTAAATCAATCGACTCAAAACCTAGAATGGCGGCACCAAGCAAAAAACCCTACCTTGCAGCAAAGGCTGCTCACTGTTTGAAAAAGTGGAGAAAAGAAAAGGGGGTGTGGCAGTGTAGATAGTAGTTGCGCTGTAGTGGTGAGTGAAGTGAAGGCGACTCGTAGCTGGTGCAGTGCCCCAGCGAACCGACCCTTTCCAAACCGTTCAAAACTTTTCGGGGAGTGTCTCCGTGACGTGAGCGTTTTTTTCCTGACTGAGTGTCAAGAAGTCAATTGCGTATGCGCGGCCAGGAACTAGAGAGCGAGAGCAGCCAGGAACTAGAGAGACGTTTTATATGGGAAAGGCATTCGCAGCCCTGGCGCGCCGCTCTGATTTTAGCCAATGAAAGCCGTGGAGACATCAGCCGAAGATTCAAGCAACATTACCGTACAGGGCCACTTTTTGGGGGGTCTCTGTGCTGTGCTGTCGTGCGTGTGTGTGTGTGTGTGTGTGTGTGTGTGTGTGTGTGTGTGTGTGTGTGTGTGTGCCGTCAAAAGTACCAGGTACAAAGTATGATAAAGAAAGAAAGGAACGTACAAACTGACAAGCAAGCACACAAAAATGAAACCTTAACACACGCGTGCACAGCTCACAGCTAAATAAATGCTGAGGTGAACGCTCTTGTAAAAAAGTGTGTATGTACAAAGACGAGTTCTTTACATGTTATACGAGCAGGGCGCGCAAGGTGACAAAAACGAAAGAAGCAGTTGTGAAAAAGTGAAGTGAACACTTTTACGAGCGGCACACGTTTTGACAGTAGGAATTTGAGAGACAGCGAAGGAGAGAACATATGCTACACATAAGAGGCTGGCGACTTTGTGCAAAGTAATGGGTGTGCCGCTAATTAGTGTTAGAAAACTGCAACAGAGTAACAGGTATTTTGTCCGTTGTGTCTGAGTGGCGAGGTAGGCGTTTGATTTCTCTGTTTATTCACGTGTTATTTTAACCACAAAGAACTACAACAAAGAACAACAAAGAAAGAACACCATAAAAGTACCAGATATATTTTGAGGGTTGGTAAAAGTTGGTTGAGTTTTGTGAGATGCGTGAGATATATAGTAAATGATTTGTAGGATGACGATGACGATGACGATGACGATGACGATGACGATGACGATGACGATGACGATGTAGGTAGCAAGCCAGTTTTGCGGTGATAGCGGTTTGATGCAGTGACAGTGCTGTAGTAGACAGATTGTAGTGACGCCGGCCGGCGGATATTGATGACACTAATTTGACGGTTGACAAGTGATTTTTTTGTTTGTTTATGTAGTTTTGGTTATTTGTTGGATGTTTACTATATGCTTATACGCTTTTACATTATAATGGGTAAATATTATAATGGAGTTTTGTCCCCGAGATAGATGTTGGATCCGTTGGATCCGTTGGTTCCTTGACTACTAAATTAAATATAGGGAAGGAGAGAGAGACATTGTTGTGTACATGTATTGTGTATTGTGTATTGTGTATTGAGTGTGTATTGAGTTGGTTCGTTGGCAACGAGAAATTCATCTCTCTCTGGAAAAAGTGGGTGGTCCTGAGAAGGACCTGTGTGTTTTACGTTTGCCGGTTTGGCCAAACAGCAGTTTTAAGAGTCTACTTGCTGCTGGTGTACTTGGTGACGGCCTTGGTGCCCTCACTGACGGCGTGCTTGGCCAGCTCACCGGGGAGGAGGAGGCGGACCGCGGTCTGGATCTCCCGACTGGTGATGGTGGAGCGCTTGTTGTAGTGGGCCAGTCTGGAAGCTTCAGCGGCGATTCTCTCAAAGATATCGTTGACGAAGCTGTTCATGATAGACATGGCCTTGCTGCTGATGCCAGTGTCGGGGTGCACCTGCTTGAGCACCTTGTAGATGTAGATGGCGTAGCTTTCCTTCCTCTTCCTCTTGCGCTTCTTGTCGCCGGAGCGAACAGCCTTGGCCTTGCCGGCCTTCTTGGCGCCTTTGGAGCTAACTTTGGGTGGCATGGTTGATTCGTCTGCGGGTTGTGAGTCGCAAAAGGTAGCGCCGCCAAGCCGACCGCGCTCTTTTATACAGTGCGCAAACACTCGCGCCGGCAGTGCCGCCAAAGGGGCGCTCGCCATTGGTGGATTTTGCCGTTGACTCGACGTGCAGTTGGAGGGCTAGTGATGGGTATAAAAGGGGTCGGTCGCGTCGGCGTTGGCATTATTGGATTCGTTCGCTTTGCGTACGAATTTTTCAAACATCATCCAACTTGCATCATGTCTGGTCGCGGCAAAGGAGGAAAGGTTAAGGGAAAGAGCAAGTCTCGCTCGTCCCGTGCTGGACTTCAGTTCCCCGTGGGTCGTATCCACCGTCTGTTGCGCAAGGGCAACTACGCCGAGCGTGTGGGTGCCGGTGCCCCCGTGTACCTGGCTGCCGTGCTCGAGTACTTGGCCGCTGAGGTCCTGGAGTTGGCAGGCAACGCTGCCCGCGACAACAAGAAGACGAGAATCATCCCCCGTCACCTGCAGCTGGCCATCCGCAACGACGAGGAGTTGAACAAACTTCTGTCGGGTGTGACCATCGCCCAGGGTGGTGTGCTGCCCAACATCCAGGCTGTGCTTCTGCCCAAGAAGTCCCAGACCAAGGCTCCCGGTGGCAAGGCATAACAACTTTGCCTCTTTCACCTTCTTCTACAACAGGTCCTTCTCAGGACCACCTATTTTTTCCCAAGAGAGATAGACGTCTCGTTGCTTGCTTTGCCAGTGAAAAAGTGGTGTTGTGTTGTTTTGGTTTTGTTTTTTGTCGTCAATGTCCCAGCCGTTTTGGGGGTTGTTATTACTTATAGCCACTACACAATTCAGACGTAAACAACATCATTACACATACACAAATTCAATAATAATCAGCATCACAACAAGTCGTCATGAAAGTGCGAATAGACCAAGGGTTAAAATTAATAAACCCTCATTACATTTAGTCAAGTTTTGACTAAATGTTTTAACATAGAGGGGGAATCGAGACGAGGGTCGTATGTATGTATGTATGTATGTATGTATGTATGTATGTATGTATGTATGTATGTATGTATGTATGTATGTATGTATGTATGTATGTATGTATGTATGTATGTATGTGTCTGTGTGTCTGTGTGTGTCTGTGTCTGTGTGTCTGTCTGTGTCTGTGTGTGACTGTGTGTGTGTGTGTCTGTGTGTGTCTGTGTGTCTGTCTGTGTCTGTCTGTCTGTCTGTCTGTCTGTCTGTCTGTCTGTCTGTGCGTGTGTGTGTGTGTAGAGCGATTCAGACCAAACAGACCGATCTTTATGACATTTTACATGAGAGTTCCTGGGAATGATATCCCCGGATGTATTTGTTTTAGCAATTTTTTTATAAAACGATCCAAATTTACGTTCATCTTATTCTTCATCATTTTGTGATTCCAAAAACATATAAATATGTTATATTTGGATTAAAAACAAGCTCTGAAAATTAAAAATATAAAAATTATGATGAAAATTAAATTTTCGAAATCAATTTAAAAACACTTTCATCTTATTTCTTGTCCGTTCCTGATTCCAAAAACATATAGATATGATATGTTTGGATTAAAAACACGCTCAAAAAGTTAAAACGAAGAGAGGTACAGAAAAGCGTGCTATCCTTCTCAGCGCAACTACTAACTACCCCGCTCTTCTTGTCAATTTCACTGCCTTTGCCACGAGCGGTGGACTTACGATGCTACGAATATACGGTCTTGCTGAAAAAGTATTTTTGCCTTACGCGACTTGTTTTATTATTATCAGGCAGAGGCTGCTTTGTGCCATCCAGCAAATCACATAGATAAAGTCATATCAGGAACATACATACATACATACATACATACATACATACATACATACATACATACATACATACATACATACATACATACATACATACATACATACATACATACATACATACATACATACATACATACATACATACATACATACATACATACATACATACATACATACATACATACATACATACATACATACATACATACATACATACATACATACATACATACATACACAATGTTGTACAGATGAAAATAGTCAAGGCATGCACAAATCACAGCCACAAAAACGCTTTTGTCCAACAACCACATGCACCACGGGTGCCTGCCTGAACCCTGCCTACGGTAGGTGATCGCATCAAAACAAACGTGGATGACAAGTGAATGTGAAGCCTAATTGATAAGGTGAATCCGACGGGCGCTGTGGCGGGGTGGTAAGACGTCGGCCTCTAGTAATCGGAAGGTCGAGGGATCGAATCCAGGCCCGGCCTGTTAAGTGTGGAGATTTTTCCGATCTCCCAGGTCAACTTATGTGCAGACCTGCTAGTGGCGTATCCCCCTTCGTGTGTACACGCAAGCACAAGACCAAGTGCGCACGGAAAAGATCCTGTAATCCATGTCAGAGTTCGGTGGGTTATAGAAACACGAAAATACCCAGCATGCTTCCTCCGAAAGCGGCGTATGGCTGCCTTAATGGCGGGGAAAAAACGGTCATACACGTAAAATTCCACTCGTGCAAAAACACGAGTGTGCGTGGGAGTTTCAGCCCACGAAGGCAGAAGAAGAAGAACAAGAACAAGAACAAAAAGAACAAGAACAAGAACAAGAAGACGAAGAAGGTAAGGTGAATCGAGTTGCTACGCCAACAAGCAACGTTTCAAGTGAGCAGGCTTCAAGTTGCATCACATTCACATGGAGAATGTACAACTTGAATCGATGTGCCGCAGGCTATAATGATAATGATAATGATGTCCTTCTTTGCAGCAATGTATCTAAATGATCATATAGCTGCAATTCCTGCCACACAGACTTTTCACATTGCAGGTTGGGGCTGGGTATGAGCAATTTGAGATATGATGTGTTTTACTTGAGCTGAAGACATTTGCTGACAGTGACAGTGGACAGTGACCAGTGACAGTGACCAGTGACAGTGACCAGTGACACAGACACAGACACAGACACAGACACAGACAGTGGGTGTGAAAATAGAGCGAGGCGACTCTTCGCTCTCTCAGCCAATCAAAGTTCACGCTTGTGGAGCGGTGTTTTGCTTTCTCACGGGCCCGCGTCTGCTGTATATAAGGCGGCTGCGCCGGCGAGCTGAGAAGCATTCTCGAATCGCACGACTCGTAGAAACATTCATCATGACTGGCCGTGGTAAAGGAGGAAAGGGTCTCGGAAAGGGGGGCGCCAAGCGTCACAGGAAAGTTTTGCGTGATAACATCCAGGGTATCACCAAGCCCGCTATCCGTCGTCTGGCTCGCCGTGGCGGTGTCAAGCGTATCTCTGGTCTCATCTACGAGGAGACTCGCGGAGTTCTCAAGGTATTCCTGGAGAACGTGATCCGTGATGCCGTCACGTACACTGAGCACGCCAAGAGGAAGACTGTGACCGCCATGGATGTGGTCTACGCCCTCAAACGCCAGGGTCGTACTCTGTACGGCTTCGGTGGTTAGACGCATCAAGTCGCGGATCTCGCATCCACAATAACCCTTCTCCGGTCCTTCTTAGGACCACCTTCATTTTCCCAAGAGGGGCTGAATGTGTCTCGTTGCCACTGCTAACTCCTTCGTGTTTACATATTAAAACACTATTGTTTGTTATTGTTTTGTCATTGATAGTGTCGTCGTAAATCTATACAAGTGTTGGCTACGTAAACAAAAGAGAAGGAGGGAGGGCAGGGGGTTGGATGTATGATTGCAACTGAGCGAAAGGGAACTGTCAAGAAAATGATGAGAGGCAAATAAAATGATCACTTATTGATATCAAATTGGAGCGCTTCAAGCCACAGACGGGGTCAATTTGATGCCAACCAGTGTCGATAGGCGCACAAGCAGAATGGATTATGACGTGCTCATTCATTTGTGCTCATCACACAGAGCTTCACTCATAGAGAAAGGGATCCCTCCCATTGGTGTTGTGTTGCATTAGAGATAGAAAGTAACGATTTGCGGGATAGAAATAATGCATTCTTGACCATGATTTTGTAGTGAGAGTGCTCATTTTGGACAAGAAAGCCGTCCATAGGGCAGAGAGAGAAGGCAAATTGTTGAAATGCATTAGCTGTTGATGTTTGGTCAAATACAGATGACAAATAGGGGTTTGAAATGATCATATGCGCAGGGACAACACAAGGGCTGGAGTTTTTGGTTCGTTAAATGGAGTGTGACTATAGTGCGAGTACTTAGGGAGGGTGTTGAAAGGAAATGTTTATGGTTGCTACGAGTGTAACAATTAGGATGGCAACGAGAGCAGACCAACTCTTTTGGGAAAAATGAAGGTGGCTCTGAAAAGAGCCGGGTTTGGAGGAGTCGGAACCGTTGGAGGGGCAACTTAAGCACGCTCTCCGCGGATACGGCGGGCCAGCTGGATGTCCTTGGGCATGATGGTGACACGCTTGGCATGGATGGCGCACAGGTTGGTGTCCTCAAAGAGACCGACCAGGTAAGCCTCGCTGGCCTCCTGCAGAGCCATGACGGCAGAGCTCTGGAAGCGCAGGTCTGTCTTGAAGTCCTGGGCGATTTCGCGCACCAGACGCTGGAAGGGCAGCTTGCGGATCAGGAGCTCGGTGCTCTTCTGGTAACGACGGATCTCACGAAGAGCCACAGTTCCAGGCCTGTAACGATGAGGTTTCTTGACTCCTCCAGTGGCAGGGGCGCTTTTGCGAGCGGCCTTGGTTGCCAGCTGTTTGCGAGGAGCTTTTCCTCCGGTGGATTTACGGGCGGTTTGCTTGGTACGTGCCATTTCGAAGTTAGAGTCGACTGAGCAGCCAGGAGAGAGAGAGAGAGAGAATTTGGGGTTTAACGTCCTCCCAGGTAACTAAGGACCTATATTGGGACATGATTTGGTTATACGCTGTATTGTGGGGGGGGGGGGGGTGGGGGGAGGGGGGAGTGGGCCGGAGCATGATGGGTTGGAGTTGTTTGGATGTTAAAAGTTGTTTGATAAAAGGGGTTTGTTATAAAATGTTGTTTCTTTTTGTGCGATATGAGCACGTACCCTTCGCCACGCGAGACACTTTGTGGGGGAGGGGGGATTAAAAGAGTTTTTTGATTCTTTATTATTTCCAAAGTTGTGTTTAAAAAATTGATAAAATTTCAGAGCCACTCTGATAAAAAGTTTTAAAAGTCCAGTTACTTCAAATTGAAGTTAATATGTCTCAGCAATTTACATATATACAGAGGTTGCCTTGCCTTTAAACATATAACATATATATACAACATAGATCTTTCATTCTGTCATTCGTACCCTAAACACATAATAGAATAAAAAAGGAATGGTAAGAGTGGACCTGAGTCCTCTTAAAGTAAAATAGGTTTGTTTATCTACAAATAATCTAGTAAATTAGTTTTAGTTTATTCATTAGGTGTCTTAATTTGGGTGAGTCTTGGTGTGCGGTGCTCGGTGACCCACCCTCAGGAAGAGGCGGAGAGGGGAGGGGGGATGAGGTTGGAGGGAGGGGGGGTAACGGGCCCGTCGCTCCCGTTGGGCGGACACCGGCGGGACGCGCACACCAGATAGGCGAGAGGTTGGAGTATGGTGGTGAGGAGCGTCTCTTTTTATATGGGTGTTTGGTGTGCGGTGCACAGCTACACCCGTGCCAGGTGGAGCAGGGATGCCCTTCGCTCCCGGCGGGGGGGTGCTGGCGAGCTCGCACACCAACTGAGTAGTTGGAATATGGTAGAGAGTATAATGGGTAGACGCCAGGACACGAGCCCCCTTCCTTCTGGGGTGGGGGTGGAGTGGGGGAGGTGTGGGACAGGGACGCGTACCTACTGTACGCACAGGGAGGTGGGGGGGATGGACCGGTTTAGAGCCTTTTTGTACCCGGTACTGTGTTTTAAGCCCGTCCGTTCTGTTAGGCTGGGGTGAAGGTCGGAGGCTGTGGGCCAGTCGCACTGGGCTGTGGATTCGTCGCACTATGCAGGAGAGATGTTGGGGCATGGTAGTTGAGCTATTTTTGGACATCGCCAGTGCTCCGGCCCCCAGTGGGGAACCGGCCAATGGGAGCGCTCCCTTGTGGGGCGCAGGCATTTGGAGGGTATCAATATACTGGCTACGTCGTTTAGATATGTAGAACTAGTTTGTTTTTAGAACCACTTCCCGAGCGGTGATGTGTATATTGTTTTGCAGACCAGTTTAACATGGCTCCACCCTAGGTCTTTATGATGATGGAGACATTGTGTAGGTGTGAGATTGAGTGTTTTTATGTGTTCATGTAGCCTGTGAAAGTATGTTGTATGTGGACATGCCGTGAAAATGTGGTGAAAATTTACAAGCTCTCCGCATGCGCAGAGGGGTTTGATAAATGTGTATAAACAGCTGTTTGTTCTGATTTTCCTGAACATGGTTAGTAGAGAGAGGGGGAGTACAGGGAACCTGTCCCTCTCTTCCCCTTGATTTTGTTCCTTGTTTAGTAAGTTAATAATTTTAGAGCTGGCCTCTGACAGGGAGACTTTTAAGTTTATGACAAACTGTTTATGTAAGAGTGCGGCTTCCTTCGCCGCACAGTCCGCTAGGTCGTTTCCTCGTATGCCTGTGTGTGAGGGAACATACTGGAGTTGTAGTTCGGTCCCAGTGATGATAATTTGATGGGCCAGGAATTTAATCTCTGTCTGAATTTCTGATCTGTTTTTTGTTTCTGACTGGAGTGCTTGGAGGGAGGATTTAGAGTCTGTGCAGACTACTACTGCGAACGGTTTGTTAGTAAGGTCATTTACGTAGGAAAGCGCCATATAAATGGCGAATAATTCTGCTGTGAAAATGGAAACACCATCGTTTAATTTAAACCTTTTAGTAATTTGGAGGTCGGGAATTACAAACGCACAGCCCACTGAGCCGTCGCTTAATTTTGACCCGTCCGTATATACTTTTAAAAAGTGTACATACTTGGTGTTTATCAGCTCTTTAGCTACCGATCCCGCAAGCAGGGGGTTATCCGATTTTTTTAAGTCTATGGGTAGACTGTCCGCAATAGATGGTATTTCGAGTAGCCAGGGGGGGTGCATAGGAGCGTTGTGTCTTACTATATCTTCAGTCTCTAGATTAACTTTTTTTAGGACTGGTTTGGCATACTCCCATATTGGGTAGATTTTATCATACTGTCTTTGGGATTTCTCTCTTAGCCAGGTATACTTTATGTTATTAAACTGGGTGAAGTCGTCTGTCAGTACTTCATTTGTGGGGTTAGAGTCAGTTGCCGTGGCTCTTAATACATATTGTGTTGCCCGCAACTTTCTTTCTTCAGCTAGGCTTAGCCAGCCCACCTCATCATATGTTGCTTTGTTGTTTGCCGATCTGGGTATATTGAGTGCAATTTTTAGGGCTTTTAACTCTACTGTTTCCAGCAGTTTAAGGTCTGATTTAGGGGCAGCGAAAAAGGCTTCTTGGCCATATGTGAGGCGTGACCGGACAAGTGCTTTAACTATGTCTGTTAAAAACTTCTGTCCCCTGGCCCATGGTTCCGCTCGCAGAAATTTTATCACGCTAATTACTTTGTTTGCTTTTTCTACAAGGTGGTTTATGTGGGGGCCCCAGAGCAGGTTTCTATGAATGACGACCCCTAAGAATTTCACGGTTTTGCTTGGTTTTAGTTTAATGTCACCCACTGTAAGGCGACAGTTATCTAATAACACTTTATGCCTGGATACAACCATGAATACTGTTTTCTCTGCAGAGAGGTCGAAGCCATTTAGGTGCATGTAATCTATCAGGTTATTTACCTTGGTTTGAAAAGGATTCATTTTGGGTTCTGTTTTGTTATAAATTCTAGGTTTTTGTGTGTCAATGATGACCATATCGTCTGCATACAGTAGGACGGTTGCACCTTTCACGTCTACTAGGTCTATGTCATGGAGCATGACACTGAAGAGAATCGGAGCAATTATACTGCCCTGGGGTACCCCCATTTCTAAGGGGTGTGGGTAAGAGAGAGCGTCGCCCACTTTAACCTGCATGGATCTACCTGTTATGAAATCTTTAATAAAGTTGTACGTGTGGCCTGTGATTCCCAGCCGCTGGATTTTAACGAGTAGGCGGGCGTGCCAGACGGTATCGTAGGCCTTCTTTACGTCGAAAAAGGTAGTTAGTAGGGTTTTGTTTTTACTTGTTAATGTTTTTTTCATTTTTTCCACCAGCCGTACCACGTGGTCTGTGCAGGATCGTCCTTTGCGAAAGCCTGCCTGGCAGGGCGGAATAATGTTATTTTTGTCAAGGAAGTACTCCATCCTGTTTTTGATAATACGTTCATAGATTTTCCCTAAGTGGGGGGTGAGTGAGATCGGTCTGTAACTGCTGGGAAGGTTTTTGGGTTTCCCTACTTTGGGGATCGCCACGACTTGTGCTTGTTTCCAGGCTATAGGAATTTTATCATTTTTCCAACATGTATTAAAAAAGTCAGTTAGAATACTTACAAAATGGTTTGGGAGTTGTTTTATCATACTATATGAGATTCTGCATGATCCGGGGGCCTTCTTCGCCTGCTTTATTTGTTTAATGGCCTTCCCGCATTCCGAGACAGACATGGCACAGTTTATGGGATTGCTATTATCTGGCTCTGGGTGTTTAAAATCTTTTTCCATTTCAGTACGGAAATGCAGTTTGTCTGGTTCCATGTACTTTAATTTACTAACCCGGGAGAAGGTCTCAGCCAGCACGTCCGCCTTATCCCTGTCTCCTACCGTTAATCTGCCGTTATCGTTAAGGGGTTTATCTGGAAGTTTAAATCTACCTTTGTGCTGTTTTATCTTTTTCCATACCTTACTGGAGTCTCTATATGATGTTATGTTTTCTGACACGAAGTTTGACCAGTCCTTCAGCTTGGCTTGGGCAGTTACCTTACTGCAATTTCTCTGATGATGTTTCATCAGGTCATAATTTATGTTATTTTGATTCTTTAGAAATCTTTGGGTGATAAGGCGTTTGTTATCTATGGCTTCCTGACATTCCTCATTCCACCAGGAGGCAGGCTGGGTTTTACCTGTGAACTTTTTAAATGTTTTTTTAGGTATGCTACGGTCAGCTGCGTCTATAATGCAGTTTCGCAAGTTGTTATAATATATTTCGATATCGTTATCTTGAACGTCCTCTGCTGAGGGTTTTTGTAGTAGCTGTTGAAAAAGCGACCAGTCCGCTAAGTTGTAATTATACTCTGCTTTCCTATTTTTATTTTCATGTCCGGGGTCAGTGTTATACAGGGTAATCAAAATAGCTAGGTGGTCGGATTGCAGGGTGTCTGGAAAGACTGTCCAGTCAGAATTTAGGTAGATGTCCGTGCTGACCAGGGACAGGTCTATGGCAGAGGGTTTATGATTGTGAACGTCCGGTATCCGAGTAACGGAACCGTCGTTTAGTAATTGTAGAAGAGAGTTATTTATGTTGTCAGCGAGGTGGCTGGTTTTGTTTTTAACATAAGGGTCCCACATGTTGTGATGGTCATTAAAATCTCCCACTATCATCCAGTGGCCTGCATTTTCGTTTAGCTCAGTCAGCCATGCTGAATCCTCTATTTTGCTGCATCCCTTAGGATAATAAACATTTACTAAGTTGATTTTTTTGCCGTATTTTGATGGTATCTGGACGGCACAGGAGTGTCCGAGTGGGTTAGGTGTTACCGGCGATTTTATGGCTTCGTACGATAGCCCGCACTTAATATATGTTACCACTTTTAGCCATTTGCCTTTGTCTTTAAGGTCAATAACAGGTGGGTAATAGAAGCCCTCCAGGTTTGGTAATTTGTTAAAATAGCATAGGGGAGACTGTATACAGAGGACGTCGCATTTATTTTGGCTTAAAAATTGGGTCAGATACAAGATATTTTTATTTAGGCTGCGACAGTTCCACTGTAGTACTGTTAGGTTTTTACCGCACGGTAAAATATTTTCTTTCCCTGTTTTTCCTGCCATTATGGACACTAGAATCGTAAATATTAATTGCGCTTTATAGAGCATGTTAACTGTTCGATGTTGCTTATTATGCATTATTTCTAATGTCTTGAATTTCTCGTGCGCTGAGCTCCCTGCTTCCAGCCAGGGCACCCAGTGCCAGTAGTTTTTTGTCTGGTGAGGTATGTACTGCCGGTTTTTGAGTTAAAGAGAAATAAACGTCTTCAATGGATTTGATCAAGAAGCCTGGGTTTTGTTGCTGTCTGGCCGCTATCATAAAACTGAGGCACATTTGCACGAATTCTGTGGCCTCGCCGTCTGGAGTGTTAGTCGTGAGTTCTTGTTGTTTTTGATTTTCTTGCTTTTGTAGTATTGCTGTGGCTAGTTCCTTTTCGGTTTTTAGTTTTTCTGCCCTGAGGATGTCTGTGATGCTGGTCTCTACTTTTTCCATTACTCGGGTGTAAATGTGGTCTATTGCTTTTTCTATAGTGTCTGAGGATGAGGGGATTTTGTTTGTCTGTGTTTGTTCTGCGTGTGTGCGTTGAGTTCGTGGCTCGTGGCTGATTGATTTGTCTATGGCTGTCTGTCTAGGTTTGGGTGGCACGTGGCTGTTGGACTTATTTGAGGTTGTCTGTTTGGGTATGCGTGGTGGGAGAGGTTGTCGAGTTTCCCCCAGCTGTGTGCGCCTGAGCGCCTTTGCATATCCCTCCGCAGGGGTGGAGGTGACTTGGTTATGTGTGTGTGTTTGTGTTTTCCAGAAGCTATCTATTTGTGCGGGAGAGTCCCGTGTTTGTTTTTCTTCTTTTTCCTGTTTCTCATTGAGGATTTCTTTTCTCGCGCGCTGCATTGCCTCGGAGTAGGGTATGTAAGACTGAGAGCGGATCGTGTTTGCTCTCAGTCTTACCCTGTACTCCGGGCATCCCATGTAAGCGGCGGAGTGTCCACCGTGACAGTTAACACAGTATCTTTTTTGTTCGCAGCCCCCTGCCACGTCGTGGTCCCTGCCACCGCATCTAGCACATGTCTTTGTTTTTGCCCGGCACTGTGGACCGCTATGCCCAAATCGGCTGCACCGCCCGCAGCGTCTGACTGGGCAGGCGAACGCCTCGAGGGGAAGCTCCTCCCCCTCGAGGGTTACACTGTCTGGCAGAACAGCCGTTCTGAATGTGATTTTGATAGCCTCGGAGATGTCTCCTTTTTTGTTTTTTAATCTGACTATTTTTTTGATGGCTGCCAGGCCTTTCTGGGCAGTCTTGCCTGATTCCGACTTGATGTTTACTCGGATGTCCATCCGTAGGATTTCATTTTCAGAGTGTTCCCTAGGGATTCCTTTGACAACGCCCTCGGTCGTGGCTTCCGGAGCGAAGCATTTAATTGTTACGCCACCTAGATCAGTGATCTTAGTAAGTTTGTTTTGCTGGTTTTTGCTGTTGCAGCCCACTAGCCATCTCTCGCCCGCCAGGGGACGGAGAGAGAGCACCGGGCCCACCGCTGCCTGGATTGTTTTGAATCTGTGGAGGCCCAGCGCCCTGAACGTGGCGGGTCCCTCTTTTGTATCCTCCAAGATCACAGGGTGTTCAAGGAAGACTGGTGTGACTAAATTTTCCCTGAACAGATTTCTTCTTACTGGTTTTGGTTTTGGTTTTGTGTGTTCCTGGTTGTTGTTTTTTTCCAGGTGCGTAGGTTTTGGGTTTTGTTCCTGATCTAGGTTTTTGGACTTTTCTGGGTCCAAGGTCAAGTTTTGTCTTTTATTTGGGTCCTGGTCATGGTCCTGGTCATGGTCATTGTCTGTTTTTTCAGCTCCTGAGCTGGTGTCAGGGATTTGTTTTCTCTTTCTTTTTCGTCCGCGCGAGTCCGTGAAAGGCTCATCATCTTCTCCTGGGGGGTGGAGGGGATCAACGTCCCACTCGTTTATGATCGAGGCGTCGGACATATCTCCGTCGCCATCGGTCTCTATATTTGTGTCGCTGAACTCAGCCATGGTGGACGGGGGAAGGAGGCTCCACTCCCCCTCTCTCAAACGTGATGAGTTCAGCGGGAGCTCAGCTAAAAAACTGTGGCTAAAAGTACTATTCCACCGCGCACTCATTCATTCAGACGAGACGAGACAAGACAAGAACAAAGACGAAAACAAACATCAGAGACAAATCACATAGACTGGACAACTAGACAAGGCAACGCTATACAGACATACTTTATGCGTTAAAAGCTTAAACACAGTTAGGGACTAGAATTTCCGTTTTATTTTTTTAACAGTAGAGGGAGAATAATGGGTGGCGATGACAATGGTGGGGATGTTAATGAGAAATGAGAGATGACACCTACCAGAGGGGGGGACACCTAAGTTCTATCTACAATTTTGAAATGGTGGTACGGATTTAAACAAAAGAGACCCTAAGCTAAATCAATCGACTATAGAACCTAGAATGGCGGCACCAAGCAAAAAACCCTACCTTGCAGCAAAGGCTGCTCACTGTTTGAAAAAAGTGGAGAAAAGAAAAGGGGGTGTGGCAGTGTAGATAGTAGTTGCGCTGTAGTGGTGAGTGAAGTGAAGGCGACTCGTAGCTGGTGCAGTGCCCCAACGAACCGACCCTTTCCAAACCGTTCAAAACTTTTCGGGGAGTGTCTCCGTGACGTGAGCGTTTTTTTCCTGACTGAGTGTCAAGAAGTCAAATTGCGTGTGAGAGCAGCCAGGAACTAGAGAGACCTTTTATATGGGAAAGGCGAGCAGCCAGGAACTAGAGAGACGTTTTATATGGGAAAGGCATTCGCAGCCCTGGCGCGCCGCTCTGATTTTAGCCAATGAAAGCCGTGGAGACATCAGCCGAAGATTCAAGCAACATTACCGTACAGGGCCACTTTTTGGGGGGTCTCTGTGCTGTGCTGTCGTGCGTGTGTGTGTGTGTGTGTGTGTGTGTGTGTGTGTGTGTGTGTGTGCCGTCAAAAGTACCAGGTACAAAGTATGATAAAGAAAGAAAGGAACGTACAAACTGACAAGCAAGCACACAAAAATGAAACCTTAACACACGCGTGCACAGCTCACAGCTAAATAAATGCTGAGGTGAACGCTCTTGTAAAAAAGTGTGTATGTACAAAGACGAGTTCTTTACATGTTATACGAGCAGGGCGCGCAAGGTGACAAAAACGAAAGAAGCAGTTGTGAAAAAGTGAAGTGAACACTTTTACGAGCGGCACACGTTTTGACAGTAGGAATTTGAGAGACAGCGAAGGAGAGAACATATGCTACACATAAGAGGCTGGCGACTTTGTGCAAAGTAATGGGTGTGCCGCTAATTAGTGTTAGAAAACTGCAACAGAGTAACAGGTATTTTGTCCGTTGTGTCTGAGTGGCGAGGTAGGCGTTTGATTTCTCTGTTTATTCACGTGTTATTTTAACCACAAAGAACTACAACAAAGAACAACAAAGAAAGAACACCATAAAAGTACCAGATATATTTTGAGGGTTGGTAAAAGTTGGTTGAGTTTTGTGAGATGCGTGAGATATATAGTAAATGATTTGTAGGATGACGATGACGATGACGATGACGATGACGATGACGATGACGATGACGATGACGATGTAGGTAGCAAGCCAGTTTTGCGGTGATAGCGGTTTGATGCAGTGACAGTGCTGTAGTAGACAGATTGTAGTGACGCCGGCCGGCGGATATTGATGACACTAATTTGACGGTTGACAAGTGATTTTTTTGTTTGTTTATGTAGTTTTGGTTATTTGTTGGATGTTTACTATATGCTTATACGCTTTTACATTATAATGGGTAAATATTATAATGGAGTTTTGTCCCCGAGATAGATGTTGGATCCGTTGGATCCGTTGGTTCCTTGACTACTAAATTAAATATAGGGAAGGAGAGAGAGACATTGTTGTGTACATGTATTGTGTATTGTGTATTGTGTATTGAGTGTGTATTGAGTTGGTTCGTTGGCAACGAGAAATTCATCTCTCTCTGGAAAAAGTGGGTGGTCCTGAGAAGGACCTGTGTGTTTTACGTTTGCCGGTTTGGCCAAACAGCAGTTTTAAGAGTCTACTTGCTGCTGGTGTACTTGGTGACGGCCTTGGTGCCCTCACTGACGGCGTGCTTGGCCAGCTCACCGGGGAGGAGGAGGCGGACCGCGGTCTGGATCTCCCGACTGGTGATGGTGGAGCGCTTGTTGTAGTGGGCCAGTCTGGAAGCTTCAGCGGCGATTCTCTCAAAGATATCGTTGACGAAGCTGTTCATGATAGACATGGCCTTGCTGCTGATGCCAGTGTCGGGGTGCACCTGCTTGAGCACCTTGTAGATGTAGATGGCGTAGCTTTCCTTCCTCTTCCTCTTGCGCTTCTTGTCGCCGGAGCGAACAGCCTTGGCCTTGCCGGCCTTCTTGGCGCCTTTGGAGCTAACTTTGGGTGGCATGGTTGATTCGTCTGCGGGTTGTGAGTCGCAAAAGGTAGCGCCGCCAAGCCGACCGCGCTCTTTTATACAGTGCGCAAACACTCGCGCCGGCAGTGCCGCCAAAGGGGCGCTCGCCATTGGTGGATTTTGCCGTTGACTCGACGTGCAGTTGGAGGGCTAGTGATGGGTATAAAAGGGGTCGGTCGCGTCGGCGTTGGCATTATTGGATTCGTTCGCTTTGCGTACGAATTTTTCAAACATCATCCAACTTGCATCATGTCTGGTCGCGGCAAAGGAGGAAAGGTTAAGGGAAAGAGCAAGTCTCGCTCGTCCCGTGCTGGACTTCAGTTCCCCGTGGGTCGTATCCACCGTCTGTTGCGCAAGGGCAACTACGCCGAGCGTGTGGGTGCCGGTGCCCCCGTGTACCTGGCTGCCGTGCTCGAGTACTTGGCCGCTGAGGTCCTGGAGTTGGCAGGCAACGCTGCCCGCGACAACAAGAAGACGAGAATCATCCCCCGTCACCTGCAGCTGGCCATCCGCAACGACGAGGAGTTGAACAAACTTCTGTCGGGTGTGACCATCGCCCAGGGTGGTGTGCTGCCCAACATCCAGGCTGTGCTTCTGCCCAAGAAGTCCCAGACCAAGGCTCCCGGTGGCAAGGCATAACAACTTTGCCTCTTTCACCTTCTTCTACAACAGGTCCTTCTCAGGACCACCTATTTTTTCCCAAGAGAGATAGACGTCTCGTTGCTTGCTTTGCCAGTGAAAAAGTGGTGTTGTGTTGTTTTGGTTTTGTTTTTTGTCGTCAATGTCCCAGCCGTTTTGGGGGTTGTTATTACTTATAGCCACTACACAATTCAGACGTAAACAACATCATTACACATACACAAATTCAATAATAATCAGCATCACAACAAGTCGTCATGAAAGTGCGAATAGACCAAGGGTTAAAATTAATAAACCCTCATTACATTTAGTCAAGTTTTGACTAAATGTTTTAACATAGAGGGGGAATCGAGACGAGGGTCGTATGTATGTATGTATGTATGTATGTATGTATGTATGTATGTATGTATGTATGTATGTATGTATGTATGTATGTATGTATGTATGTATGTATGTATGTATGTATGTGTGTGTGTGTGTGTGTATGTGTGTGTGTGTGTGTGTGTGTGTGTCTGTCTGTGTCTGTCTGTCTGTCTGTGTCTGTGTGTCTCTGTGTGTCTGTGTCTGTCTGTGTCTGTCTGTCTGTCTGTCTGTCTGTCTGTGCGTGTGTGTGTGTGTAGAGCGATTCAGACCAAACAGACCGATCTTTATGAAATTTTACATGAGAGTTCCTGGGAATGATATCCCCGGATGTATTTGTTTTAGCAATTTTTTTATAAAACGATCCAAATTTACGTTCATCTTATTCTTCATCATTTTGTGATTCCAAAAACATATAAATATGTTATATTTGGATTAAAAACAAGCTCTGAAAATTAAAAATATAAAAATTATGATGAAAATTAAATTTTCGAAATCAATTTAAAAACACTTTCATCTTATTTCTTGTCCGTTCCTGATTCCAAAAACATATAGATATGATATGTTTGGATTAAAAACACGCTCAAAAAGTTAAAACGAAGAGAGGTACAGAAAAGCGTGCTATCCTTCTCAGCGCAACTACTAACTACCCCGCTCTTCTTGTCAATTTCACTGCCTTTGCCACGAGCGGTGGACTTACGATGCTACGAATATACGGTCTTGCTGAAAAAGTATTTTTGCCTTACGCGACTTGTTTTATTATTATCAGGCAGAGGCTGCTTTGTGCCATCCAGCAAATCACATAGATAAAGTCATATCAGGAACATACATACATACATACATACACACATACATACATACATACATACATACATACATACATACATACATACATACATACATACATACATACATACATACATACATACATACATACATACATACATACATACATACATACATACATACATACATACATACATACATACATACATACATACATACATACACAATGTTGTACAGATGAAAATAGTCAAGGCATGCACAAATCACAGCCACAAAAACGCTTTTGTCCAACAACCACATGCACCACGGGTGCCTGCCTGAACCCTGCCTACGGTAGGTGATCGCGTCAAAACAAACGTGGATGACAAGTGAATGTGAAGCCTAATTGATAAGGTGAATCCGACGGGCGCTGTGGCGGGGTGGTAAGACGTCGGCCTCTAGTAATCGGAAGGTCGAGGGATCGAATCCAGGCCCGGCCTGTTAAGTGTGGAGATTTTTCCGATCTCCCAGGTCAACTTATGTGCAGACCTGCTAGTGGCGTATCCCCCTTCGTGTGTACACGCAAGCACAAGACCAAGTGCGCACGGAAAAGATCCTGTAATCCATGTCAGAGTTCGGTGGGTTATAGAAACACGAAAATACCCAGCATGCTTCCTCCGAAAGCGGCGTATGGCTGCCTTAATGGCGGGGAAAAAACGGTCATACACGTAAAATTCCACTCGTGCAAAAACACGAGTGTGCGTGGGAGTTTCAGCCCACGAAGGCAGAAGAAGAAGAACAAGAACAAGAACAAAAAGAACAAGAACAAGAACAAGAAGACGAAGAAGGTAAGGTGAATCGAGTTGCTACGCCAACAAGCAACGTTTCAAGTGAGCAGGCTTCAAGTTGCATCACATTCACATGGAGAATGTACAACTTGAATCGATGTGCCGCAGGCTATAATGATAATGATAATGATGTCCTTCTTTGCAGCAATGTATCTAAATGATCATATAGCTGCAATTCCTGCCACACAGACTTTTCACATTGCAGGTTGGGGCTGGGTATGAGCAATTTGAGATATGATGTGTTTTACTTGAGCTGAAGACATTTGCTGACAGTGACAGTGGACAGTGACCAGTGACAGTGACCAGTGACACAGACACAGACACAGACACAGACAGTGGGTGTGAAAATAGAGCGAGGCGACTCTTCGCTCTCTCAGCCAATCAAAGTTCACGCTTGTGGAGCGGTGTTTTGCTTTCTCACGGGCCCGCGTCTGCTGTATATAAGGCGGCTGCGCCGGCGAGCTGAGCGCCTGGGCTGGTCGCACTCTCTTTTGATGTGTCGATCGGTCTACCACTCAACCATGGGAGCGTGGGTGTAGTCTGCCGTTGTCCACACTCCTGCCGCACCTTAGGGTTAGACGTCTCCTGCCCCCGTTCACCATCCCCAGCCTAACAGAACGGACGGGCTATAAATACAGTGCCGCGTTCAAAAAGGTTCTCAACCGGTCCATCCCCCAACTCCCAGTGTGTACAGGTTGGTACACACTTCCCTATCCCACCTTCCCCACTCCACCCCTACCCCAGGAGGACGGGGGATTGTGTTGAGACGTCGCCCTAACCTTACCACACCTCAACATTCGCCACCATATTATGTGTACCAGCGCCCGCCGAGTGGGGATCGAAGGACAGTGCTTGTTCCACCCTACAGGCGGGTGACTGTACACCAGACCTTTTTGTTGGTGTGCGAGATCTCGCCGGTACCCGTCTGCCGGGAGCGAAGGGCGTCCCCTGCTCCACCTGGCGGGCGGGGTGCCGTGCACCGCACACCAACTCACACTCATACTTGTTCCTTTTTAGCCATAACATTTTAATAAACTGTTGTAACAATATTCCCGTCGCTATATAACCTTGATTGGTTGAAGGCGACGTTAAACACCAAACAAAGCTTTTATACTCAGCTTTTAAGAATACACGCTATTTTATCAAAAGCTGTGGGCATTTTGATCCGGCGGCGGCCTCGGCCGCTCTCTTTTTTATCACCAGAAGAACGGTTGTTCCTCTCTAAATTTACTCGTTGTATTTATGTTTTGTCTTCTCGCTGTTTTGTGCGCGAGAATGAAACCTTTAACTCTATCCCTTTATATCAATCACCATCATCATGTACATAGTGTTTATATCCCTCCATCGGACTTTTATTTTTTATGATAAGGTGGTCCTGAGTTTTATCAATTTTAACAGCGGAAAAAATAAATATACATTCCTTTATTGGCCCATCCCCACCACAAGCGTGTGAAAATATATTCCCTTACCATATTCTTTTATCCAACAGATGTTATAACTAATTTATAGCGGATTTCAATTCTGCACCTCCCTTGTAGACAGGTGCCCCTTCCTTCCTCCCTCCCAAAGCCAATAGCGTACGAACAAATCCCCTCCCTAATGGACGCATGTCCGTGGGACAGAAGCATCATCCTCGTCGAGCTGAGAAGCATTCTCGAATCGCACGACTCGTAGAAACATTCATCATGACTGGCCGTGGTAAAGGAGGAAAGGGTCTCGGAAAGGGGGGCGCCAAGCGTCACAGGAAAGTTTTGCGTGATAACATCCAGGGTATCACCAAGCCCGCTATCCGTCGTCTGGCTCGCCGTGGCGGTGTCAAGCGTATCTCTGGTCTCATCTACGAGGAGACTCGCGGAGTTCTCAAGGTATTCCTGGAGAACGTGATCCGTGATGCCGTCACGTACACTGAGCACGCCAAGAGGAAGACTGTGACCGCCATGGATGTGGTCTACGCCCTCAAACGCCAGGGTCGTACTCTGTACGGCTTCGGTGGTTAGACGCATCAAGTCGCGGATCTCGCATCCACAATAACCCTTCTCCGGTCCTTCTTAGGACCACCTTCATTTTCCCAAGAGGGGCTGAATGTGTCTCGTTGCCACTGCTAACTCCTTCGTGTTTACATATTAAAACACTATTGTTTGTTATTGTTTTGTCATTGATAGTGTCGTCGTAAATCTATACAAGTGTTGGCTACGTAAACAAAAGAGAAGGAGGGAGGGCAGGGGGTTGGATGTATGATTGCAACTGAGCGAAAGGGAACTGTCAAGAAAATGATGAGAGGCAAATAAAATGATCACTTATTGATATCAAATTGGAGCGCTTCAAGCCACAGACGGGGTCAATTTGATGCCAACCAGTGTCGATAGGCGCACAAGCAGAATGGATTATGACGTGCTCATTCATTTGTGCTCATCACACAGAGCTTCACTCATAGAGAAAGGGATCCCTCCCATTGGTGTTGTGTTGCATTAGAGATAGAAAGTAACGATTTGCGGGATAGAAATAATGCATTCTTGACCATGATTTTGTAGTGAGAGTGCTCATTTTGGACAAGAAAGCCGTCCATAGGGCAGAGAGAGAAGGCAAATTGTTGAAATGCATTAGCTGTTGATGTTTGGTCAAATACAGATGACAAATAGGGGTTTGAAATGATCATATGCGCAGGGACAACACAAGGGCTGGAGTTTTTGGTTCGTTAAATGGAGTGTGACTATAGTGCGAGTACTTAGGGAGGGTGTTGAAAGGAAATGTTTATGGTTGCTACGAGTGTAACAATTAGGATGGCAACGAGAGCAGACCAACTCTTTTGGGAAAAATGAAGGTGGCTCTGAAAAGAGCCGGGTTTGGAGGAGTCGGAACCGTTGGAGGGGCAACTTAAGCACGCTCTCCGCGGATACGGCGGGCCAGCTGGATGTCCTTGGGCATGATGGTGACACGCTTGGCATGGATGGCGCACAGGTTGGTGTCCTCAAAGAGACCGACCAGGTAAGCCTCGCTGGCCTCCTGCAGAGCCATGACGGCAGAGCTCTGGAAGCGCAGGTCTGTCTTGAAGTCCTGGGCGATTTCGCGCACCAGACGCTGGAAGGGCAGCTTGCGGATCAGGAGCTCGGTGCTCTTCTGGTAACGACGGATCTCACGAAGAGCCACAGTTCCAGGCCTGTAACGATGAGGTTTCTTGACTCCTCCAGTGGCAGGGGCGCTTTTGCGAGCGGCCTTGGTTGCCAGCTGTTTGCGAGGAGCTTTTCCTCCGGTGGATTTACGGGCGGTTTGCTTGGTACGTGCCATTTCGAAGTTAGAGTCGACTGAGCAGCCAGGAACTAGAGAGACGTTTTATATGGGAAAGGCATTCGCAGCCCTGGCGCGCCGCTCTGATTTTAGCCAATGAAAGCCGTGGAGACATCAGCCGAAGATTCAAGCAACATTACCGTACAGGGCCACTTTTTGGGGGGTCTCTGTGCTGTGCTGTCGTGCGTGTGTGTGTGTGTGTGTGTGTGTGTGTGTGTGTGTGTGTGTGTGTGTGTGTGTGTGTGCCGTCAAAAGTACCAGGTACAAAGTATGATAAAGAAAGAAAGGAACGTACAAACTGACAAGCAAGCACACAAAAATGAAACCTTAACACACGCGTGCACAGCTCACAGCTAAATAAATGCTGAGGTGAACGCTCTTGTAAAAAAGTGTGTATGTACAAAGACGAGTTCTTTACATGTTATACGAGCAGGGCGCGCAAGGTGACAAAAACGAAAGAAGCAGTTGTGAAAAAGTGAAGTGAACACTTTTACGAGCGGCACACGTTTTGACAGTAGGAATTTGAGAGACAGCGAAGGAGAGAACATATGCTACACATAAGAGGCTGGCGACTTTGTGCAAAGTAATGGGTGTGCCGCTAATTAGTGTTAGAAAACTGCAACAGAGTAACAGGTATTTTGTCCGTTGTGTCTGAGTGGCGAGGTAGGCGTTTGATTTCTCTGTTTATTCACGTGTTATTTTAACCACAAAGAACTACAACAAAGAACAACAAAGAAAGAACACCATAAAAGTACCAGATATATTTTGAGGGTTGGTAAAAGTTGGTTGAGTTTTGTGAGATGCGTGAGATATATAGTAAATGATTTGTAGGATGACGATGACGATGACGATGACGATGACGATGACGATGACGATGACGATGACGATGTAGGTAGCAAGCCAGTTTTGCGGTGATAGCGGTTTGATGCAGTGACAGTGCTGTAGTAGACAGATTGTAGTGACGCCGGCCGGCGGATATTGATGACACTAATTTGACGGTTGACAAGTGATTTTTTTGTTTGTTTATGTAGTTTTGGTTATTTGTTGGATGTTTACTATATGCTTATACGCTTTTACATTATAATGGGTAAATATTATAATGGAGTTTTGTCCCCGAGATAGATGTTGGATCCGTTGGTTCCTTGACTACTAAATTAAATATAGGGAAGGAGAGAGAGACATTGTTGTGTACATGTATTGTGTATTGTGTATTGTGTATTGAGTGTGTATTGAGTTGGTTCGTTGGCAACGAGAAATTCATCTCTCTCTGGAAAAAGTGGGTGGTCCTGAGAAGGACCTGTGTGTTTTACGTTTGCCGGTTTGGCCAAACAGCAGTTTTAAGAGTCTACTTGCTGCTGGTGTACTTGGTGACGGCCTTGGTGCCCTCACTGACGGCGTGCTTGGCCAGCTCACCGGGGAGGAGGAGGCGGACCGCGGTCTGGATCTCCCGACTGGTGATGGTGGAGCGCTTGTTGTAGTGGGCCAGTCTGGAAGCTTCAGCGGCGATTCTCTCAAAGATATCGTTGACGAAGCTGTTCATGATAGACATGGCCTTGCTGCTGATGCCAGTGTCGGGGTGCACCTGCTTGAGCACCTTGTAGATGTAGATGGCGTAGCTTTCCTTCCTCTTCCTCTTGCGCTTCTTGTCGCCGGAGCGAACAGCCTTGGCCTTGCCGGCCTTCTTGGCGCCTTTGGAGCTAACTTTGGGTGGCATGGTTGATTCGTCTGCGGGTTGTGAGTCGCAAAAGGTAGCGCCGCCAAGCCGACCGCGCTCTTTTATACAGTGCGCAAACACTCGCGCCGGCAGTGCCGCCAAAGGGGCGCTCGCCATTGGTGGATTTTGCCGTTGACTCGACGTGCAGTTGGAGGGCTAGTGATGGGTATAAAAGGGGTCGGTCGCGTCGGCGTTGGCATTATTGGATTCGTTCGCTTTGCGTACGAATTTTTCAAACATCATCCAACTTGCATCATGTCTGGTCGCGGCAAAGGAGGAAAGGTTAAGGGAAAGAGCAAGTCTCGCTCGTCCCGTGCTGGACTTCAGTTCCCCGTGGGTCGTATCCACCGTCTGTTGCGCAAGGGCAACTACGCCGAGCGTGTGGGTGCCGGTGCCCCCGTGTACCTGGCTGCCGTGCTCGAGTACTTGGCCGCTGAGGTCCTGGAGTTGGCAGGCAACGCTGCCCGCGACAACAAGAAGACGAGAATCATCCCCCGTCACCTGCAGCTGGCCATCCGCAACGACGAGGAGTTGAACAAACTTCTGTCGGGTGTGACCATCGCCCAGGGTGGTGTGCTGCCCAACATCCAGGCTGTGCTTCTGCCCAAGAAGTCCCAGACCAAGGCTCCCGGTGGCAAGGCATAACAACTTTGCCTCTTTCACCTTCTTCTACAACAGGTCCTTCTCAGGACCACCTATTTTTTCCCAAGAGAGATAGACGTCTCGTTGCTTGCTTTGCCAGTGAAAAAGTGGTGTTGTGTTGTTTTGGTTTTGTTTTTTGTCGTCAATGTCCCAGCCGTTTTGGGGGTTGTTATTACTTATAGCCACTACACAATTCAGACGTAAACAACATCATTACACATACACAAATT
>NC_090250.1:10899016-11014244 GCF_037325665.1 Littorina saxatilis | reverse complement strand
TGTGTGTGTGTATGTGTGTGTGTGTGTGTGTGTGTGTGTCTGTCTGTGTCTGTCTGTCTGTCTGTGTCTGTGTGTCTCTGTGTGTCTGTGTCTGTCTGTGTCTGTCTGTCTGTCTGTCTGTCTGTCTGTCTGTCTGTCTGTGCGTGTGTGTGTGTGTAGAGCGATTCAGACCAAACAGACCGATCTTTATGAAATTTTACATGAGAGTTCCTGGGAATGATATCCCCGGATGTATTTGTTTTAGCAATTTTTTTATAAAACGATCCAAATTTACGTTCATCTTATTCTTCATCATTTTGTGATTCCAAAAACATATAAATATGTTATATTTGGATTAAAAACAAGCTCTGAAAATTAAAAATATAAAAATTATGATGAAAATTAAATTTTCGAAATCAATTTAAAAACACTTTCATCTTATTTCTTGTCCGTTCCTGATTCCAAAAACATATAGATATGATATGTTTGGATTAAAAACACGCTCAAAAAGTTAAAACGAAGAGAGGTACAGAAAAGCGTGCTATCCTTCTCAGCGCAACTACTAACTACCCCGCTCTTCTTGTCAATTTCACTGCCTTTGCCACGAGCGGTGGACTTACGATGCTACGAATATACGGTCTTGCTGAAAAAGTATTTTTGCCTTACGCGACTTGTTTTATTATTATCAGGCAGAGGCTGCTTTGTGCCATCCAGCAAATCACATAGATAAAGTCATATCAGGAACATACATACATACATACATACATACATACATACATACATACATACATACATACATACATACATACATACATACATACATACATACATACATACATACATACATACATACATACATACATACATACATACATACATACATACATACATACATACATACATACATACATACATACATACATACATACATACATACATACACAATGTTGTACAGATGAAAATAGTCAAGGCATGCACAAATCACAGCCACAAAAACGCTTTTGTCCAACAACCACATGCACCACGGGTGCCTGCCTGAACCCTGCCTACGGTAGGTGATCGCATCAAAACAAACGTGGATGACAAGTGAATGTGAAGCCTAATTGATAAGGTGAATCCGACGGGCGCTGTGGCGGGGTGGTAAGACGTCGGCCTCTAGTAATCGGAAGGTCGAGGGATCGAATCCAGGCCCGGCCTGTTAAGTGTGGAGATTTTTCCGATCTCCCAGGTCAACTTATGTGCAGACCTGCTAGTGGCGTATCCCCCTTCGTGTGTACACGCAAGCACAAGACCAAGTGCGCACGGAAAAGATCCTGTAATCCATGTCAGAGTTCGGTGGGTTATAGAAACACGAAAATACCCAGCATGCTTCCTCCGAAAGCGGCGTATGGCTGCCTTAATGGCGGGGAAAAAACGGTCATACACGTAAAATTCCACTCGTGCAAAAACACGAGTGTGCGTGGGAGTTTCAGCCCACGAAGGCAGAAGAAGAAGAACAAGAACAAGAACAAAAAGAACAAGAACAAGAACAAGAAGACGAAGAAGGTAAGGTGAATCGAGTTGCTACGCCAACAAGCAACGTTTCAAGTGAGCAGGCTTCAAGTTGCATCACATTCACATGGAGAATGTACAACTTGAATCGATGTGCCGCAGGCTATAATGATAATGATAATGATGTCCTTCTTTGCAGCAATGTATCTAAATGATCATATAGCTGCAATTCCTGCCACACAGACTTTTCACATTGCAGGTTGGGGCTGGGTATGAGCAATTTGAGATATGATGTGTTTTACTTGAGCTGAAGACATTTGCTGACAGTGACAGTGGACAGTGACCAGTGACAGTGACCAGTGACAGTGACCAGTGACACAGACACAGACACAGACACAGACACAGACAGTGGGTGTGAAAATAGAGCGAGGCGACTCTTCGCTCTCTCAGCCAATCAAAGTTCACGCTTGTGGAGCGGTGTTTTGCTTTCTCACGGGCCCGCGTCTGCTGTATATAAGGCGGCTGCGCCGGCGAGCTGAGAAGCAAGGAGCAGCGAATCAAGTCGAAGCTTTTTGGTTCGGTTGCGAGATCCAAGGAAAAAAATATGTGGGAAAAAAAAAATATAGATCCTACCCTACTAAGCTTAACCAGGATTGTGTACTAGCGTTTGCCTGCCTGCTTTTGCTTGTGCCTTTGCTTGCTTTGCCTGCGCTCTGTGTTTCTGTGCTTTTGTGCTTTTGTGCTGTGTGACACCCAGCGTATTCAATAACTTTTGCTTTGCGTCTTTTGTGTGACGTCACTTCGCTCACCATCGCCCAACATCTACCCTGCACGCAGTACCGCCACGCCCACCACCACTCTTCTCTTCACCATACCACTACACTACACCACACCACCACTTTCTTCGCTCACCCTCTACCCTCCGTGACCTCTACACCCTTCGCTCACCACTCTTCTCCTCGCCACTACACTATACCACCCCGCCCAACCACACTTCACGTCACTTCACTGCTACGGTAGTACTCACCCCCTCCTTCCCGCTATCTGACTAGCCATGTAGTGGTACCCTCCCCTAGATCCACTACCCTATTTGTTTTTTTTTTTTCCTCTTTCGCCGTGTCACAGGCCAAGGCCAAAGCTATCACAGCCAATCTGGTTAAGCCTTTTTATAACTTTTTATCAAAATCTTAACAAGCTTGTTTTACCAAGCTCCAGAGCATTCTTATAGGTGGTCTCATCCTCATTGTTCACTCACCTCACGGTCCTCGGACTCGACTTCGTAGAGCGAGGCAGTCCCCCCATACTCTCCCCTGTCAACACTTCATCCCTCATCCTCCATTTTTTTTTTTTTTTTTTTTTTTTTTTTTTGGGTTGTTGTTTTGTTGTTGTTGTGGTTGTTGTTGTTGTTTGATCTGTCTGCCTGTTGACGTGTGTGCCTGTTGTTTTACGAATGAGCAGTGGATATAGACCACTCGATTTTAACTATAGTCTGGTGGCAGATTTGCCACTAGACCTCAAGACGTGGAGCTTCGGCTCACCGATGGCCACGTTAGATAACTCGGAGTCACCTGAGTCACCGGACAATAGCATGGCATCCCCTCCTACTTCCACCCCGTTCCGTTTTCACGGGAAGGAGATGGAGAGGATGACCGATTTCTCCCCGTGCCTGTCCTCTCCGTCCAAGAGGAAGAGATTGGGCTCACCCGGGGACGACCACACGGAGGGGGCTGGGGCCTCAGACCCGCCTGCCCCCGGGACCAAACCCCCTGGGGAGAAGGTCCCGGATCAGTCGGTCTGGGTGTTCCAAAAACCAAAAAAAAAACCAAAAACCACCAAAAAAAAGGATAAGAAAAACTGCTCACAGGGGGACACCACTAGTGGTACCACCACCGTGCAGAGCACCTCTCCACAAACAATCTCCAAAAAAGCTGGGTCCGAGGGGGCATCTGCTCCCAAGGCACCTGCTCCCAAGGGCTCAACCCAAAATACAAACATAAAAAACCAAGCCCACCAAAACAATCAGACGCGCATGGGCGCCAGAAAAAAACTGTTCAAAAAAAACCCAAGCCCTCCACCAGAGTTTCTCCGTTTCCCCGTCATCGTTGAGGACACGAAGAGCGGTCCGGCCACACTCCTCGGGGTGGGGTTGGGACGTTTCAAGGTCCTCAGCGCGGCAGTGGGGGAGATCCTCTCGGTGAGAGGCATCTCCAACAACAAGTTTCTGGTCGGCTGCACAAGTGCCAAGCAGCAGACCAGGCTGGCAGCCCTTACCGATCTGGGGGGAATCGGGGTCAACTGTGTTGTCCCTGAGGCCACCACAGACGGAGTTATCAAAGCGGTGCCTCTCTCTCATTCCCAAGCGGACCTGAGGGAGATGAACATCAAAATCAGAATTCGCACTGCGAGTGGGGACCTTCTTGAGAAGGGCCCCACAGCATTGAAATTCATGACCAGGCTTAAGAACAGGGACGGTAACCCCTCTACCGCTGTTCGCCTGTGCTTCAGGGCGGCGGTACTCCCAGAGAGTGTCGTGCTCGAGGGGGAGCTGTACGGGGTGGAGCCCTATGCCTGCCCCGTAAAACGCTGCACCATGTGCAGCAGACTCGGCCACCTGAAGTCACAGTGCCGATCTAAGGTTGCTACCTGTGCCCGCTGTGCCACCCGTGGGCATGACGGTCACGGGTGCGAGAAACCAAGAGCCTGCGTCAACTGCAAGGGCGACCATTCCGCTGCCTACCAGGGGTGCCCCGAGTATAGGGTGCGGGCTGCGGCAAACAGGATCCGTGCCGCGTCCTATATCCCTTACTCGGAGGCCCTGAACAGAGCGCGGAAGGTCGCCCTCAACAATATCGAGGCCCGTGCGGCCCAGGTACCCCAGTCCCCCCCCGAACAACGGGACGACTTCTGGAGGACGCAGCAGCCCCTCGGGAGTCGTCCAACCTCCACCCCAAAACGATCGTACAAAAATGTGGTGGCGGCCCAAAAAGTCGGGGACCCAGAGGACTTGGGGCCGGATCCCCCCTCGGCCATTAAGGCCCCACCCGGCTGCGTCATCACTGTCGAAGCCAGCCCCAAAATAAACAAGGCCGGTTCCGAGCGTCTGCCCCGGGTGACCCAAAAAAAGACAGCAATTAACCAGAGCGTGGACCCCTCTCCCGCCGACGTCGCCGTCGACACCATTGTCGAAAAGGTGATGCGGCGGGTCGAGGAGGGCCTCCAAGAGAAGGTACGTCTCGAGCGAGCCAAGGCCGAAAGGGAACTTGCTCGGGACGTACTCAAAAAGATTAACGACCAGCCACTGCCAAGGGAGGAGAGGGGTCTCCGGGGCTTCCTTGAACAATGTCTCACATTCATGTGGGACGCAAGGGACAAACAAAGCCCTGGGGCCCTCATCGACTCCCTGGCTGACGTATATAACAGATTCACCGGTCAAGCTACCGCACCCCTCGCGCCGGACGGTGCCCTCATAGCGCTGAGCTCACTGGCCGGCGCGAGGGAACTGACGATTAAAGAAATCTTCCAATGTAAAGCAGCCCTTTAATGGCCTACAACGCCAACCGATTAACCCCTTTGCTCTGCTCTATATTTGTCTTCCTGTTTTTAATGGCAGAGGAGGCTCCAAGAGCAAATAAACAGTCCAAAAATGTCAGCGTCCTGCAGTGGAACTGCAGGGCTATAAATACATCCTTAACCCAGCTAACCAGATTACTAGAACAGAAACACTATGATATCCTGGCCCTACAAAGTTTAAAATGTTATCATAATAAATTACCAGAACTTGAGGGCTACTACTACCCCCCTGTGACTGACCTGGCTAACAGGGCTTCACACATTAAGGTAGCAACTTACATTAAAAAAGGAATTAAATATACCCCCATCTCCCCTGTTGTAACTAGCTATAAAAACTGTAATTCCTGCGTCGTGGAGATAGCCCTGCGGCACCAGCGAAAACTTAACATTGTTAACGTCTATTACGCAGCTGGCTGCCCGGGGCTTGACACCACGGCGTGGATTAAAAACCTAACCTGCAATACCTCCGGCTGGCTGGTCGTTGGTGACTTCAACGACCGCGACCGCCTCTGGAACTCAGACAAGCGAGTCCGTATGCACTCCGTGAGTAAATTAGCTGTAAACCTAATTGACTCTGAGCTAGTTTTATTAAACGACGGGTCGGCCACAAGGATCCCTGACTTACCAACGGGGATTCCGAGTGCCATTGACCTGTCGTTTATCAGCCCGGAGTTAGGGGCGTGCACTGACTGGTGCACGTTCCCTGACCCACTAAACTCTGATCACCTCCCTATACTGATCGACATTAATAACGTCGAAATGGAAGGGGAGGAGAGAGTCAGTAACCCCAAGTATAATTTCCAGAAGGCAGACTGGACTCATTTTAGAGCCCTGCTTGTGGAGAGCTGTACAACTGACCCCTCCTCCCCTGACATTGACACTTACTATGACAACATCCGCACGTGTATCCTGGGAGCGGCGGACGTCAGCATACCAAAAAAAGTTACTAGCAACAGTCGCCCCCGCTCCCAGCCAGCCTGCTGGTGGAGCGAGGAGTGTGATGTTGCTATTAAAGATAAGCGCTTTTTCACCCGCAAGTATCTACAAAACAGTAACCAGTTCCATTATAAATTAATGAAAGATTCGGAGGCCGAGTGTAACCGCATTATCGCCTCTGCCAAACTTAATGATTGGGAGCGGTTCTGCTCCGAACAAGCCCATACCTATAAAGATTCCTCTAAAGTCTGGGACAAAATAAGAAAGTTTAAACGACGTCGCACTACGCCCGGTAAGCCGCTCAAAGTAGGCCAGCGCCTGACTGCCAACAATTCAGAGAAGGCAGAGGCGCTGGCTGAAACGTTCGCTCGGGCTAGTCAAAGCCGTTTTCTAAACCCCGATCTATTACAGCATCGTATCGATCACGAGGTGGGTTTCCAGCACCCCGCCTGTAATAACGAACTTCCTGTAAACAGTGAGCTTCGCTTATCGGAGCTGACCACTGCTATTAGACAGATCAAGTCAGTAAAAAAGGCGGCTGGTGCTGACCCCATCTCCTATAACATGATCAAGCATTTTCCTGACCCCTTCCTAAAAACCCTACATACTTTCTTTAACTTCTGTTGGTCCACTGACCAAATTCCATCTTCTTGGAGGGAAGCCCAGGTGGTCGGCGTCCTTAAAAACGGAAAACCGGGTGATCTCCCCACCAGCTATAGGCCGATCTCGTTGACGCCCCACCTGGGGAAAATCTACGAAAGATTAGTTCATAGAAGACTGGAGTTCTATCTGGAAAAAAATAACATCATTCCTAAGTGCCAGGCCGGCTTTAGAAAGGGCCGGTCCTGCACTGATCATATTGTTAACCTTGTAGAGCGGGTGAGAAAGACGCTAGCATATAAAAAGCACTGCCTCTTGGGCACATTTTTTGATGTAAAGGGTGCATATGATAGTGTCTGGCATAGCCGACTGTTACAAAAACTAGATAAGATAGGCCTCTCGGGCCATATCTACCAGTTTATCAACTCCTTTATATCTAAACGCAAAATGCACGTTAAAGTCGGCTCTGACCTCTCAGCGTCCCACGTGCTGGACATGGGGGTGCCACAGGGGAGCATCATAGCCCCGGCCCTGTTCAGTATCATGCTATATGATATAGACAGTGTGGACGTTGGGGGGGCAACCGTCCTCCTATATGCTGACGACCTTGCCCTCCTGGATACTAAAAAGCCTGTAGCCATGGGACCTCGGAACAAAGGAGAGGTGGCCATGGCCAGTTTTCAAACTAAAATTGATAACCTATGTATGTACATGGAACAAAACGGATTTGTTTTGGCGCCCGAGAAGACTGTTTTCTTTGTGGCAAGCCGACAAAAGTTTTTACACCAAAAATGTACAATTATTGTTAACCAGAAAGTTATCAAACCCAGTGACACCGTCAAATTCCTCGGTGTGACTGTGGACAAAAAGTTATCGTGGACTGCACACGTTGAAAACCTGGTTACTAAGGCGCAACGTGCGATGTCTGTCATAAAAATGCTTAATAACGAGAAGTGGGCCAGAGGCCAAAAGTTTCTCCTGTCCATTGTCAGGGCGCTGATCCGATCACGCCTGACGTATGGGCAGGAGGCTTTTTACTCCGCCGGCGCAGGGGTCCTGGCCCGCCTCCGTGGGGCTGAGTGCAGGGCGCTCCGCTTAGCGCTCGGGCTCCCCCCCTGGACCAGCACCTCCGCTGTGTACCGGGAGGCGGGCTGGATGAGCCTTGACGACCACCGCCGACTCTGCGCCGCGCGGTATCATGTTCGCGCAGGCTGTGTGGACAACACGGTACAAGATGTACTGAACGATTTCTTCCCCCAATACAACAACCTATCTGTCACCTCTTCACGGGGCCCTCGGGTCATGGCAAGGTGTCAGCCAATCACCAACTATATTAACCCCATACTTGAAAAAGTTAACATGAAGACTGTCCAGTGTACTAAAATACCTGCTCCCCCCTACCCCCCCTGGCTACTTGAGACGCCTGCCCTCTCCTGTGACCTAGGGACGGAGGCGTCCAAGCAGGATAACCCTCTCTTCTTGGCGACTCTCGCCAACGAACTCCTACATAATAAATACTCCCAACACCTGAAAATCTTCACCGATGGCTCAAAACTATTAAATGGTAGGGTTGGCTGCGCCTTCGTCATACCCGAACTAAAGGTATCTAAACAGTACAGGCTTAATGATGACGTATCCATCTTTACAGCTGAATTGTTCGCCATCCTTATGGCCCTAACTTACATAAACGACCTCCCAGTTAACCCTCATCAAATCGTTATTTGTACAGATTCTCTTTCATCTATACAAGCCCTCTTATATGGCTCTAAAAACCGCTCTGAACTATTACATGACATACAGATCATTGCTCACCAGATTATAGCCACTGGCACCCCCGTGGACCTACAGTGGGTCCCCTCGCATGTGGGCCTAGGGGGAAACGAAATGGCCGATGCTGCTGCCAAATCGGCCACCGGGTTGCCGCAGGTCACCACTGACCTCGGCTTCTCACTGGCCGAAGTATATTCCAAGCTCCAGGAAGCAGGGGTGGCCGCCATGGCTAACCCACCCACAAAGCTTGAAACACCCACGCTCCCCCCATCTTTAACCAGAATCTTCAGGAGGCTCCGCACAGGAGGCACAAAGTTTAAACTCTTTAAACCAAAGTGCCCCTGCGGGGCCCCCATCAGCTATGAACATATTTTTGATTCGTGTAGCGAGAACGCGGCACCGTTCCGCGCCCTACACGAACACGTCCACTTATTTGGACTCTATCCACAGGACTTTTTCACCAAACATAAAATCTTAGGATGGGCACACGCATCTTTAATGTGTCGCCAAGTCTACCACTCCCTCATGGGAGCGTGGGTGTAACCTGTTGTCCACACACGCCTGCGTTTTTTCTTTTTTTTAAGGGGCAGACGTCTCCTGCCCCCGTCCATCATCCCAAGCCTAACAGAACGGACGGGCTATAAATACAGTGCCGCGTTCAAAAAGGTCCTCAACGGCCCATCCCCCCCATTCCCGCATGTACAGGCTGGTACATGCAACCCTTCTCCCCCTCTCCCCCACTCCGCCCCTATCCCAGATGGACGGGGACCGGTCGAGACCTCGCCCCTTACCCCACCATACCCCAACAACCGCCACTATTCCTCAACTACCGCCACCATATTGTGTACGTCAGCGCCCGCCGCGCGGGGATCGAAGGTCAGTGTCTGGCCCACCCCGCAGACGGGTGGCGGTACACCAGTCACATTGTTTTCTTTTGTTAAGTGTGCGCGTCCCGCCGGCGCCCGCCTGCTGGGAGCGAAGGGTCCCCTCACTCCACCTGGCGGGGGGGTGCCGTGCACCGTACACTAACACCCATACCTGTACCTCATCTAACCGGACTTTTAACCAACACGTTTTATACCCTATCTCACTGGATTATATTCTATCACTACCTCTTATTCCTTGCGTAAGGAACATGTTTTATAAACAGGCTCTTAACCTACATAAGCCAACTTAAGACTTCAACATATTGTGATGCCTTAGATCACCACGTACAAGTCTTACCTCTTAGTACACCTAAGCTGTACATTTTAATGAATGGGAATAATCAGTGGAGCGTGTGAGTCCTGTGTGAGTGTCTGTGTTGGTTTTTTTTTTTTGTTTTTTTTTTTTTTTTTTGTTTTTTTTTTTGTTGTGTTTTTTGTTTTTGTTTTTTGGTTTTTTTGGTTTTTTGTTACTCGTACCCATCACCTTCACCCTGAACATAGTGTATATAAATCACAAACGGAATTGGACTTTTATCTTTTTAAGAAAAGTGGTCCTAAGTCTTAACCAGTTTTTAACCCACGTGACTTAATAAATTACCGGCCTTTTACTGGTCCATCCCCATCCCCTATATAGAATTAAAAAACTCTCACATTTCTTAAACATATAACTTTTACTAAATATTTATAGAGTACCAACAACCCCGTCACCTCCATTCTCTTGGTTAGGTGTCCCCCCCCCCCAAGACCCTCCCCCTCCTCCACTGCCTACTAGCACATCTACAGAGCTACTCCCTAATGGACACCTGTTCGTGGGACTGAAGCACCATCCATCGAGCTGAGAAGCATTCTCGAATCGCACGACTCGTAGAAACATTCATCATGACTGGCCGTGGTAAAGGAGGAAAGGGTCTCGGAAAGGGGGGCGCCAAGCGTCACAGGAAAGTTTTGCGTGATAACATCCAGGGTATCACCAAGCCCGCTATCCGTCGTCTGGCTCGCCGTGGCGGTGTCAAGCGTATCTCTGGTCTCATCTACGAGGAGACTCGCGGAGTTCTCAAGGTATTCCTGGAGAACGTGATCCGTGATGCCGTCACGTACACTGAGCACGCCAAGAGGAAGACTGTGACCGCCATGGATGTGGTCTACGCCCTCAAACGCCAGGGTCGTACTCTGTACGGCTTCGGTGGTTAGACGCATCAAGTCGCGGATCTCGCATCCACAATAACCCTTCTCCGGTCCTTCTTAGGACCACCTTCATTTTCCCAAGAGGGGCTGAATGTGTCTCGTTGCCACTGCTAACTCCTTCGTGTTTACATATTAAAACACTATTGTTTGTTATTGTTTTGTCATTGATAGTGTCGTCGTAAATCTATACAAGTGTTGGCTACGTAAACAAAAGAGAAGGAGGGAGGGCAGGGGGTTGGATGTATGATTGCAACTGAGCGAAAGGGAACTGTCAAGAAAATGATGAGAGGCAAATAAAATGATCACTTATTGATATCAAATTGGAGCGCTTCAAGCCACAGACGGGGTCAATTTGATGCCAACCAGTGTCGATAGGCGCACAAGCAGAATGGATTATGACGTGCTCATTCATTTGTGCTCATCACACAGAGCTTCACTCATAGAGAAAGGGATCCCTCCCATTGGTGTTGTGTTGCATTAGAGATAGAAAGTAACGATTTGCGGGATAGAAATAATGCATTCTTGACCATGATTTTGTAGTGAGAGTGCTCATTTTGGACAAGAAAGCCGTCCATAGGGCAGAGAGAGAAGGCAAATTGTTGAAATGCATTAGCTGTTGATGTTTGGTCAAATACAGATGACAAATAGGGGTTTGAAATGATCATATGCGCAGGGACAACACAAGGGCTGGAGTTTTTGGTTCGTTAAATGGAGTGTGACTATAGTGCGAGTACTTAGGGAGGGTGTTGAAAGGAAATGTTTATGGTTGCTACGAGTGTAACAATTAGGATGGCAACGAGAGCAGACCAACTCTTTTGGGAAAAATGAAGGTGGCTCTGAAAAGAGCCGGGTTTGGAGGAGTCGGAACCGTTGGAGGGGCAACTTAAGCACGCTCTCCGCGGATACGGCGGGCCAGCTGGATGTCCTTGGGCATGATGGTGACACGCTTGGCATGGATGGCGCACAGGTTGGTGTCCTCAAAGAGACCGACCAGGTAAGCCTCGCTGGCCTCCTGCAGAGCCATGACGGCAGAGCTCTGGAAGCGCAGGTCTGTCTTGAAGTCCTGGGCGATTTCGCGCACCAGACGCTGGAAGGGCAGCTTGCGGATCAGGAGCTCGGTGCTCTTCTGGTAACGACGGATCTCACGAAGAGCCACAGTTCCAGGCCTGTAACGATGAGGTTTCTTGACTCCTCCAGTGGCAGGGGCGCTTTTGCGAGCGGCCTTGGTTGCCAGCTGTTTGCGAGGAGCTTTTCCTCCGGTGGATTTACGGGCGGTTTGCTTGGTACGTGCCATTTCGAAGTTAGAGTCGACTGAGCAGCCAGAGAGAGAGAGAGAATTTGGGGTTTAACGTCCTCCCAGGTAACTAAGGACCTATATTGGGACATGATTTTTTTATACGATATTGTGGGGGGGGGGGGGAGGTGGGGGGAGGGGGCCGGAGGATGATGGGTTGGGGTTGTTTTGAGGTTAAAAGTTGATTTGTTGGGGTTGGGGTTGTTTTGAGGTTAAAATGTTCTTTTTTGTATGGACACGATATTCCCTTCGCCACGCGAGACACCTTGTGGGGGAGGGGGGGGGGGGTTTAAAATAGGTTATTATTACTTTATTGTTTCCAAATTTGTGATGTAAAAGATTGTTAAAATTTCAGAGCCACTCTGATAAAAAGTTTAAGAGTCCAATTTCTTCATTTTTAAAACTGGTATGCCAAAGCAATTTTCTTATGTACATGGAGCGCAGACGTTGCCTTGCCTTTACACATATAACATACATGCAACATAGATCTTTCATTCATTCGCACCCTCCCCAAAATAAAAATTAAAAATTAAAAAAAAAATAAATAAATAAAATAAAATAAAATAAAATAAAAAAGGGGGTTGGTAAGGGTGGACATGCGTCCTTTAAGGGTAAAACTAGGCTTGTTTATGTAAGAATAAACTAGTAGATTAGTTTTAGTTTTTTATCGGGTGTCTTAGTTTGGTTGAGTCTTGGTGTGCGGTGCTCAGTGACCCACCCAACAGACGAGGCGGGGGGGGGGGGGGGGGGGGGAATGAGGCCGCAGGGAAGGGGGGAGGAGGGGGCCCGTCGCTCCCGCTGGGTGGGTACCGGCGGGACGCGCACACCAGTCAAGCGAGTAGTTGAGGTATATACGTCTCGTTTTATGTGGGTGTTTGGTGTGTGGTGCTCAGCTACCCCCGCGCCAGGTGGAGCAGGAAAGCCCTTCGCTCCCGGCAGGGGGGGTGCTGGCTAGCTCGCACACCGAGAGGTGGTAGGGGTATAGTAGAGGGTGTATTGGGTCGACGTATCAGGACACGAGCCCCCTTCCCTTTGGGGTGGGGGTGGAGTGGGGGAGGTGTGGGACAGGGACGCGTACCCACTGTACGCACAGGGAGGTGGGGGGATGGACCGGTTGGGAGCCTTTTTGTACGCGGTACTGTCTTTTAAGCCCGTCCGTTCTGTTAGGCTGGGGTAAAGGTCGGGGGCTGTGGATACGTCGCCCATACAGAAAAGTTGAGGAATGGTAGTTGTGCTATTTTGGACGTTGCCTGTGCTCCCGCCCCCAGTGGGGCACCGGCCAATGGGAGCGCTTACTTGTGGGGCGCAGGCATTTGGAGGGTATCAAGCTATATTTTGCAGCGGGTAGCTGACAGTGTACTCATAAGACTGAGGTATCGTCGTTTAGATATGTAGAACTAGTTTGTTTTTAGAACCACTTCCCGAGCGGTGATGTGTATATTGTTTTGCAGACCAGTTTAACATGGCTCCACCCTAGGTCTTTATGATGATGGAGACATTGTGTAGGTGTGAGATTGAGTGTTTTTATGTGTTCATGTAGCCTGTGAAAGTATGTTGTATGTGGACATGCCGTGAAAATGTGGTGAAAATTTACAAGCTCTCCGCATACGCAGAGGGGTTTAATAAGTGTGTATAAACAGCTGTTTGTTCTGATTTTCCTGAACATGGTTAGTAGAGAGAGGGGGAGTACAGGGAACCTGTCCCTCTCTTCCCCTTGATTTTGTTCCTTGTTTAGTAAGTTAATAATTTTAGAGCTGGCCTCTGACAGGGAGACTTTTAAGTTTATGACAAACTGTTTATGTAAGAGTGCGGCTTCCTTCGCCGCACAGTCCGCTAGGTCGTTTCCTCGTATGCCTGTGTGTGAGGGAACATACTGGAGTTGTAGTTCGGTCCCAGTGATGATAATTTGATGGGCCAGGAATTTAATCTCTGTCTGAATTTCTGATCTGTTTTTTGTTTCTGACTGGAGTGCTTGGAGGGAGGATTTAGAGTCTGTGCAGACTACTACTGCGAACGGTTTGTTAGTAAGGTCATTTACGTAGGAAAGCGCCATATAAATGGCGAATAATTCTGCTGTGAAAATGGAAACACCATCGTTTAATTTAAACCTTTTAGTAATTTGGAGGTCGGGAATTACAAACGCACAGCCCACTGAGCCGTCGCTTAATTTTGACCCGTCCGTATATACTTTTAAAAAGTGTACATACTTGGTGTTTATCAGCTCTTTAGCTACCGATCCCGCAAGCAGGGGGTTATCCGATTTTTTTAAGTCTATGGGTAGACTGTCCGCAATAGATGGTATTTCGAGTAGCCAGGGGGGGTGCATAGGAGCGTTGTGTCTTACTATATCTTCAGTCTCTAGATTAACTTTTTTTAGGATTGGTTTGGCATACTCCCATATTGGGTAGATTTTATCATACTGTCTTTGGGATTTCTCTCTTAGCCAGGTATACTTTATGTTATTAAACTGAGTGAAGTCGTCTGTCAGTACTTCATTTGTGGGGTTAGAGTCAGTTGCCGTGGCTCTTAATACATATTGTGTTGCCCGCAACTTTCTTTCTTCAGCTAGGCTTAGCCAGCCCACCTCATCATATGTTGCTTTGTTGTTTGCCGATCTGGGTATATTGAGTGCAATTTTTAGGGCTTTTAACTCTACTGTTTCCAGCAGTTTAAGGTCTGATTTAGGGGCAGCGAAAAAGGCTTCTTGGCCATATGTGAGGCGTGACCGGACAAGTGCTTTAACTATGTCTGTTAAAAACTTCTGTCCCCTGGCCCATGGTTCCGCTCGCAGAAATTTTATCACGCTAATTACTTTGTTTGCTTTTTCTACAAGGTGGTTTATGTGGGGGCCCCAGAGCAGGTTTCTATGAATGACGACCCCTAAGAATTTCACGGTTTTGCTTGGTTTTAGTTTAATGTCACCCACTGTAAGGCGACAGTTATCTAATAACACTTTATGCCTGGATACAACCATGAATACTGTTTTCTCTGCAGAGAGGTCGAAGCCATTTAGGTGCATGTAATCTATCAGGTTATTTACCTTGGTTTGAAAAGGGTTCATTTTGGGTTCTGTTTTGTTATAAATTCTAGGTTTTTGTGTGTCAATGATGACCATATCGTCTGCATACAGTAGGACGGTTGCACCTTTCACGTCTACTAGGTCTATGTCATGGAGCATGACACTGAAGAGAATTGGAGCAATTATACTGCCCTGGGGTACCCCCATTTCTAAGGGGTGTGGGTAAGAGAGAGCGTCGCCCACTTTAACCTGCATGGATCTACCTGTTATGAAATCTTTAATAAAGTTGTACGTGTGGCCTGTGATTCCCAGCCGCTGGATTTTAACGAGTAGGCGGGCGTGCCAGACGGTATCGTAGGCCTTCTTTACGTCGAAAAAGGTAGTTAGTAGAGTTTTGTTTTTACTTGTTAATGTTTTTTTCATTTTTTCCACCAGCCGTACCACGTGGTCTGTGCAGGATCGTCCTTTACGAAAGCCTGCCTGGCAGGGCGGAATAATGTTATTTTTGTCAAGGAAGTACTCCATCCTGTTTTTGATAATACGTTCATAGATTTTCCCTAAGTGGGGGGTGAGTGAGATCGGTCTGTAACTGCTGGGAAGGTTTTTGGGTTTCCCTACTTTGGGGATCGCCACGACTTGTGCTTGTTTCCAGGCTATAGGAATTTTATCATTTTTCCAACATGTATTAAAAAAGTCAGTTAGAATACTTACAAAATGGTTTGGGAGTTGTTTTATCATACTATATGAGATTCTGCATGATCCGGGGGCCTTCTTCGCCTGCTTTATTTGTTTAATGGCCTTCCCACATTCCGAGACAGACATGGCACAGTTTATGGGATTGCTATTATCTGGCTCTGGGTGTTTAAAATCTTTTTCCATTTCAGTACGGAAATGCAGTTTGTCTGGTTCCATATACTTTAATTTACTAACCCGGGAGAAGGTCTCAGCCAGCACGTCCGCCTTATCCCTGTCTCCTACCGTTAATCTGCCGTTATCGTTAAGGGGTTTATCTGGAAGTTTAAATCTACCTTTGTGCTGTTTTATCTTTTTCCATACCTTACTGGAGTCTCTATATGATGTTATGTTTTCTGACACGAAGTTTGACCAGTCCTTCAGCTTGGCTTGGGCAGTTACCTTACTGCAATTTCTCCGATGATGTTTCATCAGGTCATAATTTATGTTATTTTGATTCTTTAGAAATCTTTGGGTGATAAGGCGTTTGTTATCTATGGCTTCCTGACATTCCTCATTCCACCAGGAGGCAGGCTGGGTTTTACCTGTGAACTTTTTAAATGTTTTTTTAGGTATGCTACGGTCAGCTGCGTCTATAATGCAGTTTCGCAAGTTGTTATAATATATTTCGATATCGTTATCTTGAACGTCCTCTGCTGAGGGTTTTTGTAGTAGCTGTTGAAAAAGCGACCAGTCCGCTAAGTTGTAATTATACTCTGCTTTCCTATTTTTATTTTCATGTCCGGGGTCAATGTTATACAGGGTAATCAAAATAGCTAGGTGGTCGGATTGCAGGGTGTCTGGGAAGACTGTCCAGTCAGAATTTAGGTAGATGTCCGTGCTGACCAGGGACAGGTCTATGGCAGAGGGTTTATGATTGTGAACGTCCGGTATCCGAGTAACGGAACCGTCGTTTAGTAATTGTAGAAGAGAGTTATTTATGTTGTCAGCGAGGTGGCTGGTTTTGTTTTTAACATAAGGGTCCCACATGTTGTGATGGTCATTAAAATCTCCCACTATCATCCAGTGGCCTGCATTTTCGTTTAGCTCAGTCAGCCATGCTGAATCCTCTATTTTGCTGCATCCCTTAGGATAATAAACATTTACTAAGTTGATTTTTTTGCCGTATTTTGATGGTATCTGGACGGCACAGGAGTGTCCGAGTGGGTTAGGTGTTACCGGCGATTTTAAGGCTTCGTACGATAGCCCGCACTTAATATATGTTACCACTTTTAGCCATTTGCCTTTGTCTTTAAGGTCAATAACAGGTGGGTAATAGAAGCCCTCCAGGTTTGGTAATTTGTTAAAATAGCATAGGGGGGACTGTATACAGAGGACGTCGCATTTATTTTGGCTTAAAAATTGGGTCAGATACAAGATATTTTTATTTAGGCTGCGACAGTTCCACTGTAGTACTGTTAGGTTTTTACCGCACGGTAAAATATTTTCTTTCCCTGTTTTTCCTTCCATTAAGGACACTAGGACCATAAGTATTAATAGCACTTTACAAAGCGTGTTGCCCTGAGGTTTACGAAGTTGGTTGTTGAGCATTATTTCTAATGTCCTGGATTTCTAGGGCACTGAGCTCCTTGCTTCCAGCCAGGGCACCCAGTGCCAGTAGCTTGTTGTTTGGTGTAGTATGTGTTACAGGCCTCCCGGTCAAGGAGAAGTAAACTTCCTCGATTGACTTGATCAGGAAACCTGGATTTTGTTGTTGTCTGGCCGCTATCATGAAGCTGAGGCACCTCTGTACGAATTCAGTGGCCTCGCCATCTGAAGTGTTTGTAGTGGGATCTTGTTGTTTTTGATTTCCTTGTTGCTGTAATATTGCTGTGGCTAATTCCTTTTCAGTTTGTAATTTTTCTGCTCTGAGGATGTCTGTGATGCTATTTTCTACTTTCTGCATCACTCGGGTGTATATGTGATCTATTGCTTTTTCTATTGTGTCTGGGGAGGATGGAATTTGGTTTGTCTGTGTTTTCTCTGTATGAGTGTGTTGTGTTTGCGGTCCGTGACTGTTTGATTTGTTTATGGCTGTCTGCTTAGGTATGTGCACGTGGCTTTTGGGCTTATTTGAAGTTGTCTGCTTGGGTATGCGTGGTGGAAGAGGTTGGCGTGTTTCCCCCAGCCGTGTGCGCCTGAGCGCCTTTGCATACCCATCCGCGGGGGTGGAGGTGACTTGTTTGTGTGTCACGCCGTGGATCGTGTAACTCTGCATTTGCGCCACCGCAACTTTTTATCGCCGCTTCACGCCGACGAAGAGGCAAGCTGCAAGGTAGGTCTCTCACAGAAAATGAAAATTTGTAGGACTTTCAGGCATCATCTAGATTCTTCATTAGTACATTTTAAAGAAGTATATACTCAAGGTCTAAGGTACGTGCTTTTTTAGTCGAAATGGCAGGTTTCGGCAGTTCTGAAGTCCGATTTCTGCTGGAATTGTAGCTGAAATTGCACGATTTGTCCCTTCCTTCGTAACTTCAACGAAACAGCACTAGTTGATGCATTCCCGTGATGATATCCTGTGAGCTAAACATGTCCTTTGTATTCTTGATGAATGCTGTTGCACAATTTTGTCTTTGGGTGACGCACGCGGCAAAAGAAAACACAAACAATTAGACTTCATGTTATACGCCACCGATGCTTGGTGTAATTCGCCACCGCAATTTCACGTCTTGGATGTTATTCGCCACCGCAACTGTCCAATGAATTGCATAATATGTTGAAGAGTTCAGTGATTCTGTCACTTCCAATTGAAAATATTGATTTGGAGTTGTTCAGTTCAGTGTATAGTTCAGCTTTTGTAGAACACGTTTCTGAGACGCACCTGGCGGCGTTTCACTCCCACATTCTTCTTTCCCGAAAAACGTCACGTCTGTCAGAGGCGTTCTTTTCTCTTCCAGCGTCAAACTGATGAGTTTTTGTGTTGTCGCTGGTAATAGGAATGACTGAATTTTAGAATTATTTCACACACATAAACACCAACGAAGCTTAAGATTTTTAGAATTATGTGGTATTTGGCCCCACAATGTTTTTAACAGGAGCATTCCAGGCCTAGTTTCAGACTCATGTGACCGCAAATCAAACAGGAAGAGGTAGGTTCGTTTTTGTACATTCTTGTATGTGTAGTCAATCTTCCGAATGTAAATGAATGCATAAGAGAACATGAGGACAAACTTTTCATCAGCGTGCCTTCCTAGAAGTGAAATCTCATTGGTGAAAACTTTGGTCTTCATGTTCTGATGTGTCTTTATTTTGCTGCGTAATCTGTTCAGATCATCACTAGCAGTCATCGATGCATTTCCCACTTGTACATATATAGTATTTTTTTCACTCTTACGGTAAGCACTGTTATATTTCCTATTGATGTCATCATACCCTAAACCTCTTGAATCTCACAGTCCCAGGGATTTTTTTGGGGGGTCATATATATATATATATATAAGCACATTCCAGTACATGTGGGTTATACACTCAAGTACAGATAAGCATACTTTTCATACAGAAGAAGAAGAAGAAGAAGAAGAAGAAGAAGAAGAAGAAGAAGAAATACTACAGTTTGATTTGTCAACTCATGGGGCCTTTAAATCCTTTGCATAGGCAAGATCACGCCACGCCCCTGAGTTTAAAACTTGCAGCACTAAAGTTAAAATGCTCCTATCAATTGCTGTCAGTTTTGTGACAAAAATAAAGGTTTCAATGCCTTCACGATGTTGATGCGTTTGAAAATAACAATTTGCGTTGTGCGGTGGCGAATAACAAAAAATGCGGTGGCGAGTTACATCCAACATTGAATTGATGCGGTGGCGAATTACAGAGAGTTGTTGACACTCTGTTTGTATCTGCTTCTTGCAAAGTATATATGGAACTATATACAGAGAAACTACACGTGGAGATTCATAAAACATTAAAGTTATCAGTGAACATGTCCAAGATTAACCAGTAATCTCCGTTTTGTTGCATTTGACGCAGAAACTGAAAATATGCCCAAAACATGGGGAAACGAGAAGAAAAACAGATCGTCACGATCACCAGGGCCATCAAAGCATCAAAAAATATATACAGAAATATAGCTAAGGATATAAGTATGTGAAATGCAACACTTGAGAACATGCTGAGTGCCTAGCATTCTAACAATTTAATTTATCATTCGAGAGACCTACCTCGCAGCTTGCCTCTTCGTCGGCGTGAAGCGATAAAAAGTTGCGGTGGCGCAAATGCAGAGTTACACGATCCACGGCGTGTGTGTCTGTGTTTTCCAAAAACTGTCTCTTTGTTCGGGAGAATCCCGTGTTTGTTTTTCTTCTTTTTCCCTATTCTCCTTTGTGATCTCTTTTTTTGCTCGTTGGACTGCCTCTGAATACGGTATGTAGGCCTGAGAGCGGATCGTGTTTGCTCTCAGCCTCACCTTGTACTCCGGGCATCCCATGTACGCGGCGGAATGATTTCCGTGGCAGTTGACGCAGAATCTCTCTCTATCGCACCCCCCTGTCGTCTCGTGGTCGCTGCCACCGCATCTGGCGCATGTGCTTATTTTGGTCCGGCATTGGGAACGGCTATGTCCAAAACGGCTGCACCGCCCGCAGCGTCTGACTGGGCAGGCAAATGCCTCGAGGGGAAGCTCCTCCCCCTCGAGGGTTACACTGTCTGGCAGAACAGCCGTTCTGAATGTAATTTTGATAGCCTCGGAGATGTCTCCTTTTTTGTTTTTTAATCTGACTATTTTTTTGATGGCTGCCAGGCCTTTCTGGGCAGTCTTGCCTGATTCCGACTTGATGTTTACTCGGATGTCCATCCGTAGGATTTCATTTTCAGAGTGTTCCCTAGGGATTCCTTTGACAACGCCCTCGGTCGTGGCTTCCGGAGCGAAGCATTTAATTGTTACGCCACCTAGATCAGTGATCTTAGTGAGTTTGTTTTGCTGATTTTTGCTGTTGCAGCCCACTAGCCATCTCTCGCCCGCCAGGGGACGGAGAGAGAGCACCGGGCCCACCGCTGCCTGGATTGTTTTGAATCTGTGGAGGCCCAGCGCCCTGAACGTGGCGGGTCCCTCTTTTGTATCCTCCAAGATCACAGGGTGTTCAAGGAAGACTGGTGTGACTAAATTTTCCCTGAACAGATTTCTTCTTACTGGTTTTGGTTTTGTGTGTTCCTGGTTGTTGTTTTTTTCCAGGTGCGTAGATTTTGGGTTTTGTTCCTGATCTAGGTTTTTGGACTTTTCTGGGTCCAAGGTCATGTTTTGTCTTTTATTTGGGTCCTGGTCATGGTCCTGGTCCTGGTCATTGTCTGTTTTTTCAGCTCCTGAGCTGGTGTCAGGGATTTGTTTTCTCTTTCTTTTTCGTCCGCGCGAGTCCGTGAAAGGCTCATCATCTTCTCCTGGGGGGTGGAGGGGATCAACGTCCCACTCGTTTATGATCGAGGCGTCGGACATATCTCCGTCGCCATCGGTCTCTATATTTGTGTCGCTGAACTCAGCCATGGTGGACGGGGGAAGGAGGCTCCACTCCCCCTCTCTCAAACGTGATGAGTTCAGCGGGAGCTCAGCTAAAAAACTGTGGCTAAAAGTACTATTCCACCGCGCACTCATTCATTCAAACGAGACGAGACAAGACAAGAACAAAGACGAAAACAAACATCAGAGACAAATCACATAGACTGGACAACTAGACAAGGCAACGCTATACAGACATACTTTATGCGTTAAAAGCTTAAACACAGTTAGGGACTAGAATTTCCGTTTTATTTTTTTAACAGTAGAGGGAGAATAATAGGTGGCGATGACAATGGTGGGGATGTTAATGAGAAATGAGAGATGACACCTACCAGAGAGGGGGACACCTAAGTTCTATCTACAATTTTGAAATGGTGGTACGGATTTAAACAAAAGAGGCCCTAAGCTAAATCAGTCGACTACAGAACCTAGAATGGCGGCACCAAGCAAAAAACCCTACCTTGCAGCAAAGGCTGCTCACTGTTTGAAGAAAGTGGAGAAAAGAAAAGGGGGTGTGGCAGTGTAGATAGTAATTGCGCTGTAGTGGTGAGTGAAGTGAAGGCGACTCGTAGCTGGTGCAGTGCCCCAACGAACCGACCCTTTCCAAACCGTTCAAAACTTTTCGGGGAGTGTCTCCGTGACATGAGCGTTTTTTTCCTGACTGAGTGTCAAGAAGTCAAATTGCGTGTGTGAGCAGCCAGGAACTAGAGAGACCTTTTATATGGGAAAGGCATTCGCAGCCCTGGCGCGCCGCTCTGATTTTAGCCAATGAAAGCCGTGGAGACATCAGCCGAAGATTCAAGCAACATTACCGTACAGGGCCACTTTTTGGGGGGGTCTCTGTGCTGTGTGTGTGTGTGTGTGTGTGTGTGTGTGTGTGTGTGTGTGTGGTGTGTGTGTGTTACAAAGTATGATAAAGAAAGAAAGGAACGTACAAACTGACAAGCAAGCACACAAAAATGAAACCTTAACACACGCGTGCACAGCTCACAGCTAAATAAATGCTGAGGTGAACGCTCTTGTAAAAAAGTGTGTATGTACAAAGACGAGTTCTTTACATGTTATACGAGCAGGGCGCGCAAGGTGACAAAAACGAAAGAAGCAGTTGTGAAAAAGTGAAGTGAACACTTTCACGAGCGGCACACGTTTTGACAGTAGGAATTTGAGAGACAGCGAAGGAGAGAACATATGCTACACATAAGAGGCTGGCGACTTTGTGCAAAGTAATGGGTGTGCCGCTAATTAGTGTTAGAAAACTGCAACAGAGTAACAGGTATTTTGTCCGTTGTGTCTGAGTGGCGAGGTAGGCGTTTGATTTCTCTGTTTATTCACGTGTTATTTTAACCACAAAGAACTACAACAAAGAAAGAACACCATAGAAGTACCAGATATATTTTGAGGGTTGGTAAAAGTTGGTTGAGTTTTGTGAGATATATAGTAAATGATTTGTAGGATGACGATGACGATGACGATGACGATGACGATGACGATGACGATGTAGGTAGCAAGCCAGTTTTGCGGTGATAGCGGTTTGATGCAGTGACAGTGCTGTAGTAGACAGATTGTAGTGACGCCGGCCGGCGGATATTGATGACACTAATTTGACGGTTGACAAGTGATTTTTTTGTTTGTTTATGTAGTTTTGGTTATTTGTTGGATGTTTACTATATGCTTATACGCTTTTACATTATAATGGGTAAATATTATAATGGAGTTTTGTCCCCGAGATAGATGTTGGGATCCGTTGGATCCGTTGGTTCCTTGACTAAAAAATTAAATATAGGGAAGGAGAGAGAGACATTGTTGTGTACATGTATTGTGTATTGTGTATTGAGTGTGTATTGAGTTGGTTCGTTGGCAACGAGAAATTCATCTCTCTCTGGAAAAAGTGGGTGGTCCTGAGAAGGACCTGTGTGTTTTACGTTTGCCGGTTTGGCCAAACAGCAGTTTTAAGAGTCTACTTGCTGCTGGTGTACTTGGTGACGGCCTTGGTGCCCTCACTGACGGCGTGCTTGGCCAGCTCACCGGGGAGGAGGAGGCGGACCGCGGTCTGGATCTCCCGACTGGTGATGGTGGAGCGCTTGTTGTAGTGGGCCAGTCTGGAAGCTTCAGCGGCGATTCTCTCAAAGATATCGTTGACGAAGCTGTTCATGATAGACATGGCCTTGCTGCTGATGCCAGTGTCGGGGTGCACCTGCTTGAGCACCTTGTAGATGTAGATGGCGTAGCTTTCCTTCCTCTTCCTCTTGCGCTTCTTGTCACCGGAGCGAACAGCCTTGGCCTTGCCGGCCTTCTTGGCGCCTTTGGAGCTAACTTTGGGTGGCATGGTTGATTCGTCTGCGGGTTGTGAGTCGCAAAAGGTAGCGCCGCCGAGGATGATGCTTCTGTCCCACGGACATGCGTCCATTAGGGAGGGGATTTGTTCGTACGCTATTGGCTTTGGGAGGGAGGAAGGAAGGGGCACCTGTCTACAAGGGAGGTGCAGAATTGAAATCCGCTATAAATTAGTTATAACATCTGTTGGATAAAAGAATATGGTAAGGGAATATATTTTCACACGCTTGTGGTGGGGATGGGCCAATAAAGGAATGTATATTTATTTTTTCCGCTGTTAAAATTGATAAAACTCAGGACCACCTTATCATAAAAAATAAAAGTCCGATGGAGGGATATAAACACTATGTACATGATGATGGTGATTGATATAAAGGGATAGAGTTAAAGGTTTCATTCTCGCGCACAAAACAGCGAGAAGACAAAACATAAATACAACGAGTAAATTTAGAGAGGAACAACCGTTCTTCTGGTGATAAAAAAGAGAGCGGCCGAGGCCGCCGCCGGATCAGAATGCCCACAGCTTTTGATAAAATAGCGTGTATTCTTAAAAGCTGAGTTTAAAAGCTTTGTTTGGTGTTTAACGTCGCCTTCAACCAATCAAGGTTATATAGCGACGGGAATATTGTTACAACAGTTTATTAAAATGTTATGGCTAAAAAGGAACAAGTATGAGTGTGTGTTGGTGTGCGGTGCACGGCACCCCGCCCGCCAGGTGGAGCAGGGGACGCCCTTCGCTCCCGGCAGACGGGTACCGGCGAGATCTCGCACACCAACAAAAAGGTCTGGTGTACAGTCACCCGCCTGTAGGGTGGAACAAGCACTGTCCTTCGATCCCCACTCGGCGGGCGCTGGTACACATAATATGGTGGCGAATGTTGAGGTGTGGTAAGGTTAGGGCGACGTCTCAACACAATCCCCCGTCCTCCTGGGGTAGGGGTGGAGTGGGGAAGGTGGGATAGGGAAGTGTGTACCAACCTGTACACACTGGGAGTTGGGGGATGGACCGGTTGAGAACCTTTTTGAACGCGGCACTGTATTTATAGCAAGTCCGTTCTGTTAGGCTGGGGATGGTGAACGGGGGCAGGAGACGTCTAACCCTAAGGTGCGGCAGGAGTGTGGACAACGGCAGACTACACCCACGCTCCCATGGTTGAGTGGTAGACCGATCGACACATCAAAAGAGAGTGCGACCAGCCCAGGTCTTTATGTTTTGTTAGGTAGTCCTGCGGGCCTAGTCCAAAGGCTAGGCCATGATCGCGCAGGACTCTAAAAGAAATGATATTGGCGTTGCAATTTTCAAAAATGTGGTTATAGCTGATGGGAGACCCGCACGAGCACAATGGTTTAAAAATTTTAAACTTTGTGGCTCTAGTGCGGAGTCTCCTAAATATTTGGGTTAGTGCTGAGGGGAACGTGGGTGTCTCAAGTTTAATAACATGGTTAGGTACTAAGGCCCTCCCTGCTGCATAGAGCTTGGAGTAAACCTCCGGGAGGGAAAAGCCCACGTCTGTGGTCACATCAGGAGACCCTGTCGCCAATTTGGCGGCAGCGTCAGCCATTTCGTTCCCCGTGAGCCCTACGTGGGACGGAACCCACTGTATGTCCACGGGGGTGCCAGCAGAAATAATTTGATGGCAGATTAATTTTATATCGTATAGCACCTCCATACGGTTACTGGAACCGTACAGAAGCGCTTGTACTGAGGACAGAGAGTCAGTGCATAAAACTATACTATGGGGGTTAACTGGAATATCATTAATGTATGTGAGGGCCATAAGAATGGCAAAAAGTTCAGCTGTAAAAATAGACACTCCGTCATTCAGGCGGTAGTGTTTAGTGACTTTTAGTTCCGGGATGACAAAGGCGCAGCCTACCCTCCCATTATCCAGCTTAGAGCCGTCTGTAAATATCTTTAGGTGTTGGGAACATTTCTTGTGAAGAAGGTCATTGGTCAACATGGCCAGAAAATGAGGGTTATCCTGCTTTGTGGCCTCCGTCCCCAGGTCGCAATGAAAAGCAGGCGTTTCAAGCAGCCAGGGGGGGTAAGGAGGAACAGGTATTTTTTCAGGTATGACTTTATTAGTTATGCTGTGGTTTATGATGGGTTGAATATAATTTATCAGTGGCTGACACCTTGTCATCACACGGAGACCCCGTTTATTTGTAACTGGCATATTTTCATATTGTGGGAAATCTTCTAGTACATCGTCTACCGTGTTGTCCACACGTCCCGCACGCACATAGTAACGCGCAGCGCAGAGGCGGCGTTTGTCATCAAGACTCATCCAGCCAGCCTCCTGGTACACAGCCGAGTGGCTGGACCAGGGGAGGAGCCCCAGCGCTATGCGAAGCGCCTTGCACTCCACCCCACGGAGGCGGCCTAGGGCCTCTGCGCTGGCGGAAAAGAAAGCCTCCTGACCGTACGTCAAGCGTGATCTGATCAGCGCATTGACGATGGTCAGGAGAAACTTTTGGCCTCGGGCCCAGGGTTCACTATTTAGTATTTTTAATATACCTAACGCACGTTGGGCTTTTTGGACGAGATTCTCAATATGGACAGACCATGAAAGATTTTTTTCAACCGTAACACCTAGGAATTTTACGGTGTTACTTGGTTTGATGATTTTATTGTTTACAGTTATAAAGCATTTTTTATGGAGAAGTTGTTGTCGACTAGCGACGAAAAAAACAGTTTTCTCAGGGGCTAGGGCAAAACCGTTTAAGGTCATGTACCCACATAGATTATCAACATTGGTCTGGTAGCTGTCCATAGAGATCTCGTCCTTTCTACCTTTGGCCCCTCTAGGAACAGGCTTTTTGGTATCCAGGAGGGCTAGATCGTCAGCATAAAGTAGGACGGTCGCTCCCCCCACGTCCACACTGTCAATATCGTGCAACATAATACTGAACAGGGCCGGGGCGATAATACTCCCCTGGGGCACCCCCATGTCCAGTTTATGGGACGCAGAGAGAGCAGAACCGACTTTAACGTGTAACGTTCTGTCAGAAATAAAGGTTTTAATGAAGTTGTATATGTGGCCTGACAGGCCAATATTTTTAAGCTTGTGGAGTAACCTGTTGTGCCAGACACTGTCGTAGGCACCCTTTACATCAAAAAAGGTACCTAGCAGTGAGTTAGTTTTATAGGCTAGAGTTTTCCTTATGCGTTCAACAAAATTGACAACATGGTCCGTGCAGGACCGGCCCTTTCTAAAGCCGGCCTGGCATTTAGGTATTATGTGATTCCGCTGAAGGTAAAACTCGAGCCTCCTGTGGACAAGTCGCTCATAGAGCTTACCCAGGTGGGGCGTTAGGGAGATGGGCCTATAGCTGGTGGGGAGATCGCCCGGTTTCCCGTTTTTGGGGATGCCCACCACCTGGGCCTCCTTCCACGCACAAGGGATCTGGTTACTTAACCAACAGAAGTTAAAAAACGTATGGAGGGTTTTAAGAAAGCAGTCCGGGAAGTGCTTAATCATCTGATAGCAGATCGGGTCGGCACCAGCCGCCTTCTTGACTGACTTTAGCTGTCTAATGACTGTAGCTAGCTCTGTAAAACGGAGTTCGCTATTGACAGGCAAGTCGTCGTCACAGGCGGGGTGCACGAAACCCTCTTCCTGGTTAAGACGGTATTTTAAGCAGTCTGGGTTAAGGAAACGACTTTGACTAGCCCGGGCGAACGTTTCAGCCAGCGCCTCTGCCTTCTCTGAGTTGTTGGCAGTCAGGCGCTGGCCTACTTTGAGCGGCTTATCGGGCGTAGTACGACGTCTTTTAAATTGTTTTATTCTTTGCCACACTTTAACAGTGTCTTTATAAGTGTGGGCGTTTTCTGCACAGAATAGCTCCCAATCTTTAAGTTTTGCTGAGGCAATAATACGATTGCACTCAGCCTGTGAATCTTTCATTAATCTATAATTAAACTGGTTACTGTTTACCAAGTATTTACGGATAAAGTACCGTTTATCTTTTATGGCAACGTCGCACTCCTCGTTCCACCAAGAAACTTGCTGGGAACGGGGGCGTCCGTTGCCACTAGATTTTTTAGGTATGCTGACGTCTGCCGCTCCCAGGATACACGTGCGCAGGTTATCATAATATGCATTCACGTCCGGGGAGGAGAGGTCATGTACACTACTCTCCTCAAGCAACGTTTTGAAAAGATTCCAGTTTGCTTTCGGAAAGTTGTACCTGGAAGTAGTACCTCTCTCCTCCCCTTCGGCTTCAGCATTGTTTATATCTATAAAGATGGGTAGGTGATCTGAGTTAAATGGGTCAGGGAAAGTACACCAGTCGGTGCACGCCCCCAACTCCGGGCTGACAAGAGACAGATCAATAGCACTCGGAGTCCCTGTTGCAACATCAGGGATCCTCGTGGCTGACCCATCGTTTAGCAAGATAAGTTCGGTATCTGATAAATTTACAGCTAACTTGCTAGTGGAGTGATACACAACACGTTTATCAGAGTTCCAGAGCCGCCAAGCCGACCGCGCTCTTTTATACAGTGCGCAAACACTCGCGCCGGCAGTGCCGCCAAAGGGGCGCTCGCCATTGGTGGATTTTGCCGTTGACTCGACGTGCAGTTGGAGGGCTAGTGATGGGTATAAAAGGGGTCGGTCGCGTCGGCGTTGACAGACTCAGGCTCACACTCTCAAGGGAGATCCGTGGATAAAGGAAAAAGAATAACTTGTGAGAAAAAAACAAACACAGAAAACATCCCACTATCTATCTTATTGCGCTGTTGCGCTGTTCTACTACGACTGTGATGTTGTGCTTGTGCTTGCTGGTTCTTGTGCTTTGTCTCTAAAAGACTGTCTGTGATATCTTGCTGCATTGTTTCTTCAGTGACTTTAGTGGTGCTGCTATCTGACTTTTTGCTCTGCTTTTGCTTTGCTTTGCTTTGTGCTTCGTGTTTTGTGCCTGCCCCTCGTGTCTTGACCACTATCTTGGTCGCTCACCTACTACGCTGTGCGACCCTGCCTCTGCGTGTCTCCCGCCACGCCCCCCAAGCCACGCCCACTCCACGGGCTGCGCACTCCACTGCACTTCACCTCACAGCCTGGTAGTGTACCCGATATAATTTAATTTGCCCTGTTTCCAAATCCTGGGGAGCCTTTTATTGAAATAAACCCCCTCCCGGTCATGGAAACTATTTTCTCCCGTAAATACCCCTAGCCAAGAGCTACATATAACGGAGTGTATGTTTGTTTCTTTGTTCCTCTGTCTGTTTGTTGTTGTTCTTTTTTCCCTCCACATATGCTGCTCGCCTGTTAAGCTAGGTAGTGGTTGTCTCCCTCCCACTATCTTGTGTATCGCAAGCTATAAGCCGTCACAGTCAGTCTGGTAGTAGTTCTTTTACATAAAATCTTACTCAAATTTTAACAAGCTTTTTACAAAGCATCATAAGTATTTTCGCAGTAGGCCTCATGCTCATCGCTCACTCACCTCATGGTCCTTGGGCTTGACTTCGATTAGCGAGGCAGTCCTCCCATCTACCCCCTCGCCATCACCTCACCCCTCATTACTCATCGGTCCTCCTCCCCCCCCCCCCCCCCACATCTTTTTTTTTTTTAAGCCTGATGCTGAGTAAATGAGTAGTGGATATAAACCACTAGTTTTTAATTACAGTCTGGTGGCTGACCTGCCACTGGACCTCCAAACCTGGAGCTTCGGCTCAAACATGGCCTCTCCTAATGCATCAGAGTCGCCCGTCTCCGTGACGTCAGATGTCCCAACAACCAATGGGCAGCGTTCGGCGGCGGACGAACTCAGGCTTTCACAGGCAAAAATCAAAAAACGCGCGGCCCTGATGAGGAAGAACCGCGATCTCGCGGACGCCGAGCGGGCTAGCCCCTCGCCGCGTAAGCGGATACGCAATGATAGTGACACTGACGTCACACAAAAAACAAACCTGTCGGAAGGCCGGGGAGCGGGTAACACCCCCCTAAGTAGTGAAGACAGACAAAACGAGACTGACAATGAAGGGGAATTTAAACTCCCCAGAAAAAAAAGGTTGCGCATGAGGCGCAAGAAAAATAGAACAGGAAACGAATCACAAGACTCTATGCTGTCTCAGGCTCAGCCCAGAGAAACGGATAAGATCCCACAAAAAGAAAAAGAAAAACCAACTGAGTCGCGCCCTGAGGTCAAACAGGGCAAAAAGAAAATCAACAAGCAATTATTTAAAGACCCCCTTAGACAACAACAGCAACAACAACCTCCCCCGGCCTTCCTGGAATACCCAGTGATAGTCGAGGATTGCAAGGACGGCCCAGCCACCTTGCATGGCCTCGGGCTCCACTGTTTCCGGACCTTCTGCTTCGCGGTGGGGAACATCTCATCGGTACGCAAACTTCCTGGAGGGAGCGTGCTGGTGGGGTGCGTCTCTGCCGCCCAGCAGAGGAAACTCCTCTCCCTCACTAAGGTGGGGGGTATCAACATTAAATCATTCATCCCTGAGGCCACCACAGAAGGTGTTATAAAGCGAGTCCCCCTCTTCCACACGGAGGAAGAGCTCATGGCCATGTCCATTCGAGTTCGGATCCCGGTGGAGGGAGGGGGAACCAATGAAAGAGGAAAGTCCTGCGTTAAAAAAATGCAGAGACTGCACAATAAGGAAAAACAAGCATCAACAGCAGTTAGAATAATATTTAAAACTACTGTCCTGCCCGAGAGCGTTGTGCTGGAGGGGGAGATCTATGGTGTTGAACCGTATGCCCCTCCGGTGCGACGCTGCACCATGTGCCAGAGACTAGGACACATGAAGTTCCAGTGCAAATCAAAAAAACAAACATGTAGTAGGTGCGGGACAGTTGGCCACGAGGCCTCCACATGTACCCTCCCCAGACATTGTGTTAACTGTAAAGCAGACCACTCAGCAGCCTACCAGGGATGCCCTGAAGTCAGATTAAGAGCAAAAGCCAACAAGATCAGGGCATCTACTTTTATCCCGTACGCAGTAGCCATGCAGCGAGCTCGCGCGGACACCGCGCGCAGCGAAAACAAAACCACCACACAAACAAGACAACCCGCGGAGAAAATAGACACATACTGGCGCGCTCCAACCACTACATCTTCTACCCCACGCTCGGGGTACGCAAATGCCGCCAAAATAGGCATGACTAAGGCAGCCGCCCCTCAGATAGAGATCAGCATAGAACCACCATCCACACAAAAACGGTCTCCAGCAAAGAACCCTCAGACCAAACCAACAAATCAAAATATAAATAAAAAGACACTGAACAAAACAAAAGATTCCACACACACAGTCAGCCAGCCCATGCTTGATGTGGAAGAGATAGTACAACAACACGATACACAGGAGCACATGGCTCAGACCATTTTCAACAGGGTCATGAAGGAAGTGGAGGAGGGCATCCTAGATAAACTTAGAGTAGAAAGAAGACAAGCAGAAGAAGAACTCGCACAAACACTCATGAACAAAATATACACCACTAAGAATAACCTCCCCAAAGAACAGTCAGACCTCCAGGAATTCCTAGAACAAACACTCATCTTCATGATACAGGCAAAACAGAAGCAAAGTCCAAGTGCATTGATAGAATCACTCACTACCATATACCAAACACTCACAAAAACAAACACTACACCAGTCACACCTGACGGCCCCCTCCTCGCTCTGGGTTCCCTCGCTGGGGCCAGAGATTTAACTATAAAAGAAATAATCAACTTCCAAATGACCCTATAATGGATTCCCTTACCCAGATGAAAAACTACATACTTCTCTCACTCTTGTTAGTCTCCACTACAATGGAGGGAACACAAACTGGACCCACAAACAATGCATTAAATAAAGGACTAACCATTTTCCAGTGGAATTGTCGAAGTATTAACAGGAATATCCACTATCTCAACGATTTTCTATCCCATGAAAAATGTGATATTCTAGCCATCCAATCCTTAAACGTACTTTTTAACCAACTTCCTAAACTCGAAGGCTTCTTTTACCCGCCTACGGTAAGCTTGGCGGCCAAGGGGAGAAAAGTGCGGGTGGCTACATACGTCCGCGACAACCTGACTTATGTCCCTCTAAAATCGCCTGTGCCCGTCACTGAAAATAATAGTTCATGCACCATCCAGGTACATCTAAAAAACTGTAAAAAATTAAACATAGCAAATATATATTACCCTCAAGGATGCAACTCCATAAAAGAAACTAACTGGCTAACCGCCTCTGGAACTCAGACAAGCGAGTCCGTATGCACTCTGTGAGTAAATTAGCTGTAAACCTAATTGACTCTGAGCTAGTTTTATTAAACGACGGGTCGGCCACAAGGATCCCTGACTTACCAACGGGGATTCCGAGTGCCATTGACCTGTCGTTTATCAGCCCGGAGTTAGGGGCGTGCACTGACTGGTGCACGTTCCCTGACCCACTAAACTCTGACCACCTCCCTATACTGATCGACATTAATAACGTCGAAGTGGAAGGGGAGGAGAGAGTCAGTAACCCCAAGTATAATTTCCAGAAGGCAGACTGGACTCATTTTAGAGCCCTGCTTGTGGAGAGCTGTACAACTGACCTCTCCTCCCCTGACATTGACACTTACTATGACAACATCCGCACGTGTATCCTGGGAGCGGCGGACGTCAGCATACCAAAAAAAGTTACTAGCAACAGTCGCCCCCGCTCCCAGCCAGCCTGCTGGTGGAGCGAGGAGTGTGATGTTGCTATTAAAGATAAGCGCTTTTTCACCCGCAAGTATCTACAGAACAGTAACCAGTTATAAATTAATGAAAGATTCTGCCAAACTTAATGATTGGGAGCGGTTCTGCTCCGAACAAGCCCATACCTATAAAGATTCCTCTAAAATCTGGGACAAAATAAGAAAGTTTAAACGACGTCGCACTACGCCCGGTAAGCCGCTCAAAGTAGGCCAGCGCCTGACAGCCAACAATTCAGAGAAGGCAGAGGCGCTGGCTGAAACGTTCGCTCGGGCTAGTCAAAGCCGTTTTCTAAACCCCGATCTATTACAGCATCGTATCGATCACGAGGTGGGTTTCCAGCACCCCGCCTGTAACAACGAACTTCCTGTAAACAGTGAGCTTCGCTTATCAGAGCTGACCACTGCTATTAGACAGATCAAGTCAGTAAAAAAGGCGGCTGGTGCTGACCCCATCTCCTATAACATGATCAAGCATTTTCCTGACCCCTTCCTAAAAACCCTACATACTTTCTTTAACTTCTGTTGGTCCACTGACCAAATTCCATCTTCTTGGAGGGAAGCCCAGGTGGTCGGCGTCCTTAAAAACGAAAAACCGGGTGATCTCCCCACCAGCTATAGGCCGATCTCGTTGACGCCCCACCTGGGGAAAATCTACGAAAGATTAGTTCATAGAAGACTGGATTTCTATCTGGAAAAAAAATAACATCATTCCTAAGTGCCAGGCCGGCTTTAGAAAGGATCGGTCCTGCACTGATCATATTGTTAACCTTGTAGAGCGGGTGAGAAAGACGCTAGCATATAAAAAGCACTGCCTCTTGGGCACATTTTTTGATGTAAAGGGTGCATATGATAGTGTCTGGCATAGCCGACTGTTACAAAAACTAGATAAGATAGGCCTCTCGGGCCATATCTACCAGTTTATCAACTCCTTTATATCTAAACGCAAAATGCACGTTAAAGTCGGCTCTGACCTCTCAGCGTCCCACGTGCTGGACATGGGGGTGCCACAGGGGAGCATCATAGCCCCGGCCCTGTTCAGTATCATGCTATATGACATAGACAGTGTGGACGTTGGGGGGGCAACCGTCCTCCTATATGCTGACGACCTTGCCCTCCTGGATACTAAAAAGCCTGTAGCCATGGGACCTCGGAACAAAGGAGAGGTGGCCATGGCCAGTTTTCAAACTAAAATTGATAACCTATGTATGTACATGGAACAAAACGGATTTGTTTTGGCGCCCGAGAAGACTGTTTTCTTTGTGGCAAGCCGACAAAAGTTTTTACACCAAAAATGTACAATTATTGTTAACCAGAAAGTTATCAAACCCAGTGACACCGTTAAATTCCTCGGTGTGACTGTGGACAAAAAGTTATCGTGGACTGCACACGTTGAAAACCTGGTTACTAAGGCGCAACGTGCGATGTCTGTCATAAAAATGCTTAATAACGAGAAGTGGGCCAGAGGCCAAAAGTTTCTCCTGTCCATTGTTGGGGCGCTGATACGATCACGCCTGACGTATGGGCAGGAGGCCTTTTACTCCGCCGGCGCAGGGGTCCTGGCCCGCCTCCGTGGGGCTGAGTGCAGGGCGCTCCGCTTAGCGCTCGGGCCCCCCCCCTGGACCAGCACCTCCGCTGTGTACCGGGAGGCGGGCTGGATGAGCCTTGACGACCACCGCCGACTCTGCGCCACGCGGTATCATGTTCGCGCAGGCTGTGTGGACAACACGGTACAAGATGTACTGAACGATTTCTTCCCCCAATACAACAACCTATCTGTCACCTCTTCACGGGGCCCTCGGGTCATGGCAAGGTGTCAGCCAATCACCAACTATATTAACCCCATACTTGAAAAAGTTAACATGAAGACTGTCCAGTGTACTAAAATACCTGCTCCCCCCTACCCCCCCTGGCTACTTGAGACGCCTGCCCTCTCCTGTGACCTAGGGACGGAGGCGTCCAAGCAGGATAACCCTCTCTTCTTGGCGACTCTCGCCAACGAACTCCTACATAATAAATACTCCCAACACCTGAAAATCTTCACCGATGGCTCAAAACTATTAAATGGTAGGGTTGGCTGCGCCTTCGTCATACCCGAACTAAAGGTATCTAAACAGTACAGGCTTAATGATGACGTATCCATCTTCACAGCTGAATTGTTCGCCATCCTTATGGCCCTAACTTACATAAACGACCTCCCAGTTAACCCTCATCAAATCGTTATCTGTACAGATTCTCTTTCATCTATACAAGCCCTCTTATATGGCTCTAAAAACCGCTCTGAGCTACTACATGACATACAGATCATTGCTCACCAGATTATAGCCACTGGCACCCCCGTGGACCTACAGTGGGTCCCCTCGCATGTGGGTCTAGGGGAAACGAAATGGCCGATGCTGCTGCCAAATCGGCCACCGGGTTGCCGCAGGTCACCACTGACCTCGGCTTCTCACTGGCCGAAGTATATTCCAAGCTCCAGGAAGCAGGGGTGGCCGCCATGGCTAACCCGCCCACAAAGCTTGAAACACCCACGCTCCCCCCATCTTTAACCAGCATCTTTAGGAGGCTCCGCACAGGAGGCACAAAGTTTAAACTCTTTAAACCAAAGTGCCCCTGCGGGGCCCCCATCAGCTATGAACATATTTTTGATTCGTGTAGCGAGAACGCGGCACCGTTCCGCGCCCTACACGAATACGTCCACTTATTTGGACTCTATCCACAGGACTTTTTTACCAAACATAAAATCTTAGGATGGGCACACGCATCTTTAATGTGTCGCCAAGTCTACCACTCCCTCATGGGAGCGTGGGTGTAACCTGTTGTCCACACACGCCTGCGTTTTTTCTTTTTTTTTAAGGGGCAGACGTCTCCTGCCCCCGTCCACCATCCCAAGCCTAACAGAACGGACGGGCTATAAATACAGTGCCGCGTTCAAAAAGGTCCTCAACGGCCCATCCCCCCCATTCCCGCATGTACAGGCTGGTACATGCAACCCTTCTCCCCCTCTCCCCCACTCCGCCCCTATCCCAGATGGACGGGGACCGGTCGAGACCTCGCCCCTTACCCTACCATACCCCAACAATCGCCACTATTCCTCAACTACCGCCACCATATTGTGTACGTCAGCGCCCGCCGCGCGGGGATCGAAGGACAGTGTCTGTCCCACCCCGCAGACGGGTGGCGGTACACCAGTCACATTGTTTTCTTTTGTTAGTGTGCGCGTCTCGCCGGCGCCCGCCTGCTGGGAGCGAAGGGTCTCCTCACTCCACCTGGCGGGGGGGTGCTGTGCACCGTACACTAACACCCATACCTGTACCTCATCTAACCGGACTTTTAACCAACACGTTTTATACCCTATCTCACTGGATTATATTCTATCACTACCTCTCATTCCTTGCGTAAGGAACATGTTTTATAAACAGGCTCTTAACCTACATAAGCCAACTTAAGACTTCAACATATTGTGATGTCTTAGATCACCACGTATAAGTCTTACCTCTTAGTACACCTAAGCTGTAAATTTTAATGAATGGGAATAATCAGTGGAGCGTGTGAGTCCCGTGTGAGTGTCTGTTTTTCTTTTTTTTACTTACTCGTACCCATCACCTCCACCCTGAACATAGTGTATATAAATCACAAACGGAATTGGACTTTTATCTTTTTAAGAAAAGTGGTCCTAAGTCTTAACCAGTTTTTAACCCACGTGACTTGACAGAAGTCGCAGCACAGGCTTCATGTCTCACCCAGTCACATTATTCTGACACCGGACCAACCAGTCCTAGCACTAACCCCATAATGCCAGACGCCAGGCGGAGCAGCCACTAGATTGCCAATTTTAAAGTCTTAGGTCTGAAAAACAGAAAAACAGAAAAACATAAAACATGTGTGTTAGCAGCAGAACAAAGCAATCATAAATCAGCGTACGATCATCGCGACGTGGTAGAACAAGAACTGTTAGATCAAATAGCAAAAGGAAATTATATAGTGGCAAGTAAGAAGCTAACGGTCGTAAGCACACTAGCCGCGATCCCCAAAGAAGATGGTAGCGTTAGGCTAATTCATGATGCCAGCAAACCTACAGGTAGGGCAATGAACGATTACTCCATCCCTGAGTCGGTGAAGTTTCAAACAGTCTCTGATGCGTGTGCCTTAGCGAAGACAGATTATTGGTGTGCTAAAGTCGACTTGCAGTCCGCATATCGCTCAGTGTGCATCAGTCCGGATGATTATTGTGTAACGGGACTCAAGTGGCATTTCAAAAGGTAAAAACAGACCGACTTATTTCTTTGACAGTCGACTTCCATTTGGTAGCAATGTAGGACCGTCACATTTTCATAGACTTTCACAGTCAATTCGCAGGTGCATGGCCAGGAGAGGCATGCCTGGTGTGTTAGCATACATAGATGATTTTCTTTTAGTAGCAACAACAAAAGAGGAGTATGCTTGGCGCTGGTGGACAATATTCACTTTTTTGGCCAAAAACACACTTTTTTGGCCAAAAACCAGGGATGCTGCTACAAATTCATACCTATAGGACAAATGTCCTGAGTTCTTCAGCATCAATAGGACATTTGACCGCTTTCAGACAGTGTAATAGGACATTATGAATTTGCGCCAAACAGCTTATAACACTTTCCATGGAATTGTTCCAAAGTCATGCGCCCACACACACACGCATACACTGGCAACACACACACACACACACACACACACACACACACCCACGCGCGCGCTGTAGAACACACACATAGGCTAATATAGTAAATACATCAACACAGTGTGCGTATAATGTTGTACATGTATTTGTTTAGTTTCAAAGAAACCACAAAAAAGAAACCAACATGAACAACTTCAGAGCTCTTACTTTGATTACAAACTGCATGATTTGGATAAAAGTTGAAAAACAAAATGATCGGTTTGATCTAATGCTGATCTTTAGCAGGCTTTAGGTTTTTTTTCAGCGGCATAATTCAGTGCTTCGTCTCGTATCGAAAACAAAAGCAGACGACAAATTTAGTCAGTTGGAGTTGTCTTCCGTACTCCTGTAGCATGCACTGATCTAAAAATAATCCCCTATTTTTAGATCAGTGCGCTGCTGCACCGAGACGGTTATACCCAAACGGCGCATACCGCAAACGGTTCGGGAATTCCCGACAAAAGAAAAGATACGCACGCGGCACTGGCAACTTCAGTGTCAGCTGAACACAAGAGCGTTCGGTCTTTTAGAAGATTTGTACAGTATCTTGAAATGAAAATTAACGAATATCGCGCAGTCCGAAGGAATGGAGTTCATATCGGACAATGACCACGCTCAGGCTAAAACGATAGGACATCTGACCGACATGCGGCAATGTCAATCGGACATTTGGGGATTTTCATCATTATTTGTCCGATGTCCGATGCCTAACGATGTCCGACGCCTAACGACATCCCTGAAAAACGTACATTTTTGGCCAAAAAAGTGTGTTTTTGGCCAAAAACATGTTTTGGCCAAAACTTTTGAGTGCAAAGTTTTGGCAAACAAAATATTTGGCCAAATCTAAAACATTTGGCCAAATTTTCACTTTTTTAGCCAAATGTTTTAGATTTGGCCAAATATTTTTTTGGCCAAAACTTTTGTATTGAAAGTTTTGGCCAAAAAAAAAGTTTTGGCAAAACTTTTTTTGGGGGCCAAATCTTTGAGTACCCCTTGGCGCTGATGGACATTCATTTTTTTGGCCCAAAACGCCAGTTTTGGCCCAAAAAACAAAGTTTTGGCCAAAAAAAGTATAGTTTTGGCCAAAAAAGTATAGTTTTGGCCAAAAAAGCAAAGTTTTGGCCAAAAAAGTATAGTTTTGGCCAAAAACGCCAATAATAATTTGACTACAAGATCTCTAACCCAAAATGCCAGGACTGATCTGTCTCGAGGTATATGATTGGACCACCGTGGTCATGTGACTCCCAAAGTTTATTTTCCGGCGCAGTTGAGCGGGAAGGAGAGCAAGATGTGTTCAGTCTTCAGGAGTGAAATGGAAGAGATTCGAAGAGGAACGAGCAGCAGTGCAGAGACTGGGAGCGCTGCTACATTTGCTGCTCAGTAAGTTGTCCTAGATGTTGAAATAAGAAGTGCAACCGCTGTATGTTTCGCACACTGTTTTGCAATGAAGTTATCATTGGGAGGATTCAAGCCATGCATGTAAACTTTCAGGATTCAGCTTCCGATTGCAACGACTTTTAGATTAAAGTTTGGAGTGTCTGCGTTGGCATACATGTACAGTAACGTACTGGCACTGGTTGCCTTGCAAAAGTAAGAAAATGTTGCCTTTACTCAAAATATCTTGCAAAATTAAACCAGCGGTGATATGACTGAATTCATGTCGTCTGCGATCATGTCGCACTTTCGTGCAGTCCATCACGTTTTAAGTCAAATTTCAACCTTTCAGCATTTGTACTGCTGGTGCAGTTATAGACGATATCGATGTATATATACTGTTCAAAAAAAGAAACGCATAGCTTGTAATATTTGGTTAATTTAGTTATATGGCTACAAGGATATCCACCAAACTGCAGAAAGTGTTTATCTGGTCGTCGACCTTTCGTCCATTGTCACAAGTGAGCTCTGCACGTGACGCATGCGTTATCAGTGGCTACAATGTCAAAATTGCTCATTTGGCATGACCACTCGTCATGCTTCAGTGTAATCTCGTGAAACTCGGGGAATATTGAGCTCTCACCATGTCTTCCAAAACCCATAAAAGCGGATTGTTCGCCACAAAGAAATCAGACGACAATTCAGCGACGAAAGATGGCCCGATTGAGCAGAGAAGACCGCCAAATTGCATTGGGTCGTTTACAAGCAGGCCAAAGTCAAAGTGCAATCGCCAGGCACTTCCACGTGTCCCAGAGCACCATCAGTAGACTGTGGGTCAGGTTTCAAGCCACTGGCTCCGTTGCTGACTTGCCACGAGCGGAAAGACCAAGGGCGACAACTGCTGCTGACGACCGCTTCATATGGCTCCGCCACCTCCGGAATCGTTTCCTGTCGGCCTCATCTTCTGTCCAGGCTCTCCCCGGGCCACACCGATTATCGGACCAGACCGTGCGGAACCGCCTGCATGAAGCTGGTTTGAGAGCTCGCAGACCTCACAGAGCAGCTGTCCTCACCCGCCGCCATCGCCAGAACCGAGTGCAGTGGGGCAACCAACACCTTCGCTGGACCGTCCGGAATCACTGGAGACACGTGTGGTTCAGCGACGAGTCCAACTTCCTGCTCCAGCGACATGATGGTCGGAGCAGGGTCTACCGGAGAGTAAACGAACGTTACGCGCCCAACTGTGTGGATGAGGCACCCGTTCATGGTGGTGGAGGCGTCATGGTGTGGGGGGCGATCAATACCGCTGGAAGGAGCACCCTGGTGCACGTCCAAGGGCGCATAACTGCCCAGCGATACGTGGAGGAAATTCTGCTTCTGGCTGACCAGGATGCCATATTCCAGCAGGACAACGCTCGCCCGCACACAGCACGACTCACCACCCAGTTCCTCACCGACCACCATGTCCAGGTGCTTCCCTGGCCATCCCATGTCGCCAGACATGAACCCGATAGAACACCTCTGGGATGAATTGGACAGACGTGTGCGCAGGCGAGAAGAAGCGCCGGCAAATCACCGCGATCTATTGCAGGCACTTCAGGAGGAGTGGGACACCATCCCACAGCAAGATATCCGGCATCTGATCCAGTCCATGCCCAGAAGGTGCCGGGCAGTTGTTGCTGCTCATGGCAGTCACACCCCCTACTGACTTGACAGCCTCGGCACCCAATCGTATTGATTGACTGATTGATTTGAAGATGCAAATGAACTGTGTGTGCATTCAACTGTGTCCATACCAAATTTCAAACAAATAATCTAAATATTGGATTTTCTGATAATTTTTTCGAAAAATAAAACAAATTTGGCAAGTAGCAACTATGCGTTTCTTTTTTTGAACAGTATAGGTTTGTTTGTTTGTTTGTTTGCTTGCTTAACGCCCAGCCGACCACGAAGAGCCATATCAGGGCGGTGCTGCTTTGACATTTGACGTGCGCCACACACAAGACAGAAGTCGCAGCACAGGCTTCATGTCTCACCCAGTCACATTATTCTGACACCGGACCAACCAGTCCTAGCACTAACCCCATAATGCCAGACGCCAGGCGGAGCAGCCACTAGATTGCCAATTTTAAAGTCTTAGGTATGACCCGGCCGGGGTTCGAACCCACGACCTCCCGATCACGGGGCGGACGCCTTACCACTAGGCCAACCGTGCCGGTTATGTATATAGGTTAAAGGTACTGAACTTGTCAAATCCAGGTGCACGGAGCCCCTGGGGCTTTTAGTCATACCTCGGGCAGCTATCCGTTAGAAGAACTACCAAGTTTCATTGACTTGCACCCAAAGAGTCAAGAACTGCTATTATTTTACGAATTAATTTCGTACTCGGACCCTGCTGGTCTTGACCTATTTTTGGATCTAAATTTAGATCAGGTAGATCACATCATGCACAAAAAGACGTCACTAGCAAACTATGTCAGACATCATCATGAGCACTCAGCTGCAACAAAAACGCAAAACGAAGGCTGTGAGCTGCACTGTGCCTTTAAATGTAGCTTTCTGGGCTTTTATTCTTTCAGTCGTAATAGTGTACTGTCTTTTTACACAAACTCTATTACGACTGAAAGAATAAAAGCCCATATTTTTACCCAAAGATTTTTAAAGAACCAAAATAATATAAATTATGACTTCATGAAACATCATCAGAGGAATTGCAATAACGTAACTGCTCAAGCCAAGCTGAAGGACTGGTCAAATTTCATAAAGACAGATTTAAACTTCCAGATAAACCCCTTAATGATAACGGCAGATCCTGGGACAGTAGGGGCGACCACCCCCAACCAGGCGCGTTCACAGGTGGCGGATAGTGTGATGGCCTTCAGATATGGAGGTTAGCTGCGAAATAAGCCAGGCTTGCCAGGACGAATAAGCAGTCGCGGACCAACTGGCGGTGCTTCGAACAGGATGGGGCGGGGTAACAGGCGGCACTGTTACACTCAAGAAATACCCCAGGTCTCCAATGACGGGAGCATCATGCGATCAAGAGCCGCATCTTAAGTTCTTGCCCTTGGGAAGGTCACCTCAGATAAACAAACCAGCCAGCTATGGCCAAATAGACTGGACTCGACAGCCCTGTAAAGCCACCAGTCTAGGAGAAGGACCACTCCGATATAAAAACACGCTGAAGCCGGATGAGCTGGGCCATGTATGGCGCATAACGACAGCTCAACGCATCAACGCTCATATGACAGATAACGGCAGATTAACGGTAGGCGATAGGGATAAGGCGGACGTGTTGGCTGATACCTTCTCCCGGGTTAGTAGTAAACTAAAGTATATGGAACCAGACAAACTGCATTTCCGTACTGAAATGGAAAAAGATTTCAAACACCCAGAGCCAGATAACAGTAACCCCATAAACTGTGCCATGTCCGTTTCGGAATGTGGGAAGGCCATTAAACAAATAAAACAGGCGAAGAAGGCCCCCGGCTCATGCAGTATCTCATATAGTATGATAAAACAATTTCCAAATAATTTTGTAAGGATTCTAACTGATTTTTATAATACATGCTGGAAAAGTGATAAAATTCCGATAGCCTGGAAACAAGCACAAGGCGTGGCGATCCCCAAGGTAGGCAAACCCAAAAACCTTCCCAGCAGTTACAGACCCATCTCACTCACCCCCCATCTAGGGAAAATCTACGAACGTATTAAAAATTATTATTATTTTAGTTTGTTTGTTTGCTTAACGCCCAGCCGACCACGAAGGGCCATATCAGGGCGGTGCTGCTTTGACATTTAACGTGCGCCACACACAAACAGGTTGGAGTACTTCCTTGATAAAAATAACATTATTCCGCCTTGCCAGGCAGGTTTTCGCAAAGGACGCTCCTGCACAGACCATGTGGTACGGCTGGTGGAGAAAATCTTTCTTTCTTTCTTTATTTGGTGTTTAACGTCGTTTTCAACCACGAAGGTTATATCGCGACGGGGGTAAACCCGGTAAACCAAGAAATCAACCCAATAGCTATAGACCCATCTCCCTCACCCCCCACCTCGGGAAAATATATGAACGCATAATCAAAAACAGACTAGAATACTTCATAGACAAAAATAACATTATCCCTCCCTGCCAGGCAGGCTTCCGTAAAGGCCGCTCATGCACAGACCACGTAGTCAGACTCGTTGAAAAAATGAAAAAAACCTTAAGTAGCAAAAATAAAACACTACTAACAACCTTTTTTGACGTGAAGAAGGCTTACGACACGGTCTGGCACGCCCGACTCCTCACAAAAATCAAAAGACTAGGCATCTCAGGCCATATGTATAACTTTGTCAAAGCCTTTATAACAAACAGAACCATGCAAGTGAAAGTAGGGGAGTCCCTCTCAACAACACACGCCCTAGAAATGGGGGTGCCACAGGGTAGTATCATTGCCCCTTTTTTATTCAGCATTATGCTACACGACATAAACCTAGTAGACGTCCAGGGCGCTACAGTCTTACTCTACGCAGACGACCTGGTGATAATTGACACACAAAAACCAGTCATAATAAATAAAACAGAACCAAAGATGAAACGTTTTCAAACCAAAATAGATAACTTAGTAGACTATATGAACTTAAACGGATTCGATCTGTCCGCAGAAAAAACTATTGTTTGTTTGTTTATTTGTTGCTTAACGTCCAGTCGACTACGCAGAGCCATATCAGGACGAGGAAGGGGGGATGAAGGGGGCCACTTGTCAAGCGATTCCTGTTTACAAATGCACTAACCCATTACTTGTGTCCCAGCAGGCTTTAGTAAAACTAAATTAATACCTACTGGAAGATTACCAGTTTCCAGTATGTTAAAATAGGCTTAACCTATCTACTGCTGGACTTACATCAGAACACTAACAGATTAAACTATACATGAATCGCAAGACAAGCGGCAAGAGAAGAGATTTTTGGAAAAAATACAGGTGAATGAGCAAGAAGGCAGAAAAAAGAAAAGAATTCATGAAGAAAAAGAGAGCATGACAGGAAAGAGGAACCAAAAATCTACCTAACAGCAAACTAGAAAGCTCCTGCGGTTCCAAAAACAGGAGGGGCTTTTAATTTCATAACCGCAGTGCCCCACTGCGGGAAGAAAAAACTATCTTCATGGTGGTTTCAAGAAGGAAAACACTACAAAATAACTGCACAATAACGATAGAAAACAACACTAAAACCTAGTAAAACGGTAAAGTTCCTGGGAGTAACTATACATAGAGACCTATGTTGGAACCCCCACATAAACAACCTAGTCGAAAAAGCTAATAAGACCATCAGCATTATAAAGATGTTAAAGGCCGAGCCATGGGCCAGGGGACAAAAATTCCTGACAGACATAGTCAAAGCCCTGATCCGCTCTCGATTAACATATGGACAAGAGGCCTTCTTTGCAGCCACTAAATCCGACCTTAAAAAACTAGAAACCATAGAACTAAAAGCTTTGAAAATAGCTTTAAATATCCCTAGAACAGCAAATAACAAAAAAACATACGAGGAGGTCGGCTGGCTATCCCTAACAGAGGAGAGACAGCTTAGAGCCACACAATACGTTCTGAGAGCATCAGCCAATGAAACCAACCCCACAAACGAGGTTCTGTCAGATAACTTCACAGATTTCGACAATATCAGATACAAATGGCTCCGCGACAAATCACAAGCACAATATGATAAAATACTCCCCATCTGGGAATACACAAAACCAATACTAAACAAGGCTAACATTACAACGGATGACATAATAAAACAAAACATATCCACCTTTCCCCCCTGGCTGCTTGAGGCACCAACCATAGAAGAAAACATCCCTATGAATATGAAGAAATCAGACAATCCCCTACTAGCTGCAACTGTTGCAAAAGAACTTCTAAACACAAAATACCAACACTTCCTCAAAATCTACACTGATGGATCCAAGCAGAGTAACGGTGCAGTGGGCTGTGCATTTGTTGTCCCTGATCTTGATGTCACAAAAAGATACAAACTTAATAATGATATCTCCATCTTCACTGCAGAACTATTCGCCACCTATATGGCTCTCTCTTTCATAAATGACCTTCCTAACAAACCAGTGGCTATAGCCGTCTGCACGGACTCAAAATCTTCCTTACAAGCCCTCCAATCAGAAACTAAAAATCGTCAGGAAATACAAACCGAGATAAAGTTACTAGCTAACCAAATAATCATATCCGGAACTGACCTTCACCTACAATATATTCCCTCACATACTGGTATCAGAGGGAATGACCTAGCAGACGAGGCTGCGAAACAGGCTGCCCTGATGAACAAACAACACCAAATAAATCTAAAATACTCCAAATCAGAAGCCGACTCAATCCTCATAAAAGTGTTCAAAACACAACAAACTCAAACAAATGAGAAAGACAGATTCCCCCCGCTACCAAATGCTCTCCTCACAATACTAAGAAAAATCAGAACTAATAGCTGCACATATAAATTCATCAAACCCCTCTGTGAATGCGGAGAGCCTGTAAATTTTCACCACATCTTCACTGCATGTCCACATTCAACACACTTTCACAGGTTACATGAACACATAAAAACACTCAATCTCACACCTACACAATGTCTCCATCATCATAAAGATTTAGGGTGGAGCCATGTTAAACTGGTTTGCAAAATAATATATACATCACCGCTTGGGAAGTGGTTTTAAAAACAAAACAAAAAACAAATTATTTCTACATTTCTAAACGACGACATCTCATTCTTATGAGTACACTGTCAACTACCCGCTACAAAATGCCTTAGCCAGTATAGCTTGATACCCTCCTAATGCCTGCGCCCCACAAGTAAGCGCTCCCATTGGCCGGTGCCCCACTGGGGGCGGGAGCACAGGCTACGTCTAAAAATAGTACAACTATCATTCCTCAACTTCTCTCCTGTATGGGCGACGTATCCACAGCCCCCGACCTTCACCCCAGCCTAACAGAACGGACGGGCTTAAAAGACAGTACCGCGTACAAAAAGGCTCCCAACCTCCCTGTGCGTACAGTGGGTACGCGTCCCTGTCCCACACCTCCCCCACTCCACCCCCACCCCAAAGGGAAGGGGGCTCGTGTCCTGATACGTCGACCCAATACACCCTCTACTATACCCCTACCACCTCTCGGTGTGCGAGCTAGCCAGCACCCCCCCTGCCGGGAGCGAAGGGCATTCCTGCTCCACCTGGCGCGGGGGTAGCTGCGCACCGCACACCAAATACCCACGAAAAAAAGAGACACTCCTCACCACCATACTCCAACCCTCTCATGGCCTATTTTACCATAAAAGGACTTAGGTCCACTTTTACGAATCTTTTTTATTCTATTATGTGTTTAGGGTACGAATGACAGAATGAAAGATTTGTTTGTTTGTTTATTTGTTGCTTAACGTCCAGCCGACTACGCAGAGCCATATCAGGACGAGGAAGGGGGGATGAAGGGGGCCACTTGTCAAGCGATTCCTGTTTACAAATGCACTAACCCATTACTTGTGTCCCAGCAGGCTTTAGTAAAACTAAATTAATACCTACTGGAAGATTACCAGTTTCCAGTATGTTAAAATAGGCTTAACCTATCTACTGCTGGACTTACATCAGAACACTAACAGATTAAACTATACATGAATCGCGAGACAAGCGGCAAGAGAAGAGATTTTTGGAAAAAATACAGGTGAATGAGCAAGAAGGCAGAAAAAAGAAAAGAATTCATGAAGAAAAAGAGAGCATGACAGGAAAGAGGAACCAAAAATCTACCTAACAGCAAACTAGAAAGCTCCTGCGGTTCCAAAAACAGGAGGGGCCTTTAATTTCATAACCGCAGTGCCCCACTGCGGGAAGAATGAAAGATCTATGTTGTATATATATGTTATATGTTTAAAGGCAAGGCAACCTCTGTATATATGTAAATTGCTGAGGCATATCAACTTCAATTTGAAGTAACTGGACTCTTAAAACTTTTTATCAGAGTGGCTCTGAAATTTTATCAATTTTTTAAACACAACTTTGGAAATAATAAAGAATCAAAAACCTCTTTTAATCCCCCCTCCCCCACAAAGTGTCTCGCGTGGCGAAGGGTACGTGCTCATATCGCACAAAAAGAAATAACATTTTATAACAAACCCTTTTATCAAACAACTTTTAACATCCAAACAACTCCAACCCATCATTCTCCGGCCCACTCCCCCCTCCCCCCCCCAATACAGCGTATAACCAAATCATGTCCCAAAATAGGTCCCAGCTACCTGAGAGGACGTTAAGCCCCATAGTCAAGTCAAGTCTGGCTGCTCACGTGACGGGCAGCGAGTCTGAGCTCCTTGAGGGCTCGGAGTCAGCTGCTCGCAGACTGAAAAACGATCTAACCAAAAGTAAACTTGAGAAAAGTATGATCTCGAGGTCGGCGAGCTTCTCAGTGGCGGCGTCCCCCTTAAAGAGACCTCGCTCACACTCACACTCGACCGACCCGGGTGAAGAGACCACCCAAATTTGTTTGTTTGTTTATTTGTTGCTTAACGTCCAGCCGACTACGCAGAGCCATATCAGGACGAGGAAGGGGGGGATGAAGGGGGCCACTTGTCAAGCGATTCCTGTTTACAAATGCACTAACCCATTACTTGTGTCCCAGCAGGCTTTAGTAAAACTAAATTAATACCTACTGGAAGATTACCAGTTTCCAGTATGTTAAAATAGGCTTAACCTATCTACTGCTGGACTTACATCAGAACACTAACAGATTAAACTATACATGAATCGCGAGACAAGCGGCAAGAGAAGAGATTTTTGGAAAAAATACAGGTGAATGAGCAAGAAGGCAGAAAAAGGAAAAGAATTCATGAAGAAAAAGAGAGCATGACAGGAAAGAGGAACCAAAAATCTACCTAACAGCAAACTAGAAAGCTCCTGCGGTTCCAAAAACAGGAGGGGCTTTTAATTTCATAACCGCAGTGCCCCACTGCGGGAACTGCTAAACTTCATAAAAGAACAAAATAGTGACATCCTGCTCCTACAATCACTCCATGTTCCTCTCTCTAAACTGCCGGAGATCCCAGGGTTCTATTTCCCTCCCACGGTTGATCTGGCCGACAGGGATAGTGTTCAGGTAGCCACATATGTTAAAATTGGACTTAAATTTTCAGCGCTGGCCTCCCCAGTGACAGCAAGCGAACATAGCCACTCCTGCCTAATTCAGGTCAATATACCAAAATTAAAAAACCTAAACATTTTAAATATTTATTACCCCCGGGCATGCCCGCAAGAAAATACTACGTCTTGGCTACGGGACCTAACCAGCGACACGTGTCACTGGGTGATCGCCGGAGACTTTAACGAACACAGCAGACTCTGGCAGCCCAGTGAAACCAGACCTCACTACTTTTACTGTAAACTGGAAGACAACATAACCAACTCCGAATTATGTATCCTAAATGATGGCAGTGTCACTAGATTGGCTCAAAATAAAAACCAGCGCAGCTCTGCTATTGACCTAACCTTAACCAGCCCCGAATTACTCCCTCTCTCCGAGTGGACTACTTTCCCAGACACCCTGGGCTCTGATCACCTCCCTATTCTCTTAACCATTTTTAACGGCGGAACCGAACCCGAAGAACCTATTTTAAACAGCGCTTTTAATTATAAGAAAGCAGACTGGGCTCTTTTTAACTCACATTTAACTACTGTTGATTTGAACGATGTCTATTCTGAGGACATCGAAACGTTTTATTCTAACCTCAGAGAAACGGCGTTAGACGCCGCAAAGGTCAGTATACCAACCACAAGAAATAGTAATAAACCAAAACTGTTTAAAGGCCACGATTGGTGGAACGAAGATTGTGACAAGGCTACAAAGTTAAAGCGATACTATACATCGCTATATCAAAAAAAAGAGACAACTATAAACTGGGACCTAATGAAAGAGGCACAAGTAAACAGTAATAAAATTCTAGCCCAGGCAAAGAAAGACCACTGGGAGAAGTACATTTTAACATCAGTACAAGATCCTAAAGATATAGGCAACGTTTGGAGCAAAGTAAAAAAGATGCAAAATAAATATAAAGTCCCAGAACGACCACTCATTGTGAATAACAATCTCACAAAAAATAATAAAGAAAAGGCAAATGCGCTGGCAGAGGTCTTTGCAAAGGCCAGCCAGTCTAAATACTTACCGGACGACAGACTAAAGTTTCGTACGGACGCAGAAAAACTCTTTCCTGAATTAAATAAAAATAACGAGAATGTCATTAATAGCGCCCTTAAGATAAAAGAACTAGTTAAATGCATTAAGCGGATCAAAAAGGTAAAGAAAGCAACGGGAGCTGACCCCATTTCATATGCACTGATCCGTCACTTCCCACCCTCATTTTTAAATGTCTTACTGCGACTTTATAACGACTGCTGGGAGAAACAACAAATTCCTATGGCTTGGAAAGAAGCCCAAGTGATTGGCATTCCAAAACCTAACAAACCAAAATCTCTACCAGATAGTTATCGGCCTATAGCCCTCACCCCACACCTGGGCAAGGTCTATGAACGACTGGTAAAAGACAGACTAGACTTTTACCTAGAAAAAATAACCTCATCCCAACATGCCAGGCGGGCTTTCGTAAAAACCGCTCGTGCCAAGACCACGTTGTTAACGTTGTTGAACGTATAAAAAAAACACTAGCCCACCAGAAAGACACTCTCCTAGGCACCTTCTATGATGTGAAAAAAGCTTTTGACACCGTGTGGCACGCTAAATTATTAGATAAACTACAACACCTGGGTATCACAGGCCGTATCCTGCATTTTATTAAAGCTTTTATTTCAAATAGAACCATTAACGTTAAAGTGGGCTCAGCCATCTCTGATAAACATGTCTTAGACATGGGCGTGCCCCAGGGCTCAATTGATGCGCCGACACTTTTTTCCATCATGTTATATGACATAAACACAGTAAATGTGGGCGGGGCTACCGTTCTGCTCTATGCAGACGACCTCGCACGGCTAGACTCTAAAAGACCGTGTAAACAAGGAAAAACTGGTGTTGATATGACGTCCTATCAGAGTGCAGTCAACAACCTGTGTCAGTATATGGTAGAGAACGGCTTCGAACTCTCACCAGAGAAAACAGTTTTTATGGTAGTGTCCAGAAAGACGGTCTTTAAAAAGATATGCTCTATTACAATAAATAACCAAATCATAAAACCCAGCACAACGGTAAAATTCCTAGGGGTAACCATCCACGAAAAGCTAACATGGACCCCCCACATCAACAACCTAATACAAAAAGCCTCAAAGGCAATAAACGTAATCAGATTCCTCAAAAATAAACCGTGGGCAAACAGCCAAAAAAGTCTAACAATGGTGGTAAGAGCCCTTGTCCGCTCGCGTCTCGAATACGGACAAGAATCTTTCTTCGCCGCACCTAAAAGCACACTGAAAAAACTGCAAACTACGGAAGTAAAGGCCTTAAAAATAGCGCTAGACATCCCAAGCTGGGCCTCTGTAAAAGCCACCTACAGAGAAGTGGGTTGGCTCCCCCTCGATGAGGAACGCCTACTGCGAACTACCCAATATTTTATAAGACAACAAAGAGCCCCTAACAGTGTAACTCAGACCATAAACGACCCAACCATTTTCTACAAAACTAAAGCTTATACAAATTTATACACCCCCAAACTCCACGGGAAAACCCTTCCTATCAAGCATTATGCAGAAAACCTACTCAACAACCTAAACGAGCAGATCAAAGACATAGAAATTATCCAGGCCCCAAAATACCCTCCGTGGTTATTGGAACCCCCAAACATTACCTCTAAGAGTAAACACAATTTAAAAAAGAAAGACCATCTGCTGTTCCTAGCCACACTGGCAAAAGAAAAACTAAACAGAGATTACAGCCACTTTTTAAAAATATATACAGACGGCTCGAAGCTGCCGGACGGCAGTGTGGGCTGTGCTTTTGTAATCCCAGAACTTAAAATTGAAAAGCGTTTTAAACTAAACAAAGGCATCTCAATCTTCTCAGCAGAACTGTATGCTATTCTCATGGCAGTCTCATTTATCAATGATATGCCTGTCTCCCCCACAGGCGTCGTAATCTGCACTGATTCTAAATCCTCCCTAGAAGCCCTGGAAAATGGGACCAAAAATAGAGCAAATATGCAACAAGAGATTTTATTCCAATGTCACCAAGTTATTTCACAGGGCACAGCCCTAGACTTGATGTGGATACCCTCGCATACTAACTTAAGAGGCAACGACCTAGCAGATACCGCAGCTAAAAAGGCAGCCCTTTCTACCAATACAGAAATTAACATAGGCTTTTCCATTTCAGAGTACTACAGCTTTGTAAACTCACTCTTGTATACCAAACTTAAATGTAAATATAACAAGGACCCCATGAAATTCATCAAAGGCGGCTTCTTCCCCATACTTCCCCCTGCGTTGTTACGCCTTCTAAGAAGGGCCCGCACCAAAGGCCTAAACTGCACTGTGTTTAAACAAAACTGCGATTGCGGCAGCCAGATATCCCTGGAACACATTTTTGAAAAATGTGATACAAACAAAACACGACTTTCAGCACTATACGATTACATGGACAAGTTTAACCTAACGCCAGCTCAATTCTTTAACCCCGACGACAAACATGGTCTAGATCATGTATCGTTTTTTGCGAAACTGATCTATCACTCCAACTTGGCCTGTTGCTTTTAAAAACAGTTATGTTTACATTGAAACATTCGGCCTTTGTGCCAAAGGCTGCCATTGGTCAACGGCGCCGCCGAGCTCGCGTGCGTTCTTGGCGGATCCCGATACCATCCAAATGCCTGCGCCCCACAAGGGAGCGCTCCCATTGGCTGGTGGCCACTGGGGGCGGGAGCACAGGCGACGTTCATAAATAGCTCCTATCTGGTGTGACGTATCCACAGCCCCCGACCTTCACCCCAGCCTAACAGAACGGACGGGCTTAAAACACAGTGCCGCGTACAAAAAGGCTCTCACCGGTCCATCCCCCCACCTCCCTGTGCGTACAGCGGGTACGCGTCCCTGTCCCCCACCTCCCCCACTCCACCCCCACCCCAGAAGGAAGGGGGTTCGTGTCTCGAGACGTCACACCTACCACACCTCAACTCTCGCCCACCATACCCCAACTACTATTGGGTGTGCGCGCGCCCGCCGGCACCCCCTGCCGGGAGCGAAGGGCCAGGGCTCCACCCGGCGGAACGGTAGCTGTGCACCGCACACCCTAATTGACCCTCCACACCATACCCCAACTACTCTCTTGTTCGTTTCTTAGGAGAAAATCTATTTTATTCTCAAAACTACTTTAAATGTATATAATTACTCGTCAATATATGACAAACTATTTTATACGCAACATTATTTAGAGGCCAGTACCATGTGTGTATATACCCCATATCTGTGTGAGCGAATGTGTTCGGTGCGTCACTGTGGCATAGATAGCTTTCTTAAATTGCAAGTGAAATGAAAAAAGGCCTACGTGCTGTATATATCTGCTTTTAAGCTCTCCCTGTACAAATCTGAATCACCTGTTTTAACCTTTGATTTTATAAAGTGGCTCTGAAATTTTATCACTTTTTATAAAGTACCTTTTTGGAAAATAAACGTATACTTTTAACATCCTATTCCCAATGCTCTTGGAGACAACGGGTGCCAAACCCAATCATATTTAATCACACTATCTAGAAGAAGAATTTATCCCTCTTAACAAACTTTTATCATCACTACTCCTGCCACCCCATCATCCTCCCCTTTTTTCTCACTTTTACCAGCTCCTTAGCTCCAGTCACCATGTACCAACTCATGTCCCAAATAGAAATAGTTTCTGAGAGGACGTAAACTCCCCCTTCTAGTTCTGTACTACATCTTCGAGACGTCACACCTACCACATCTCAACTCTCGCTCACCATACCCCAACTACTATTGGGTGCGCGCGCCCGCCGGCACCCCCGGGAGCGAAGGGCCAGGGCTCCACCCGGCGGGACGGTAGCTGTGCACCGCACACCCTAATAGTAATAGCCCTCCACACCATACCTCAACTACTCTTATTCGTTCCTTAGGTGAAAATCTATTTTATTCTCAAAACTATTTTAAATGTATATAATTACTCGTCAATATACGACAAACTATTTTATACGCAACATTATTTAGAGGCCAGTACCATGTGTATATACCCCATATCTGTGTGAGCGAATGTGTTCGGTGCGTCACTGTGGCATAGATAGCTTTCTTAAATTGCAAGTGAAATGAAAAAAGGCCTACGTGCTGTATATATCTGCTTTTAAGCTCTCCCTGTACAAATCTGAATCACCTTTTTTAACCTTTGATTTTATAAAGTGGCTCTGAAATTTTATCACTTTTTATAAAGTACCTTTTTGGAAAATAAACGTATACTTTTAACATCCTATTCCCAACGCTCTTGGAGACAACGGGTGTCAAACCCAATTATATTAAATCACACTATCTAGAAGAAGAATTTATCCCTCTTATCAAACTTTTATCATCACTACTCCTGCCACCCCGTCATCCTCCCTAGCTCCAGTCACCAACTCTTGTCCCAAATAGAAATAGTTTCTGAGAGGACGTAAACTCCCCCTTCTAGTTCCATGTACTACATGGGCTGCCCAGAATACAGGATTCGCCTACGGCCAAACAAGATCCGTTCCGCGGCATACGTTCCTTACTCGGAAGCAATTCAAAGAGCCAAAAAAAAGAATTAGCGGCAGAAGTACAACAAAAAGAAGCAAAACACATGTATACATCCCCCGACCAAAAGGATAGCTTTTGGCTACCACAAACCACCAAACAAGTCACCTCTACCCCGCAGGGAGGATACGCTAGGGCGGTGACAAGATCCCGGCTGGGAGAGGTCAGATGGCCCCTCCCCCCCCCTATTCAAAAGCCAACAGATGCAAACATAACAGTCAGCCGACCTGTACAGCGCAAGCCAGCTCAGAAACCAAACACAGCCAGTGTTGATAACCAAATCACCTCCACCCCCGCGGAGGCACTCAGGCGCACACGACTGGGGGCTATAAATAAGTCTAACAGCCGCGTGCCGTCTTCGGGAGCAGGAGTGGAGTTTCTCCAAAATGGAAGTAGAAAGTATTCGTCATCTATCCTCGCTATCTAGTGGCGGGGACAGTGTGAAGAACGCAATTAAAAACACAAATCCGACGTCGACTTCCGCCCCCCCCTCCCCCGTCCCAGGTGGCCTCGGGGGCGGTCGGTGACAGTACACGAGTTGCCTCCTCTGTCCACAAGAGGAAGAGAGAGGGGGACACTCCACTTAACGTATCTGACTCCTCGTCAGCCCGTCCATCCGAGGGGGCCGGTGTCCGAACCCAGACGGGTGAGGGTACCGACGAGCCCTCCGTGTAGGCGGTGCCTGGCAGGAGGCGAAAAAAGAAACTGAAAAAAAGAAAGAAGCAAGAGCAGGTCGCCCCCTCCCAGGACACCAGTGTACCTGTAGGAGAGGGAGAGGGGTTTGACCATGCTGATATCAACAACAAACAAAAAAATACAAATAAAAATACCAAAGAGAGGGGCCCGGTAGAACAGAGACAGGGTCCCCCGAAACCAAACAATAAACCAAACCGGTCCGCTGGCCCAGGGGCAAAAACAAAAACCTCGTTAAAACACAAACAAAACCCAGCCCACCCCCTGAGTTCCTCTCCTTTCCGGTGATCATCACGGATAACAAGAGGGGAGCGGCTACTCGGAACGGGGTGGGCCTCAAACGCTTTAAACTGATCAGCTCAGCGGTCGGCGAGATCCTGTCGGTGCGGGCATTTGCCCAAGACAGGTTCCTCGTCGGCTGCAAAACAGCAACACAACAACAAAAACTAGCCTCTCTGGTGGACCTTGGGGGCATCGGGGTCAGTGCAAATCAAACAAGAAGAGCAAACGCTCGATCGAGTCACTTTCGCAGTTCTGAATATTATATGAGGCATCAGATGGACAGGAAGAAATTGCTATTCACAACACAATGAGTCACGTTCACATAAAATTTGAGCCCGGTCACTTTTATAGTTTCCGAGAAAAGCCCAACGTTAAGTTGTGTGTTGCCGAACAGAAAAGGCTAGTTTGTTTGTTTGTTTATTTGTTGCTTAACGTCCAGCCGACTACGCAGAGCCATATCAGGGCGGTGCTGCTTTGACATATAACGTGCGCCACACACAAGACAGAAGTCGCAGCACAGGCTTCATGTCTCACCCAGTCACATTATTCTGACACCGGACCAACCAGTCCTAGCACTAACCCCATAATGCCAGACGCCAGGCGGAGCAGCCACTAGATTGCCAATTTTAAAGTCTTTGGTATGACCCGGCCGGGGTTCGAACCCACGACCTCCCGATCACGGGGCGGACGCCTTACCACTAGGACACCGTGCCGGTAAAAGGCTAGTTATCTCCCTTGTTTTTCTGATAACGTTCGTAAAAGGCTACAGATGTAAATACTTTGATGTAAAGAATAATCCTACAAAGTTTCAATCACATCCGATGAACTTTGTCAAAGATATAAAATGTCTAATTTTTCCTTTGACGCTGACCTGTGACCTTGAAAAAGGTCAAAGGTCAACGAAACCATCGTTAAAGTGTAGAGGTCATTGGAGGTCACGACTAAACAAAATATGAGCCCGATCGCTTTGATAGTTTCCGAGAAAAGTCCAACGTTAAGGTGGTGTCTACGGACGGCCGGACGGCCGGACAGACTAACGTAACACTGACCGATTACATAGAGTCACTTTTTCTCAAGTGACTCAAAAACCCCACCTGTGGCCGTTGTGCAACTAGAGGGCATGATGGTCAGGGATGCGAAAAGGAACGCAAATGCCTTAACTGCGGGGGGGAACATTCCGCCTCTTACCGGGGCTGTCCGGAGTATCGGGTGCGGCTTCGGGCAAACAAGATCCGGTCCGCAGCCTACATCCCGTTCTCCGAGGCCCTGGACAGAGCGCGAAAAGAAATAACCAAAACCAAAGAGACACGGGAGGCAGTTATTCCAAGTCCCCTTGAACAAAAGGACAACTTCTGGAGGCCTGGGGTGACCCAGCGCGACCGTAAGACCTCCACCCCACACAAAACTCACTCTAGCGTTGCCAGGAGGAAGCCAGTAGGCGATGCAGGTGATCTGGGTCCGAGCCCGCCATCCCCAATAAAAAAACAAACCCAAAACAAACCCAAACGTAACAATAAACCAGCCCAAGTCACCTCCCTAGCTGCCGCCAAGGGAGGAGGCGACAAAGCTGGCAACAATGCTAAAAACCAAGAAAAACGGTCTCCAACAAAGAACCCTCAGAAAGCCAAACCAACAAGACAAAATATAAATAAAAAGACACTGAACAAAACAAAAGATTCCACACATACGATCAGCCAGCCCATGCTTGATGTGGAGGAGATAGTACAACAAAGTGATACACAGGAACATATGGCTCAGACCATTTTTAACAAAGTCATGAATGAAGTGGAGGAGGGCATCCTAGACAAACTCAGAATAGAAAGAAGAAAAGTAGAAGAAGAACTCGCACAAGCACTCATGAACAAAATATACACCACTAAGAATAACCTCCCCAAAGAACAGTCAGACCTCCAGGATTTCTTAGAACAAACACTCATCTTCATGATACAGGCAAAACAGAAACAAAGCCCAAGTGCACTGATAGAATCACTACCATATACCAAACACTCAAAAAAACAAACACTACACCAGTCACACCTGACGGCCCCCTCCTCGCTCTGGGTTCCCTCGCTGGGGCCAGAGATTTAACTATAAAAGAAATAATCAACTTCCAAATGACCCTATAATGGATTCCCTTACCCAGATGAAAAACCACATACTTCTCTCACTCTTGTTGGTCTCCACTACAATGGAAGGAACACAAACTGGACCCACAAACAATGCATTAAATAAAGGACTAACCATTTTCCAGTGGAATTGTCGAAGTATTAACAGGAATATCCACTATCTTAACGATTTCTTATCCCATGAAAAATGTGATTTTCTAGCAATCCAATCTTTAAACGTACATTTTAATCAACTTCCTAAACTCGAAGGTTTCTTTTACCCGCCTACGGTAAGCTTGGCGGTCAAAGGGAGAAAAGTGCGGGTGGCTACATACGTCCGCGACAACCTGATTTATGTCCCTGTAAAGTCGCCTGTGCCCGTCACTGAAAATAATAGTTCATGTACCATCCAGGTACACCTAAAAAACTGTAAAAAATTAAACATAGCAAATATATACTACCCTCAAGGATGCAACTCCATAAATGAAACTAACTGGCTAACAGACATTAACCATGACACCACAAACTGGGTGGTGGTGGGAGATTTTAACAGACGTCATGAAATTAAACATAGCAAATATATACTACCCTCAAGGATGCAACTCCATGAATGAAACTAACTGGCTAACAGACATTAACCATGACACCACAAACTGGGTGGTGGTGGGAGATTTTAACAGACGTCATTCACACAACTACCCAGTGGGTCACACATCACGGCTGGCTGAGAATATCCTAAACTCGAATTTCCAAATATTAAATGATGGGTCAAAGACAAGGATTCCTGACTCCCCCGCTCAAAACGCCTCTGCCATTGACTTAACCCTTGTCAGCAACGCCATGGTGTCAGATGCAGAGTGGACTGTATTTCCAGACACACTGCACTCTGACCACCTGGTAATCTTAACCACACTTTTAACCGCTGTACCAGACGGAACTGAATCTTGTATGCAGGAACAATATTCATACAATAAAGCCGACTGGGCTCTCTTTCAGGATAAATTAAATAAAATTAACCCTGAAATAATCAAGTGTGATGATATGGAGAAATATTATGAAAACATACGTAACAGCATTATCTCTGCTGCTGACGCCTCCATACCTAAGAACAAAGGATTTAAACATAAACACAAGCCAGCATCCTGGTGGAACAACCTGTGCCATGAGGCAGTCCAAATAAAATGAGCCTCTATTAAAAACTTTGCACAAAATCAAAACTATGAAAACTATACGGTAATGAAAGAGGCTCAAAGCTCATGTAATCTAACTATTGCACAGGCAAAGCTCCAGCACTGGGAGGACTACGTGCAAAATGATATTAAAGACTTCCGAGACCTGGGTAAGGTTTGGGGAAAATTCAGAAAGTTTAAGAGGAGGGGAAAGGCCCCAGAAAGACACCTTCTCGTAAACGGCGCCAAGACGTCAAACAATAAAGAAAAAGCTGACGCGTTAGCAGAGACCTTCGCCAAGGCCAGCCAGGCCAGACACTTAGACCCAGAAAGACTACGCATCCGCACTGAGACCGAAAAAGAATATGATGACCCCGCCCCGGATAACAATAACCCCATAAATACCAAGATAACGTCTCAAGAATGTATTAAGGCAGTAAAACAAATTAAACAACGTAAAAAGGCTGCAGGGCCGGACATAATATCATACCAAATGATAGGCAAATTCCCTGATCACTTCTTAAATATCCAGGCAGATTTTTACAACTTTATTTGGGTCAGGGATAAGATTCCCGCTGCATGGAAACATGCCCACGTAGTTGCCATCCCTAAACCCGGTAAACCAAAAGACAACCCTGGCAGCTACCGCCCTATTTCTCTCACCCCCCACCAAGGTAAAATTTATGAAAGAATAGTTAAAAACAGACTGGAATTCTTCCTAAACAAACACAATATAATACCATCCTGTCAGTCAGGCTTTAGAAAAGGCCGGTCCTGCAGCGACCACATAGTTAAACTAGTAGAAAATATGAAAAAGACCTTTGCCCATAAAAGAAATACCCTACTTGCAACATTTTTTGACGTGAAAAAAGCATATGACTGTCTGGCATGCCCGCCTATTATTCAAGTTAAAGAGAATTGGTATTACCGGCCATATGTATAATTTTATAAAAGACTTTATCCTAAACCGTTCTATGGCAGTCAAGGTTGGTGCCTCCCTTTCTGAATCCCAGTTTTTGGACATGGGGGTACCCCAGGGCAGTGTAATCGCACCGATTCTGTTCAGTATCATGCTGCATGATATTGACTCAGTAGATGTAGGAGGGGCTACCATTATGCTCTACGCAGACGACCTCGCCATCCTAGATCAAAAACCTCCTGTAAATCGTAACAATAAACCCACTATAAACAGCTTCCAAAAGAAGGTAAATAACCTAATAGACTATATGAACGCTAATGGCTTCGAGCTAGCAGCAGAAAAAACAGTCTTCATGGTAGTATCACGTAAACAAATGTATAATAAATGCCGACTCACTATTGGCGACCAACAAATTCTTCCCAGTGCACAAGTCAAATTTTTAGGTGTGATTGTACAACGCAACCTATCCTGGGCCCCCCAAGTTCATCACCTGGGCCCGTATGCTTATGGGGGAAGTTCGCGACAACTCCCGAAGTTTTGAGTGACATCGGAAGTACTTGCCTCACTTTCGTATGCATGGGCCGGAAAAAGGGTTTACTTCGAAGCAAAGCGAGGAAGTAACTCAGGGTAGTTTGTGACTAATTCTAATGTTTTGAGCGACATCGGAAGTACATCCTCACTTTCGCATGCATGGGACGAAAAAAGAGTTTACTTTGGAAGCTGACGAGGAAGTAAATGAGGGTAAATGTACTTCAGCCAGACCCAGTAGTAAACACGCTACTTCCACAGTTTCTCAGTGCAAAAAGGCAGGGCTTTTCTTCAGTTTTTCATATCAAACCGAGCTGACGCAAATGAAAGTCCCAAAGAGAGAAAATAGAAGGAAAAGTCGTAGGTGCGGGACAGTTGGCCACGAGGCCTCCACATGTACCCTCCCCAGACATTGCGTCAACTGCAAAGCAGACCATTCAGCAGCCTACCAGGGATGCCCTGAATTCAGACTAAGATCAAAAGCAAACAAGATCAGGGCATCTACATTTATCCCATACGCAATAGCCATGCAGCGAGCCCCGCAGTGAAAACAAAAACACCACGCATACAAGGCAACCCGCGGAGAGAATAGACAAGTACTGGCGCGCTCCGACCACTACGTCATCTACCCCACGCTCGGGGTACGCGAATGCTGCCAAAATAGGCATGACAAAGGCAGCCGCCCCTCAGATGGAGATCACTATAGATCCACCATCCCCACAAAAACGGTCTCCAACGCGGTCGGCTTGGCGGCGCTACCACACCACATACGACACATTTTTGGACACACACACGACCACGGTGGAAAAATAATATATATATATAAAAAAAAAGAAACCTGACTGTGTTCTTCTAACCTGCTTTGCTTCTCGCTCATATGTGCCTGCTGCTGTGCTTTTTGTGCTTGTTGGCTTCGACTGTTTTGCTTGTTTTATCTGTGATATCCAGCTTGTGCTTCTTGTGATCCCCTGATGTGCTTTATCTATTTAGCTATCCTGAGCTTTTCATTCTTCTGTTCCTGTGCTTTTGCACGTACGTGCATCGCTCGTCGCTCACCCATCCACCTACTACTCTTGTGTGCGTGCTACAGCGTCCACGCTCACCTCCACCGCTACTACGCAGTGGTACCCTGCCACTGCGCGCTACACACCACGCCCACCACATTCCTCTACGGTAATTCCCCACCCCCTGTTTACCCTATAGCCTTTATTTTTGTTAAAGTAAACTCCCTTTATTGAAATTAATTTGCCCCGGTAAAATACCCACTGTCCACTATTTACATATAGCCCGTTATTCCACAAGTAGTGTAGTGCTTGTGTTGGACCTATCTCTCTTTCTTCCTTGCCCTGTTCGTTCTGTGTGTGTCTCTCTATAGTGGTTGCTTCCCCTACTCCGTTGTGTGTCCCAAGTCAAGAGTTGCTGCAGCCAGCCTAGCGAGAAGTTCCTTTATACAAGAAGAGCAAACGCTCGATCGAGTCACTTTCGCAGTTCTGAATATTATATGAGGCATCAGATGGACAGGAAGAAATTGCTATTCACAACACAATGCATACCTGAAGAATTCAAGACATACCTGTGACCTTGAAAAAGGTCAAAGGTCACCAAAGCAGACGTCAAAGTGTAGAGGTCACTGGGAGTCACGTTCACATAAAATTTGAGCCCGGTCACTTTTATAGTTTCCGAGAAAAGCCCAACGTTAAGTTGTGTGTTGCCAAACAGAAAAGGCTAGTTATCTCCCTTGTTTTTCTGATAACGTTCGTAAAAGGCTACAGATGTAAATACTTTGATGTAAAGAATAATCCTACAAAGTTTCAATCACATCCGATGAACTTTGTCAAAGATATAAAATGTCTAATTTTTCCTTTGACGCTGACCTGTGACCTTGAAAAAGGTCAAAGGTCAACAAAACCATCGTTAAAGTGTAGAGGTCATTGGAGGTCACGACTAAACAAAATATGAGCCCGATCGCTTTGATAGTTTCCGAGAAAAGTCCAACGTTAAGGTGGTGTCTACGGACGGCCGGCCGGACGGCCGGCCGGCCGGACAGACTAACACTGACCGATTACATAGAGTCACTTTTTCTCAAGTGACTCAAAAATGTTAACCATATTTTATCAAGCTTTTTACAAAGCATCATACGTATTTTTTATAGGTGGTTTTCATGCTCATTGCTTTCTTTCTTTATTTGGTGTTTAACGTCGTTTTCAACCGTTCAAGGTTATATCGCGACGGAGGGAAGGGGGGTGATGGGATAGAGCCACTTGTCAATTGTTTGTTCACAAAAGCACCAATCAAAAATTTGCTCCAGGGGCTTGCAACGTAGTACAATATATTACCTTACTGGGAGAATGCAAGTTTCCAGTACAAAGGACTTAACATTTCTTACATACTGCTTGACTAAAATCTGTACAAACATTGACTATATTCTATACAAGAAACACTTAAGGGTAAAAGGAGAAACAGAATCCGTTAGACGCCTTTAACGACATGCTGGGGAGGATCGGGTCAATTCTTTCTCGTCCCAACCAATATGGGACTCCCCCTAACATGCGGAGGGGATGCTCATTGCTCATTCATTTCACGGTCCTTGGTCCTGACTTCGACTAGCGAGGCAGACCTCCCACCTACCTCGTCATCACCTCACCCCCCATCCATCGGTCCCCCCCCGTCCATTTTGTTGTTGTTGTTGTTGTTGCTGCCCTGTTCTATGTGTGTTTGAATGAGTAGTGAGTATTTTTCACTGACTTTTAATTATAGTCTGGTGGCAGACTTGTCGACCTGGAGCTTCGGGTCAAACATAGCCAACCCGAATGAATCAGAATCACCGGAGTCGCCAGATAACACCCTGGCGTCTCCCCTCACCTCCACTCCCTTTCGCTTCCACCGGAGTGAGGTGGAGGTGGGGAGGGTGGGACGACTTCTTGCTCGGGAGCCCCCCCACCAAAAAGGAAGAGGGAGGGGGCTGGGGGCCCCATCCCGTCTGGCTCATGGACCACATCCCAGGCGGGAAAGGCCCCGGACCAGTTTGTTTGTTTTGTTTGCTTAACGCCCAGCCGACCACGAGGGGCCATATCAGGGCGGTGCTGCTTTGACATATAACGTGCGCCAAACACAAGACAGAAGTCGCAGCACAGGCTTCATGTCTCACCCAGTCACATTATTCTGACACCGGACCAACCAGTCCTAGCACTAACCCCATAATGCCAGACGCCAGGGGGAGCAGCCACTAGATTGCCAATTTTAAAGTCTTAGGTATGACCCGGCTGGGGTTCAATCCCACGACCTTCCGATCACGGGGCGGTCGCCTTACCACTAGGCCAACCGTGCCGGTCCCCGGACCAGTCGGTTTGGGTCTTTCAAAAACCGAGTAAAAAAATAAAAAAAGGCAAACAAGATAAAGAAACAAAACCGCGCACAGGAGGAGGCCACTAGTGGCACCGCCGCCGCGCAGAGCACCTTTCCAAACAATCCATGAAAAGGCTGGGCCCGAGGTGAAATCATCTCCAGTGGGCGTGGCTAACAAGATATCAGAAATCAAAAATCCAACACAACAAAACAACCAGAAGCGCATGGGCACCAGAAAAAAACTTTTCAAAAAAAATCCAGGCCCTCCACCAGAGTTTCTTCAGTTCCCCGTCATCATTGAGGACACGAGGAGCGGGCCGGCCACACTCTACGGGGTAGGGCTGGGACGTTTCAAGGTCCTCAGTGCGGCGGTGGGGGAGATCCTCTCGGTGAGAGCCATCTCTAACAACAAGTTTCTGGACGGCTGCACAAATGCCAAGCAGCAGACCAAACTGGCTGCCCTCACTGATCTGGGAGGCATCGGGGTCAAATCTTTTGTCCCCGAGGCAACCACGGACGGTGTCATTAAAGCTGTGCCTCTCTCTCACTCCCTTGAGGACCTGAGAGGGATGAACATCAGAAGCAGAATTCGCACTGAGAGTGGGGACCTTATCGAAAAGGGCCCCATCTCAGTGAAATTCCTGACCAGACTCAATAACAGGGATGGTAACCCCTCTACCTCTGTTCGCCTGTGCTTCAGGGCGGCGATACTCCCAGAGAGTGTCGTTCTCGAGGGGGGAGCTGTACGGGGTGGACCCTTACGCCTGCCCCGTGAAACGCTGCACTGATTCGGCCACCTGAAGAAACAGTGCCGGTCTAAAGTGCCCACCTGTGCCCGATGTGCCTCTCGTGGGCACGACGGGCACAGATGTGAAAACCAAAGAGTCTGCGTCAACTGCAAGGGCGACCACTCCGCTGCCTACCAGGGCTGCCCCGAGTACGGTGTGAGGATGCTGGCAAACAAGATCAGAGCCGCAGGCCCTGAACAGGGAGCGCAGGGTCGCCCAAACTAACATTGAGGCCCGTGAGGCCCCAGTTTCCCGGTCCCCTCTCGAACAGCGGGACGACTACTGGAGGACTCATCAGCCCCTCCAGGGTCGCCCCACCTCAACTCCCATTAAGACATATAGGGATGTAATGACAAGAAATAAAGGCGGGACCATGATCGAACTGGGGGCTAACCCCCCCTCGGCCATCAAGGCCGCCTCCAATACCATTACCAATACCATAAATGAAGAAACCCTACCAAAACAGCCCGGCCCTGTGCGGCCGACCGGGGGGGCAAAAAAAAACCATTGCCAAACAAAACATCGCCACCCCACCTGCAGACGTCGCCGTCGACACCATTGTCGAAAGAGTGATGCAGCGGGTCGAGGAAGGCCTACAAGAGAAAGTGCGTCTCGAGCGAGCCAAGGCCGAAAGGGAACTCGCTCTGGACGTACCAATAAAAATAGATAACCAGCCCCAGACAGGTGAGGAGAGGGGTCTCCGGGGCTTCCTGGAACTGTGTCTCACTTTCATGTGGACAGCCAGGGATAAACAAAGCCCTGGGGCCCTCATCGACTCCCTGTCGGATGTATATCAACGTTTTACTGGTAGTGGTAGGGCTGCCGAACCACTCGTACCGGACCGCGCGCTCATAGCTCAGAGCTCGCTGGCCGGTGCCAAAGAACTCACCATCAAAGAGATGCTCCAGTGTAAGGCAGCCCTATAATGTCTTACAACATATTCATAATACTCTTCTTTTTATGCTTCCTTGTGTGTCTCCTGTCCCCAATGGCAGCAGCGGCAGCAGAAAAAACGAATAACCAGCATAAAACTCGTCCTACAGTGGAACTGCCGGGCCATAAACACTTCCCTACTTCAATTAAATAACCTGTTACAGCAAAAACGATTTGATATTCTAGCTCTACAAAGCCTTAAATGCTATTACAGCAAACTACCGGAACTCATAGGATATTGTTATCCACCCGTGGTAGACCCGTCAACCAGGGGATCACACATCCGTGTAGCCACATATATTAAAAAGGGAATCCAATATACCCCCATTTCATCAGTTGTCACCGCCGCAAAAGACTGTCACTCCTGCGTCGTGGAGATAGCCCTGCGACACCAGCGAAAACTTAACGTTGTTAATGTTTACTACGCAACTGGTTGCCCGGGGCTTGACACCACGGCGTGGATTAAGAACTTAACCTCAAACATCTCCGGATGGCTGGTGGTCGGAGACTTTAATGACCGCCACCGCCTCTGAAACTCTGACAAACGTGTTGTTTATCACACCACTAGTAAGTTAGCTGTTAACCTATCAAATGCTGAACTTATCCTGCTAAATGACGGGTCGGCCACGAGGATTTGCAACAGGGACTCCGAGTGCTATTGATCTGTCTCTTATCAGCCCGGAGTTGGGGGCGTGCACCGACTGGTGTACGTTCCCTGACCCGTTTAATTTAGACCACCTTTCTATCTTTATCGATATTAACAACGCTGAAGCCGAAGGGGATGAGATAGTTACTGCCTCCAAGTACAACTTTCTGAAAGCAAACTGGAATCTTTTCAAAACATTGCTTGAGGAAAGTAGTGTGCATGACCTCTCCTCCCCGGACGTGAATGCATATTATGATAACCTGCGCACGTGTATCCTGGGAGCGGCAGACGTCAGCATACCTAAAAAATCTAGTGGCCCCCGTTCCCAGCAAGCTTCTTGGTAGAACGAGGAGTGCGACGTTGCCATAAAAGATAAACGTTACTTTATCCGTAAATACCTAATAAACAGTAACCAGTTTAATTACATATTAATGAATTTATTTATTTATTAATTTGGTGTTTAACGTCGTTTTCAACCACGAAGGTTATATCGCGACGACACATATTAATGATAGAGTCACAGGCTGAGTGCAATCGTATTATTGCCTCAGCAAAACGCCCACACTTATAAAAACACTTAAAGTGTGGCAAAAAATAAAACAATTTAAAAGACGTCGCACTACGCCCGATAAGCTGCTCAAAGTAGGCCAGCGCCTGACTGCCAACAACTCAGAGAAGGCAGAGGCGCTGGCTGAAACTTTTGCCCGGGCTAGTCAAAGTCGTTTCCTTAACCCAGATATGTTAAAATATCGTCTTAACCAGGAAGAGGGCTTCGTGTACCCCGCCTGTGACGACGACTTGCCTGTCAATAGCGAACTCCGTTTTACAGAGCTAGCTACAGTTATTAGACAGCTTAAGTCAGTCAAGAAGGCGGCTGGTGCCGACCCGATCTGCTACCAGATGATCAAGCACTTCCCGGATTGTTTTCTTAAAACCCTCTATACGTTCTTTAACGTCTGTTGGTTAAGTAACCAAATCCCTTGTGCGTGGAAGAAGGCCCAGGTGGTGGGCATCCCCAAAAACGGGAAACCGGGCGATCTTCCCACCAGTTATAGGCCCATTTCTTTAACGCCCCACCTGGGTAAGCTCTATGAGCGATTTGTCCACAGGAGATTCGAGTTTTACCTTCAGCGAAATAACATAATACCTAAATGCCAGGCCGGCTTTAGAAAGGGCCGGTCCTGCACAGACCATGTTGTCAACTTTGTTGAACGCATAAGGAAAACTCTAGCCTATAAAAAGCATTCACTGCTAGGTACCTTTTTTGATGTAAAGGGTGCCTATGACAGTGTCTGGCACAACAGGTTACTTCATAAACTTAAGAATCTTTCTTTCTTTATTTGGTGTTTAACGTCGTTTTCAACCACGAAGGTTATATCGCGACGAAAACTTAAGAATATTGGCCTGTCAGGCCACATACAATTTCATTAAAACCTTTATCTCCGACCGAACGCTACACGTTAAAGTCGGTTCTGCTCTCTCTGCGTCCCATAAACTGGACATGGGTGTGCCCCAGGGGAGTATCATCGCCCCGGCCCTGTTCAGCATTATGTTGCACGACATTGACAGTGTGGACGTGGGGGGAGCGACCGTCCTACTTTATGCTGACGATCTAGCCCTCCTGGATACAAAAAAAGCCTATTGTTAGGGGGGCCAAACATAGAAAGGACAAGATCTCTATGGACAGCTATCAGACCAAAGTTGATAACCTATGTGGGTACATGACTTTAAATGGTTTTGCCCTAGCCCCTGAGAAAACTAGTCGCTAGTCGACAACAATTTCTTCATCAAAAATGTTCCATAACTGTTAACAATAAAATCATCAAACAAAGTATAACACCGTACAATTCCTAGGTGTTAGGTGTTACGGTTGAAAAAAATCTTTCATGGTCTGCCCATATTGGGAATCTCGTCCAAAAAGCCCAACGTGCGTTAGGTATCTTAAGAATACTAAACAGTGAACCCTGGGCCCGAGGCCAAAAGTTTCTCCTGACCATCGTCAATGCGTTGATTAGATCACGCTTGACGTACGGTCAGGAGGCTTTCTTTTCCGCCACCGCAGAGGTCCTAGGCCGCCTCCGTGGGGTGGAGTGCAAGGCGCTTCGCATAGCGCTGGGGCTGCCCCCCCCTGGGCCAGCAGGACTGCTGTGTACCAGGAGGCTGGCTGGATGAGTCTTGATGACAAACGCCGCCCCTGCGCTGCGCTTTAATATGAGTAGCATATTTGTGATGTGAAACCACGTCGTGTTTTTAACCTCCCTAAATATTGAAGTGCGATGCGTAGGTGACCGGAGAGGCGTTATCACGGGTTTTGTGCGTTGCACGAGAAAACCATAGTTTGACATGAGTTGTGTTTATGAGACATGTAGCTGGTCTGGGTTTAATATCGTCACAACGCCCAACATTTTCAACCAGTGAGGTTGTCAGCGTGTGTCAAGTTTGTCAGGGACAAACTCTCTTTCAAGGGACGAGTCTCTTAAGGTAAATGATTTACTATGTTGTATATTATTGAAGTTGGAATACATAGCTGGAATGTAAAGGTTAGTGTATACAAAGTGCACTAAAATCTAGTGTGAAGTTTTGAGAGAATTCTTGTTGTGATTGTGTTATGGTTTTCGTTCTTAAATTCTTGAACATAATTGCTGTTACGCATTTATGTTATGTTCAACCACTTGCCTGCCTTAGGACGGGTATACCCGTCCTGCGCTTGTGCAGCCGCAGCGCCTTAGGACGGGTTTACCCGTCTTGACGGTTCGGGGATTTTCCAGAAGTGCGATGTCACTGCTGACACAAAAATAGCAGCCAATGGCTTGGTAGGATACCTCATTCTCATGAATAAACATAAATGGTGACGCGGTTTTGCGTCTGAAGGCTATTTTCGGCCTTGGCGACAGGATAGGGGAGAGAAATCTCGACTCGTCAAAATGGCAAACGGTGGTTTGTTTGTTTGTTTGTTTATTTGTTGCTTAACGTCCAGCCGACTACGCAGAGCCATATCAGGACGAGGAAGGGGGGGATGAAGGGGGCCACTTGTCAAGCGATTCCTGTTTACAAATGCACTAACCCATTACTTGTGTCCCAGCAGGCTTTAGTAAAACTAAATTAATACCTACTGGAAGATTACCAGTTTCCAGTATGTTAAAATAGGCTTAACCTATCTACTGCTGGACTTACATCAGAACACTAACAGATTAAACTATACATGAATCGCGAGACAAGCGGCAAGAGAAGAGATTTTTGGAAAAAATACAGGTGAATGAGCAAGAAGGCAGAAAAAAGAAAAGAATTCATGAAGAAAAAGAGAGCATGACAGGAAAGAGGAACCAAAAATCTACCTAACAGCAAACTAGAAAGCTCCTGCGGTTCCAAAAACAGGAGGGGCTTTTAATTTCATAACCGCAGTGCCCCACTGCGGGAGGCAAACGGTGGAAATCGACCGGGCCACGGTAGGGAAAAACAAAGCCGGACTGACGCTACAGGGGGTGCAAATGACTATGGATACTGACAGGGGAAGGGGAAGATCTTTCGGACGATTCGTTGCAAACAGGTAGATGATAGTGATTATAATCCTTTCTTGGAGCGAGCAAAACAGCCACCTGTGTTTGATCCACAGGCACCGGAAGATGCGCCGGACTGATTTTTCAAAAGTTCATATTTAAACATCATTATAAGCCAAACTAATTATTATTTCCATGATTAGACACTAAAAACAGATTCTTGGTTCAATTTCCCTTAAAAATAACATAGGTTTTACTTACCTACCTACTGCCAGTTTGGAACTAGAATTTTTGTGTGAATTATTACACCCCAAACTCCAATATTCCATGGCAGTCAGGAATGCACATACGCAAGTTTTGATTGGCAGCTTAAGGGTTAAGACAGTGATACTATGTGTGGTAGTGTCAGTGATGGATTAAGTGATTCATGGATGAAGTATAGTTGGATTTTGTCTGTGGACGGAATGTGAATGTAGAATGAACGAGAGAGATGTTTACATGACTTTAGTTTAGGAAGAGGAGATCGTTTAAGAGAATGTGTATTAAGACTTGGGTTAATTCTTTAGGAGTTTCCATAAGGACTTTCCATGGCGTGGACAAGGGAGGGACCTTACACGGCAGAATGCGGGGCGATGGTGGGGGAAGAGACCACATCGGCGCAGAGATGGCTTGACGGCGGAGTCTCCATCGTTACCGGTCGTAGAGGCGACGGTTTTTTTCGCTAATGGCGGAAATGTTTCTCGGGGAGAAACGTGAAAGGTGTGTGTTGGCACCTATAAGGAAAGTTTCTGGGAATTCATCATCTACGGGATTCAACGACACAAGGATGTGTAAATGACGACATGCAGTGAGCCGTGATACGAACTCGTGAGTGTCTGTCAGCACCTTATCTTGGGCGTTAATCTATCTTTGAGAAAGTATCTTTATAACATGTATTTACATGCATTGAGTGAATGCTATATGTGTGTGTGTACTGTGTGGTCGAGAAGTTGATTCGTATTGATGTATTTGAAGTGAAGAATTGTGTTATATTTTGGTGAGGAAATAATAAGTCTGCATCCTCCCAAAATTCTGTGTTTGGAGTGTTTTAGTGTGAAGAGTGAAGAGTCAGGGTAATTAGATAGGGCAAAACACGTATACGTAAAAGTAACTCCTTTATTCACACTAAAATCCACTTCATGACAAAGGACATAACATTTCTTACATACTGCTCGACTAAAATCTTTACAAACATTGACAATATTCTATACAAGAAACACTTAACAAGGGTAAAAGGAGAAACAGAATCCGTTAGTCGCCTCTTACGACATGCTGGGGAGCATCGGGTAAATTCTTCCCCCTAACCCGCGGGGGGTCCTAGAATCCGTCCAGATTGGTCAACAAGCCATATGGGGCACTGAATTGGTAATAAACCTTTATAACAATATTCTCGACGACTGCGTTATTTACCCCCTCGCGGGAAAACGCATTAAGCTTTTAAACTTAGCTCTTAAGAACATACACTATTTTATTAAAAAATACATTCTACATGTCTAAACGACAACATTTTATTATCACTTTTATGAGTACACAGCCAGCTCCTCGCTGCAAAATGCTCTAGCCAGTACGGCCAAACAGTGAACGCCCTCAGTGACGAGAGCGGCCCAACCAGAATCTTCGGCACAAAAACCGACGATTCAGAACAGTACATACGCACCCTAGTCTGTACCCGTACGCTCGCTCTTGGCGGGCCCACCCCGATACCCTCCAAATGCCTGCGCCCCACAAGGGAGCGCTCCCATTGGCCGGTGCCCCACTGGGGGCCTGAGCACAGGCGACGATTATAAATAGCATAAGAAACTGGTGTACTATGTACCCCCTCTGTGTCGTGCGGCAATACCTTCGCGCCGCGGAGTAAAGCCGCACATTGATTTTAAATGGAATGAATGTCTGTCCTGTGTTGTACATACTATATTCATTTAAGGCCAGGCAACCTATGCGTACTATGTACAGATGTGTATATAATTTTAACCAGGAAATTTCCCTCTGGACTTCAGGTGGCTCTGAAATTTTATCAACTTTTATAATTCTTCTTCTGCGTTCGATGAACTTTTATAATAAATGTGATCGATTAAAAAACAATCAAATGCCTTTTTAACTACCCTATTCCCCCGTTTGTTTGTTTATTTGTTGCTTAACGTCCAGCCGACTACGCAGAGCCATATCAGGACGAGGAAAGGGGGATGAAGGGGGCCACTTGTCAAGCGATTCCTGTTTACAAATGCACTAACCCATTACTTGTGTCCCAGCAGGCTTTAGTAAAACTAAATTAATACCTACTGGAAGATTACCAGTTTCCAGTATGTTAAAATAGGCCCAACCCATCTACTGCTGGACTTACATCAGAACACTAACAGATTAAACTATACATGAATCGCGAGACAAGCGGCAAGAGAAGAGATTTTTGGAAAAAATACAGGTGAATGAGCAAGAAGGCAGAAAAAAGAAAAGAATTCATGAAGAAAAAGAGAGCATGACAGGAAAGAGGAACCAAAAATCTACCTAACAGCAAACTAGAAAGCTCCTGCGGTTCCAAAAACAGGAGGGACTTTTAATTTCATAACCGCAGTGCCCCACTGCGGGACTATTCCCCCGTAGTGGTCTCAGTCCAGAAAAGGTACGAACCCGTACCTAACAAGAAAGTACTTTTTAAAAACGCAACTTTTTAACCTATTACACTGACCGACCACACCCCGTCACCCTCCAATCCTCCTCCCCCCATTACGCCCCCCTTTTTTATATCGTATAAAAAATCATGTCCCAATATAGGTCCCTAGTCACCTGGGAGGACGTTAAGCCCCATACTCTCTCTCTCTTCATTCAACACTTGACCACTGGTCAACCTACTTCAATTGTCTCCAAAACGCAATCCGTATGAAACACTACAAGGTTTGGAGGAGGACCAACCGGCCGTTGAGAGGGCGTGACGCAGCACGTGACGCCAACAACACTCAAGCCTGCTACCCATTGACATACTTCGCCAACACAGCTCTGCTATAGCAACAGCAGCCTAACAGCCTACCACAGTTTAGGGCCTAGGTGGCGAGGCGATCGACTCAGACAGTGGTGGATTTTCTCTTCAGGACCCAATCAAACCTGCCTTAGAAGGCAGAAGGTAGGGGCGGGTTATTATTGCCTGGTGCGACCATATTCGAACTCGACCAGACTAGGACTTTCAGACTCTTTCAAGGGCCCTCTGCCTACTATCTGTTTTTCTCCTTTCTTTATTTGGTGTTTAACGTCATTTTCAACCACGAAGGTTATATCGCGACGGGGAAAGGGGGGGGGGGGAGATGGGATAGAAGAGCCACTTGTCAATTGACTATATTCTATACTTTATTTGGTGTTTAACGTCGTTTTCAACCATTTATATATATTCTATGCAAGAAACACTTAAGGGTAAAAAGAGAAACAGAATCCGTTAGTCGCCTCTTACGACATGCTGGGGAGCATCGGGTAAATTCTTCTCCCTAACCCGCGGGGGGACTCCAAAAAACAAACTCACGAATTTCGACGAACACCAGGAAAGCTCTATTCCCTGAAACATCGCCCCCCCCCCCAACCAGTTTTTCTTGACTACCCAGTAATCTGTGAAGATCTGAAAAAAGGCCCAGCTACTTTACATGGCCTGGGACTACACAGACTAAAAACATTCACGTTGGCAGTGGGACCCATCCTGTCAGTGCACAAACTCCCAGGAGGAAGCGTGCTGGTGGGGTGTGTCTCACTGACACAGCAAAAGAAACTCCTGTCTCTCACAGAGATAGGAAGCATCGAAATAAAAACTTTCACCCCAGAAGTCTCGACAGAAGGGGTTATAAAGCGGGACCCTCTGTTCCATTCAGACGAAGACCTCAAAGACATGACTATCTCGGTTCGGATTCGGACGGAAGGGATCTGCCGTCCGTCAGATTCGAAGATTAAAAACAAAAGAAGGCAAGGCCTCGGAGGCCGTAAGAATCACCTCCAGGGCCGCGGTTATGCCTGAGAGCGTAGTGCTAGAGGGGGAGGTCTACGGCGTGGAAGCCTTCGCCTGTACCGTACGGCGCTGCACTCTCTGCCAGAAACTCGGTCACCTGAAACTCCACTGCAGGGCCAAGAAGCCAACGTGTGGCAGGTGCGGCACCAACGGCCACGACGGCAACGATGCGAGAGAGAGAGACTATGTGCTAACTGTAAGGAGGGTCACTCCTCATCATATCAGGGGTTGGTTGGTTTTTGGGGTTTAATGTCTCTTCAGCAGATGCTAGCTGCTATTCGAGACCGATGCAGTTATTTTCTTTTCCCTTCATATGGCAAGTTCTACGTTTCAGACTATTTACATTCAAATCTATCACTGTAAAAGAAGGTTCTAAAAATTAATAATTTTCACTTCTGGTACTTTAAATCTTGTAAAAAATCTTGATCTCTTTTAATCATATCAGGGGTGTTAGTTAGTTAGTTAGCTGTTGCTTTTCGGGTCCAGCGGACCATAATAGGCCAAATCAGGACCCACAAGTTAATCATTACACATTTTTAAATTAAAACAATTCTAATACATAAAATCCGTAACGTCACCAGAAGGCAACACAAAAGTCAAAGCAAGACCCTATATGTCAAATAAATCAGGTAGTTTTAAAATTGAAATCTTAGAATAAAGACCAGACTCCTTTCTTTCTTTCTTTATTTGGTGTTTAACGTCGTTTTCAACCATTCAAGGTTATATCGCGACGGGGGAAGGGGGAAGATGGGATAGGGGAAAGGGGGGAGATGGGATAGAGCCACTTGTTAATTGTTTCTTGTTCACAAAAGCACTAATCAAAAAATTGCTCCAGGGGCTTGCAACGTAGTACAATATATGACCTTACTGGGAGAATGCAAGTTTCCAGTACAAAGGACGTAACATTTCTTACAGACCAAGAAAGATACCCCCCCCCCCCCTCCTCCCACTAAGTTGACACCGCTCCTGGACTTTGTAGAACACGCACTTTCTTTATTTGGTGTTTAACGTCGTTTGCAACCGTTCAAGGTTATATCGCGACGGAGGGAAGGGGGGTGATGGGATAGAGCCACTTGTCAATTGTTTGTTCACAAAAGCACCAATCAAAAAATTGCTCCAGGGGCTTGCAACGTAGTACAATATATTACCTTACTGGGAGATTGCAAGTTTCCAGTACAAAGGACTTAACATTTCTTACATACTGCTTGACTAAAATCTGTACAAACATTGACTATATTCTATACAAGAAACACTTAAGGGTAAAAGGAGAAACAGAATCCGTTAGTCGCCTCTTACGACATGCTGGGGAGCATCGGGTAAATTCTTCCCCCTAACCCGCGGGGGGTATGTGTGTCCATGAGGGACATAAATCTATGAACAATATTTGAACAAGATTTATTCAAACTTGATTGTTTTAATGGACAGTGTTGGTGAAGTTACTGACAGGTAGCGACTTTACAGGAGGGGGATGGGTTCTCTAACTTTACAGCTCGGAGACAACCAGGTAAGGACTTACCGGTGTTTCATAAATAACACTTAGCAGTTGGCGGACTTATTGAGCGAAAGTGGTTTTACAGGCCAGTATATGAGTTGCAGCTTTTTTAAGAATAAATTTTGTTCAAATATTGTTTGTAGAGAGGAGCTAGCATGAGGAATCTCTTATTTTAAAATGACCAATTTTAGTAGCTGCCGACCTTCCGCCAGACACACATTAATACCGGGGAAAAATAAATAATTACTGGGCAGTAAAAATAACTACTGGGCGGTAGTTAAACGACAGTTTGACTTTAAAGGACACAATGTTGCAGCTTTTTTAAGAATACGGGCCCTGATCGCCTTAAGCTCCTTGGCTGGTGCCAAGGAGCTGGCGGTGACAGAAATAATCTCCCTTAAAACTAACCTGTAATGGATTACAGAATCTGTTTTCAACTAGTTATAATCTTACCTTTCCTTGTTTTCCTGTCCGCAATGGCAGAGGAAACTAATGGAAGATATCCGTGTACAGGGAACAGTGTTAGTGTTTTGCAGTGGAACTGCAGAGCCATAAATACTGCCCTTTCCCAGCTCATGAGACTGATTCAGGAAAAACATTTTGATGTGTTGGCCTTGCAAAGTCTCAAAGTACACTACACAAAACTCCCCGTGTTCGAGGGCTATCACTATCCCCCGGTGATAGACTTGACAAACAAGGGGACACATATCCAGGTTGCCGTCACATTAGAAAAGGAATAATTTATAAACCAATACCCTCAGTGGTTAAACCTATAGCTAAGTGTAAGGCCTGCGTCGTGGAAATCTCCCTCAAAAGACAGCGGAGACTTAACCTTGTTAATGTCTACTACCCAGCTGGCTGCCCGGGAGCAGACACCACGGCGTGGGTAAGAAAACTAGAATCTACTAAATGTAACTGGCTGGTAGTCGGCGATTTTAATGACCATGACCGGCTATGGAACACAGATAAACAGATTGACCAACGCTATATTAACCATAGTCAATTAGCATTAAATATTACTGACTCAGATATGGTCGTGCTAAACGACGGCTCAATAACAAGAATACCAGACCGAAGTAATAATCGGCCCTCTGCTATTGATCTCACGTTGGCAAGTCCAGAGTTGGGGGCGTGCACTGACTGGTGCACCTTCCCTGACACTTTCTTTCTTTATTTGGTGTTTAACGTCGTTTTCAACCACGAAGGTTATATCGCGACGAGGGAAAGGGGGAGATGGGATAGGGGAAAGGGGGGAGATGGGATAGAGCCACTTGTTAATTGTTTCTTGTTCACAAAAGCACTAATCAAAAAATTGCTCCAGGGGCTTGCAACGTAGTACAATATATGACCTTACTGGGAGAATGCAAATTTCCAGTACAAAGGACTAAACATTTCTTACATACTGCTTGACTAATTCCCTGACACGCTGACATCAGATCATTTACCTATTCTTATTAAGGTGAACAACCTGGAGACAGAAAAAGAAGAGCAAAGCCATCAAACTAAATACAACTACTTAAAAGCAGACTGGGCTCGATTCAGACACCTGCTAAGTAATACGAACGCCGAAGAGCTTACCGATCCTGATATTGACGCGCATTACCAAAACATCCGTGATACCATTATCGGAGCGGCAGACGTCAGCATACCCAAAAAACAAAGTAACCGCGGTAGTAACTTCCCCTCAAAGTCTACCTCTTGGTGGAATGGGGACTGTGACGCCGCGATTGCAGAAAAAAGGTTCTTTACCCGCAGATATCTCTCCGTCAGCGATGCAGCCAACGATAGGCTAATGAAGGAGTCCCAGTCAAATTGCAATGCTACTATAGCAGCTGCTAAACTCAAAGACTGGGAGCGCTTCATAGCCGAGGAAAGGCTCAGCTACAGAGACACGAATGAAGTCTGGAATAAAATAACTAAATATAAAAAACGCCTTAGCACCACTGAACAACCCTTAAAAATTGGTCAAACCCTTACAAAAAATAACCAGGAACAAGAAGAGCAAACGCTCGATCGAGTCACTTTCGCAGTTCTGAATATTATATGAGGCATCAGATGGACAGGAAGAAATTGCTATTCACAACACAATACAGATGTAAATAATTTGATGTAAAGAATAATCCTATAAAGTTTGAATCAAATCCGATGAATAGTTTCAGAGATATGATATTTCAATTTTTTTCCTTCAAGACATACCTGTGACCTTGAAAAAGGTCAAAGGTCACCAAAGCAGACGTCAAAGTGTAGAGGTCACTGGGAGTCACGTTCACATAAAATTTGAGCCCGGTCACTTTTATAGTTTCCGAGAAAAGCCCAACGTTAAGTTGTGTGTTGCCGAACAGAAAAGGCTAGTTATCTCCCTTGTTTTTCTGATAACGTTCGTAAAAGGCTACAGATGTAAATACTTTGATGTAAAGAATAATCCTACAAAGTTTCAATCACATCCGATGAACTTTGTCAAAGATATAAAATGTCTAATTTTTCCTTTGACGCTGACCTGTGACCTTGAAAAAGGTCAAAGGTCAACGAAACCATCGTTAAAGTGTAGAGGTCATTGGAGGTCACGACTAAACAAAATATGAGCCGGATCGCTTTGATAGTTTCCGAGAAAAGTCCAACGTTAAGGTGGTGTCTACGGACGGCCGGCCGGCCGGCCGGCCGGACAGACTAACACTGACCGATTACATAGAGTCACTTTTTCTCAAGTGACTCAAAAAGCTGACACTTCAGCATCTACGTTTGCAAAAGCAAGCCAAACAAGGTATTTAAGTGCAAACGCGCAACAGTACAGAACAGACCAGGAGTCGGGATATCAGCACCCACGCTGTAATAATAACATGCCTGTCAATATTATACTTAGTGTTAAGGAAACAACAAATGCCATTAGACAAATTAAATCTGTCAAAAATGACCCGATCTCATATCAGATGATCAAACAGATAGCTTTCTGAAAATCTTAACCAACATTTTTAACACGTGTTGGGCAAAAAACCAAATCCTGCTCGAGTGGAAGGAAGCCCAAGTGGTAGCACTTTTCAAACATGGCAAACGAAAGGACTTACCAGAGAGCTACAGACCCATTTCCCTAACCCCACACCTAGGGAAAATATATGAAAGAGTTGTTCAACGGAGACAATATTTCCTAGATAAAAACAATATTACTGTATGCCAAGCCGGATTCTGAAAGGGCCTGACTCTTGCAATGATCTTTCTTTCTTTATTTGGTGTTTAACGTCGTTTTCAACCACGAAGGTTATATCGCGACGGCTTGCACTGATCACGCTATCAGCTTTGTCGAGAGAATAAAAAAGACTCTCTCCTATAAAAAGCAGGCACTACTGGGCACCTCCTTTGATGTGAAGGGAGCTTACGATAGTGTATTTTGTTTGTTTATTTGTTGCTTAACGTCCAGCCGACTACGCAGAGCCATATCAGGACGAGGAAGGGGGGGATGAAGGGGGCCACTTGTCAAGCGATTCCTGTTTACAAATGCACTAACCCATTACTTGTGTCCCAGCAGGCTTTAGTAAAACTAAATTAATACCTACTGGAAGATTACCAGTTTCCAGTATGTTAAAATAGGCTTAACCTATCTACTGCTGGACTTACATCAGAACACTAACAGATTAAACTATACATGAATCGCGAGACAAGCGGCAAGAGAAGAGATTTTTGGAAAAAATACAGGTGAATGAGCAAGAAGGCAGAAAAAAGAAAAGAATTCATGAAGGAAAAGAGAGCAAGACAGGAAAGAGGAACCAAAAATCTACCTAACAGCAAACTGGAAAGCTCCTGCGGTTCCAAAAACAGGAGGGGCCTTTAATTTCATAACCGCAGTGCCCCACTGCGGGACGATAGTGTATGGCACGCCAGACTGCTACACAAATTATCAAATATTGGATTATCTGGGAATATTTATTTTATTAAAGATTTCATTACTAACAGAACCTTGAATGTAAAAAAGGCGGCTCTGCCCTCTCTGCGTCTCACAAGCTGGACATGGGGGTACCCCAGGGTAGCATTATCGCCCCGACCCTCTTCAGCATCATGCTTTATGATATACATGTAGACAAGGACTGGTGGACGTGGTATGCTGACGATCTCGCCCTCCTTGATAACAAAAAACCAATGGCCAAAATGACATACGTCAAAAATCATGTTGACATGGCGGAATACCAGCAGAAGGTGGACCAGCTGAGTCACTATATGCACAATAACGGGTTTACTCTGGCACCCGAAAAAACAGTCTTCTTTGTTGCCAGTAAGCAGAAGTTTATCCTTGACAAATGTTCTATACAAGTCAACGGAAGTCAAATTAAACCCAGCCCCCATGTTAAGTTTTTGGGCGTAACTGTAGATCGCCTACCTACATGGCGAGCACACATTATTAACCTGAACTCTAAAGCTAAAAAACCCACTAAACATAATTAAAATACTGTCCTCTGAGCCGTGGGCCTGTGGTCAGAAGATGCTAGTTAACTCAGATCGCGGCTCACCTACGGACAGGAATGTTTTTTTCTCAGCCAGTGCATCTAGGCTGGCCAGACTGCAAGCAACGGAGTGCAGAGCGTTAAAAATTGCACTCGGCCTTCCACGCTGGACTAGCAACAAAAAAGTCTACCGTGAGGCAGACTGGCTTAGCCTTAGCAACTACCGTAGATTACACTGCGCGCGCTATTACGCACGCGCCCGTTCTGTGCCAAACACGGTCACTGATGTGCTCGACAACCTTTCCAAGGAGTACCCAAACCTATGTACTGCTAATCGTATCAGTAAAAACAGAAATTTAAAACCCCAGCCCATAATAGATTATATATCCCCCTTATTAAAACAATGTAATATTGACGTAAATTGTAACTAAGTACCTGTGTCCCCGTACCCCCCCCTCCCCCCTGGTTGCTGGAGACTCCCTAGTTTCACTGGAGCTAGGGGCGAAGATTAGTAACAAAGTAACAAAGTCTCCTCCTGGCGACTATGGCCAAGGAAATAATACAAATTTTTCACATTTTTTACATGTCTTTACAGACGGCTCAAAGCTGGATGACGGAAGAGTGGGCTGTGCCTTTGTTATCCCGTCCCTAAAAATAACTAAGAAGTACAGACTAAATAATTAAGTTTCAATTTTCACTGCTGAGCTTTTTGCCATACTCATGGCGCTCACCTTTATAAATGACCTTATTGTAACCCCACACCATGTTGTGATTTTATCTGACTCTTTATCGTTCTTTATTTGGTGTTTAACGTCGTTTTCAACCACGAAGGTTATATCGCGACGGGGAAAGGGGGGAGATGGGATAGAGCCACTTGTTAATTGTTTCTTGTTCACAAAAGCACTAATCCAAAAATTGCTCCAGGGGCTTGCAACGTAGTACAATATATTACCTTAATGGGAGAATGCAAGTTTCCAGTACAAAGGAAACTCATCGGTTTAGAGCACGTCTTTGACCAGTGTCCGGAAAATGTACCCTATTTCCTAAATCTACACAAACACATGTCAACCTATAAATTGACACCTCAACAATACTTAATTAAACATAGCGAGCTCGGCTGGTCACATACCCTATTGCTATGCAGGCTCAGACCCACACACTCACGAGGGAGTGGTATACATATTTTAAACAAATAACCACACCTGTACGTCTCCCACCATAACAATACCGCAAGGCCTACTAACACTCTCCCATCTCCCCCGGCCCTGGTGTTTAGTTGAGGCCCCCATTGCGGTACAGACAGCTCTGTCAGATCATGACAAACCCGCGTGGCAGTCTCTTTTTGTTCGTTTGCTTGTTTGCTTAACGCCCAGCCGACCACGAAGGGCCATATCAGGGCGGTGCTGCTTTGACATATAACGTGCGCCACACACAAGACAGAAGTCGTAGCACAGGCTTCATGTCTCACCCAGTCACATTATTCTGACACCGGACCAACCAGTCCTAGCACTAACCCCATTATGCCAAACGCCAGGCGGAGCAGCCACTAAATTGCCAATTTTGAAGTCTTAGGTATGACCCGGCCGGGGTTCGAACCCACGACCTCCCGACCACGGGGCGGACGCCTTACCACTAGGCCAACCGTGCCGCATAAGGTTGTCGCGATACCTGCCATGTACGGATGCAGACTGCAGAGGTCGAGCGGTCATCAGAGATGGCGTCTTCAGAGTCACCAACCCTCACTCGGACCGCTTCCAGACAACCACTTCAAGATACAAGGTACGGTTAACATGGTTAAAATCTTTTTTTTTTACTATGTGCTGGTATCTCGCCAACCACCAATGAAGGAGTCAATACAATTTTTGAAAAATCCTGTTACTAATTTGAAACACGACGAGTACCAAAAATGCTGGAGCAGTTCTCCAATAACTAAAGAGCAAAACAAAGTGTGCAAAGGTTTTCAATTAACTGCATTTCTTTATTATTGTGTCTACATTTTTACTCAACACTTCCTTGATGTTGAATTCAAATGATCTCTGGTTTTGCTATCCCACCTGTCCAAAGATGACCGGATTTTTCAGCTGTTTTGGGCGTCTCACGCATGTCTTGGTTGTTCGTGCACAGAAAAATCGCGGGAAATTTGGAAACAGAGCTGATTGCGTCAATTTTTTTTATAAAGAGCTGGTGTGGCCCTTCTAGACTTCTGGTGAACCGAGAGAAAACATTGTTTTGAACAACTTCTACAAATATTGTCGCATTTAGGTACTTTGTTTGGTGTTTAACGTCGTTTTAAACCATTCAAGGTCATATAGCGACGGGCATTTAGGTACGTTAACGCTGAATCGCACTGATCCGAAATGGGGGCCCTATGAGGATTTCCGTGATCCTCCCTATCATTGGCGTTCTTGTTTTTCAGACACATCGTACATGAAACAAAAAGCCGAAGCATCCTCGTCATCGTTGAGATATTTATGACGCCACTATGCCAGAAAGTGGTGTACTGGCATTTACCTTCAGGAGAATGGAGAGCACGATGCAAGTCTTTAATTGCTATTTTAACGTTTGTCGCTTAAAGTCTGTCCGCATAGTGTTGCCTTGCCTACTTGTCCAGTTTTTATGTGCATTGTCTTTGATGTTTGCACCCGTCTGTCTTTGTCTCGTCTGAATGAACGAGCGGGGGGGGGGGGGGGGGGGGGGGAACAGTGTTTTTAGCTGCAGCTTTTTGGCAGAGCTCCCGTTAAAACTCGTCAAATTTGAGGAGCCTGAGTGCCCACCTCCCTCCTTTCTTTCTTTATTTGGTGTTTAACGTCGTTTTCAACCATTCAAGGTTATATCGCGACGGGGGAAGGGGGGAGATGGGATAGGGGAAAGGGGGGAGATGGGATAGAGCCACTTGTTAATTGTTTCTTGTTCACAAAAGCACTAATCAAATAATTGCTCCAGGGGCTTGCAACGTAGTACTCCTTTTCGCTATCTTCCCAGCCATGTAGTGGTACCCCCCCCCCCCCCCTAGATACCTTATCCCAACTAATGTTGTTTTTTTTTAAAGCGTCGTGTCACAGGCCAAAGGCATCACAGCCAGTCCGGTTAAGCCCCTTTTATAACTTTTTACCAAAATTTCAACAAGTTTGTTTACCAAGCACCAAGAGCATTTTTACAGGTGGTCTCATCCTCATTGTTCATTCACCTCACGGTCCTCGGACTCGACTTCGCAGAGCGAGGCAGTCCCCCCATACTCTCCCCTGTTAACACTTCATCCCTCATCCTCCATCTTTTAAAAAAAAAATTTATATTATTTTTATATTTGTTTTTTTGTTTTTGTTTGTTGTTGTTGCTTGGTTTGTCTGTTGACGTGTGTGCCCTGTTGTGTGCCTGATGTTTCTTGAATGAGTAGTGGGTACAGACCACTTGATTTTAATTATACTCTGGTGGCAAATTTGCCACTAGACCTCCAAACGTGGAGCTTTGGCTCACCAATGGCCATGTTAAACGACTCAGAGTCGCCGGAGTCGCCGGACAACAGCATGGCGTCCCCCCACCACCACGTTCCGTTTTCACGGGAGGGAGATGGAGAGGATAACTGACTTTTCCCCGTGTTTGTCCTCTCCGTCCAAGAGATTGGGCTCACCCGGGGACGACCTAACGGAGGGGGCTGGGGCCCCCGACCTGCCTGCTTCCGGGACCAAACCCCCTGGGGAGAAGGCCCCGGATCTGTCGGTCTGGGTGTTCCAACCCCCCCCCCCCCAAAAAAAAAAAAAAGATAAGAAAAACTGCACACAGGGGGACACCACTAGTGGTACCGCCAACGTGCAGAGCACCTCTTCCCAAACCATCACTGAAAAGGCTGGGCCCGAGGAGGCATCTGCTCCCAAGGCACCTGCTCCCAAGGGCTCAACCCAAAACACAGCCAACATAAAAAACCAAGCCCACCAAAACAATCAGACATGGGCGCCAGAAAAAAAATCTTTAAAAAAAACAAAACAAGCCCTCCACCAGAGTTTCTGTTTCCCCGTCATCGTTGAGGACACGAAGAGCGGACCAGCCACACTCCTTGGGGTGGGGTTGGGACGTTTCGAGGTCCTCAGCGCGGCAGTGGGGGAGATCCTCTCGGTGAGAGGCATTTCTAATAACAAGTTTTTGGTCGGCTGCACAAGTGCCAAGCAGCAGACCAGGCTGGCAGCCCTTACCGATCTGGGGAGAATCGGGGTCAACTGTGTTGCCAAAGATAAGCATCAAAATCAGAATCCGCACTGCGAGTACCTCCTTGAGAAGGGCCCCACAGCATTGAAATTCTTGACCAGGCTCAAGAACAGGGACAGTAACCCCTCTACCGCTGTTCGCCTGTGCTTCAGGGCGGCGGTACTCCCAGAGAGTGTTGTGCTCGAGGGGGAGCTGTACGGGGTGGAGCCCTATCCCTGCCCCGTAAAACACTGCACCAAATGCAGCAGACTCGGCCACCTGAAGACACAGTGCCGATCTAAGGTTCCTACCTGTGCACACTGTGCCACTCGTGGGCATGACGGTCACGGGTGCGAAAAATCAAGAGCTTACGTCAACTGCAAGGGCGACCATTCCGCTGCCTACCAGGGGTGCCCCGAGTATAGAGTGCGGGCTGCGGCAAACAGGATCCGTGCCGCGGCCTATATCCCTTACTCGGAGGCCCTGAACAGAGCGCGCAAGGTCGCCCTCAACAATATCGAGGCCCGTGTGGCCCAGGTACCTCGGGGTAACAACGGGACGACTTCTGGAGGACGCAGCAGCCCCTCGGGAGTCGCCCCACCTCTACCCCAAAACGGACTTATAAAAATGTGGTGGTGGCCAAAAAAGTCGGGGACCCAGGGGATTTGGGACCGGATCCATCCTCGGCCATTAAGGCCCCACCCGGTTGTGTCATTACTGACGAAGGCGGCCCCAAACCAAACAAGTCCGGTCCCGAGCGTCTGCCCCGGGTGACCAAAAAAAGACAGCAGTTAACCAGAGTGTGGCCCCCTCGCCCACCGACGCCGACGTCGACACCATTGTCAATAAGGTGATGCGGCGGGTCGAGGAGGGCCTCCATGAGAAAGTACGTCTCGAGCGGGCCAAGGCCGAAAGGGAGCTCACTCGGGACGTGCTCCAAAAAATAAATGGACAGCGGCAGCCGGGGGAGGAGAGAGGACTCCAGGGCTTCCTGAAAAAGTGTCGCACATTTATGTGGGACGCCAGGGACAAACAAAGCCCGGGGGCCCTCATCGACTCCCTGACTGCCGTGTACCAAAGATTCACGGGAGATACCACCCCCTCCGTCGCGCCGGACGGTGCACTCATTGCACTCAGCTCTCTGGCCGGCGCGAAGGAACTGACTATTAAGGAAATGCTAACATGTAAGGCAGCCCTATAATGGACTGCAACGCTAAACGACTAACTTTTTTGTTTTGCTTCATATTTGTCTTCCTGTTTTTAATGGCAGAGGAGGCTCCAAGAGCAAACAAACAGACCAAAAATATCAGCGTCCTGCAGTGGAACTGCAGGGCGATAAGTACATCCATAATCCATCTTTCTTTTCTTTCTTTCTTTATTTGGTGTTTAACGTCGTTTTTAACCACGAAGGTTATATCTTTCTTTATTTGGTGTTTAACGTCGTTTTCAACAACGAAGGTTATATCGCGACGGGGAAAAGGGGGGGGGGGGGGAGATGGGATAGAGCCACTTGTTAATTGTTTCTTGTTCACAAAAGCACTAATCAAAAAATTGCTCCAGGGGCTTGCAAAGTAGTACAATATATTACCTTACTGGGAGAATTCTTTCTTTATTTCTTTATTTGGTGTTTAACGTCGTTTTCAACCACGAAGGTTATATCGCGACGGGGAGAGGGGATAGAGCCACTTGTCAATTGTTTCTTGTTCACAAAAGCACTAATCAAAAATTTGCTCCAAGGGCTTGCAACGTAGTACAATATATTACCTTACTGGGAGAATGCAAGTTTCCAGTACAAAGGACTTAACATTTCTTACATACTGCTTGACTAAAATCTTTACAAACATTGACTATTTTCTATACAAGAAACACTTGAGGGTAAAAGGAGAAACAGAATCCGTTAGTCGCCTCTTACGACATGCTGGGGGGCATCGGGTAAATTCTTCCCCCTAACCCGCGGGGGGTCTTAATCCAACTAACCAAATTACTGGCAGAAAAACATTTTGACGTCCTGGCCTTACAAAGCTTAAAATGTTTGTATACTAAATTACCGGAACTCGAGGGTTATTATCCCCCCGTTATTGACCTGACGAACAGGGCCTCACACATCAAGGTAGCCACTTATATAAAACAGGGAATTAAATTCACCCCTACTTCATCTATTGTCACAAGCTCCAAGAGCTGTAATACCTGCGCCGTGGAGATAGCCCTGCGGGACCAGAGGAAACTTACAGTAGTTAACGTTTACTATCCGACTGGCTGCCCGGGGCTGGATACCACGTCGTGGCTTAAGTCTATTTGTTGCGAGACTACTGGATGGCTGGTCGTCGGCGACTTCAATTGTTTGTTTGTTTATTTGTTGCTTAACGTCCAGCCGACTACGCAGAGCCATATCAGGACGAGGAAGGGGGGGATGAAGGGGGCCACTTGTCAAGCGATTCCTGTTTACAAATGCACTAACCCATTACTTGTGTCCCAGCAGGCTTTAGTAAAACTAAATTAATACCTACTGGAAGATTACCAGTTTCCAGTATGTTAAAATAGGCTTAACCTATCTACTGCTGGACTTACATCAGAACACTAACAGATTAAACTATACATGAATCGCGAGACAAGCGGCAAGAGATTTTTGGAAAAAATACAGGTGAATGAGCAAGAAGGCAGAAAAAAGAAAAGAATTCATGAAGAAAAAGAGAGCATGACAGGAAAGAGGAACCAAAAATCTACCTAACAGCAAACTAGAAAGCTCCTGCGGTTCCAAAAACAGGAGGGGCCTTTAATTTCATAACCGCAGTGCCCCACTGCGGGAGGCGACTTCAATGACCACGACCGCCTCTGGAACTCGGACAAGCAAGCAACCATTCGCTGTCAGAGCAAACTTGCTGCAAACCTGCTTGATTCGAATCTTATTCTCTTAAACGACGGGTCTGCCACGAGGATTCCCGATATAGCAACGGGAATTCCGAGTGCCATAGACCTGTCGTTTGTCAGCCCGGAGATGGGGGCCTGCACCGATTGGTGTACGCTCCCTGACTCACTTAACTCTGATCATCTCTATATCCTTATTGATATTGACAAGGTGGAAGCGGAAGGGGAGGAGAGAGACAGGTCCCCTAAGTACAACTATCCTAAAGCAGACTGCAATTATTTCAGAGCCCTGCTGGAGGAGAGTTGTGCAACTGACCTCTTCTCCCCCGACGTCGACACGTATGACAGCATTCGCACGCGTATCCTGGGAGCGGCGGACGTCAGCATACCTAAAAAAAGCTAACGGCAACGGTTGCACCCGTTTCCAACAGGCTAGCTGGTGGAACGAAGAGTGTGACGTTGCAATTAAAGACAAGCGCTTCTTCACCCGAAAATACCCACAGAACAGTAATCAGTTGTACCATAAACTAATGAAACAGAGACGGAATGTAACCGCATCCTAGCCTCTGCAAAACTTAAAAACTTGGAGCGCTTTTGCTCCGAAGAAACTCATACCTTTAAAGACACCACTAAAAGTCTGGACTAAAATTAGACAGTTTAAACGGCGCCGTACTACGCCCGATATGCCGCTCAAAGTAGGCCAGCGCCTTTCTTTCTTTCTTTATTTGGTGTTTGACGTCGTTTTCAACCGTTCAAGGTTATATCGCAACGGGAAAAGGGGGGAGAGGGGATAGAGCCACTTGTTAATTGTTCACAAAAGCACTAATCAAAAAATTGCTCCAGGGGCTTGCAACGTAGTACAATATATGACCTTACTGGGAGAATGCAAGTTTCCAGTACAAAGGACGTAACATTTCTTACATACTTGCTTGACTAAAATCTTTACAAACATTGACTATATTCTATACAAGAAACACTTAACAAGGGTAAAAGGAGAAACAGAATCCGTTAGTCGCCTCTTACGACATGCTGGTGAGCATCGGGTAAATTCTTCCCCCTAACCCGCGGGGGGTGGCCAGCGCCTGACTGCCAACAACTTGGAGAAAGCAGAGGTGCTGGCCGAAACGTTCGCCCGGGCTAGTCAGAGCCGGTTTCTTAATTTTGAGACTCTACAGCACCGTACTGAACAGGAGGCGGGGTTTCGACACCCCGCCTGTGATAACCAACTACCTGTTAATAGCGAGTTCCGGCTTACGGAACTGGCTACTGTTATTAGACAAATCAGGTCGAAAATTCTCCTTAACTTTTATAACTTTTGCTGGGCCACCGACCAACTCCCCTCCATGTGAAAGGAAGCCCATGACAAGCATTCTCAAAAACGGTAAACCGGGCGACTTGCCTACCAGTTATAGACCCATCTCCCTTACACCCCACCTGGGGAAGATCTATGAAAGACTTGTCCACAGAAGACTTGAGTTTTATCTTAACAAAAAGAACATCATTCCTAAATGTCAGGCCGGCTTCAGAAAGAGCCGGTCCTGCACTGACCATATTGTACATTTTGTTGAAAGGGTAAGGAAGACGCTAGCCCACAGAAAGCACTCCCTTCTGGGAACCTTTTTTCGACGTTAAAGGTGCATACGACAGCGTATGGCACAACAGACTTTCACAAAAATTAACCAACATTGGCCTCTGGTCATATTTACCAATTTATTAATTCCTTCATTTCTAAACGTAAAATGGATGTCAAAGTCGGCTCTGCCCTCTCTGCGTCCCACGAGCTGGACATGGGAGTACCACAGGGGAGTATTATAGCCCCGTCCCTGTTCAGCATCATGTTGTACGACATAGACAGTGTGGACGTGGGGGGGGGGGGGGGAACCGTCCTACTCTATGCTGACGACCTCGCCCTCCTGGATACCAAAAAGCCGACACTTGGTGGTCCCCATAACAAAGGAGAGGTCTCCATGACAAGCTTTCAAACTAAAATCGATAATCTATGTAAATATGTGACCCTCCACCACGGAATGAGTCGCATGTCACCTTTGCATGATTTTCATATTTGTACATTTTCCTAAAGAGTTTTTTATGCTCTATCCAGTGGTGAAAACTGTTTTAGAAAAGAGCGAAAACTGTTTGAGTTATAAGCCTGTGACTAAGGTGATCCTCACGCTGTTACCATACACTCTCCGGACTTATATCAAGCCTAGCGCAGAACCGCGCGAAGTGACATGCGACTCATTTCGTGGTAGAGGGTCACATATATGGAATTAAACGGCTTTGTATCCAGGCAGGCTTCCAAAAGGGTCGCTCCTGTAGACACGACGTAGTACGGCTAGTTGAAAAAAAAGAAAAACAACTCTCAGCAGTAAAAGTAAATCCTTATTAACTATATTTTTTGACGTGAAGAAGGCACACGACACCGTATGGTACGCCCGCCTACTCACTAAAATTCAGCGGCTCGGAATTACAGGCCACATGTATAACTTTGTTAAAGCATTTACTACAGGTAGAACCATGTAAGTCATTCTTTCTTTCTTTATTTGGTGTTTTACGTCGTTTTCAACCACGAAGGTTATATCGCGACGGGGAAAGGGGGAGATGTGAGAGCCACTTGTCAATTGTTTCTTGTTCACAAAAGCACTAATCAAACATTTGCTCCAGGGGCTTGCAACGTAGTACAATATATGACCTTACTGGGAGAATTCTTTCTTTCTTTATTTGGTGTTTAACGTCGTTAACAACCGTTCAAGGTTATATCGCGACGGGGAAAGAGGGGGGATGGGATCACTTGTTAAATGTTTCTTGTTCACAAAAGCACTAATCAAAAAATTTCTCCAGGGGCTTGCAACGTAGTACAATATGACCTTACTGGGAGAATGCAAGTTTCCAGTACAAAGGACTTAACATTTCTTACATACTGCTTGACTAAAATCTTTACAAACATTGACTATATTCTATACAAGAAACACTTATGGGTAAAAGGAGAAACAGAATCCGTTAGTCGCCTCTTACGACATGCTGGGGAGCATCGGGTAAATTCTTCCCCCTAACCCGCGGGGGGATACTGGGAGAATGCAAGTTTCCAGTAGTACAAAGGACTTAACATTTCTTACATGCTTGACTAAAATCTTTACAAAAATTGACTATATTCTATACAAGAAACACTTAACAAGGGTAAAAGGAGAAACAGATGCTGGGGAGCATCGGGTAAATTCTTCGCCCTAACCTGCGGGGGGTCCATGCAAGTCAAAATAGGCGAGGGCTGTTTTAATGCGATCACTGACTCTCGCTATCCGTATTGTCAATAACAGAAGAGTTAATTATTAAAAATTCACACCCTCTAGAAATGGGGGTACCCCAGGGTAGTATTGTCGCTCCTTTTTTTTCAGCGTCATGCTACACGATATAAACCTAGTTTGTTTGTTTGCTTAACGCCCAGCTGACCACGAAGGGCCATATCAGGGCGGTGCTGCTTTGACATATAACTGTGCCACACACAAGACAGAAGTCGCAGCACAGGCTTCATGTCTCACCCAGTCACATTATTCTGACACCGGATCAACCAGTCCTTGCACTAACCCCATAATGCCAGACGCCAGGCGGAGCAGCCACTATATTGCTAATTTTAAAGTCTTTGGTATGACCCGGCCGGGGTTCGAACCCACGACCTCCCGATCACGGGGCGGACGCCTTACAACTAGGCCTTTTCTTTCTTTCTTTATCTTTCTTTATTTGGTGTTTAACGTCTTTTCAACCGTTCAAGGTTATATCACGACGGGTACAACTAGGCCAACCGTGCCGGTCCGTCACTGGGTGGACGCCGGAGATTTTAATGAACATAGCAGACTCTGGCACCCTAGTGAAACCAGACCAAATAACCTACACTGTAAACTGGAAGACAATATAACCAACTCTGAATTATGCATTCAAAACGATGGCAGTATCTTTCTTTATTTGGTGTTTAACGTCGTTTTCAACCACGAAGGTTATATCGCGACGGGGAAAGGGGGGGGGGAGGAGATGGGATAGAGCCACTTGTTAATTGTTTCTTGTTCACAAAAGCACTAATAAAAAAATTGCTCCAGGGGCTTGCAACGTAGTACAATATAATACCTTACTGGGAGAATGCAAGTTTCCAGTACAAAGGACTTAACATTTATTACATACTGCTTGACTAAAATCTTTACAAACATTGACTTTATTCTATACAAGAAACACTAAAGGGTAAAAGGAGAAACAAAATCCGTTAGTCGCCTCTTACGACATGCTGTGGAGCATCGGGTCAATTCTTTCTCGTCCCAACCAATATGGGACTCCCCCTAACCCGCGGGGAGCGTATATGAAAATCAGGCCTATGCATATATGCAAATCAAGGTGGTTGGTGGTGGTTGTTTGTTTTTAAGCGTCCCTTCAACCGATGTACAACGCAGGACTGATGCCAGTTTGTTTCCTTTCTCAGTTACACCAAGAGGAAGAAGGGGTGAGCCTTAGTCACCTGGTGGGTTGCTCAACAGCAGAGCATAATACCGTTCTGTTATTCAAAATGTCTGCTTTCAAAAGCTGTCCATGCATGTTCAGCTAATTACTGATCAACACCCTCTCAGCAACTGAGGCTATTGTAGGGGGTGACTGGGTAAACTCTACGAGAGAATCGTTAAATATTTGGTACCCGTTTGTTAAATATTTATAATCGCAAAATGTAGGTAAAAGTCAAACCAGGCAAGGCTCATCCACGCCAAATTGCCATTGCGGCCTACGCCGCCTGTTGACCCTCAAGGTCACCACCCTCGCATGCCCGTGACAGCCTGGATCGGAGGAGATTCGTGAACGTGCCGAAGCCATCCGGCTGAAAGAGGGTCAATGTCCATACTTCAGGAGGGCCTCTCCGCCAGGACCATATTGAAGAGGTTGAGACCTGCACGCCCATGGAAGAGCCAGCAGCCCATGGGTTGTTGACCCGTGCGGCAAGGAGAGAGCGGCAGTTGCTTATACTTGTCTGGAAAACAAATGCCTTTGTCCTGACTCCGGAAAAAAGGTTTCTTTGTAGCCAGCCGACAGCACAGTTCTTACATCCAAAACGTTTTATCACTATCAATTATAAAATCATAAACCCGATTAATACGTCAAGTTTTTTGGCGTGACATTGAAAAAAAGTCATGGACGGTCCACGTTGAAAACCTAGTCCTCAAGGCTAACCGTGTGTGAAGGAAATCACAAATAACATTAACAGGCAAAGTTGATAGTGATAGCCTCCACGCTTTGAGAGCGCTAACCAGAGATAATAGAGTGACGTAGTGAAGTGTGGTGCACGGATTGTAAATTCAGCTCACTGAACGAGAGAGTTGATGTTGTGAATCGCAAGGAAGATATCGTTACTTAACCACTGTCCAGCGACAGGGAGGGGGGTTGTCACAGGAATCGACCGGGAGAAAGGAAGCCCGAGTAGAGCACTTAACAGGTAAATAGAATAAGCATTTGAATACCGTTAGTCGAATCGACTAACACTGTAACTTTAAACATAGCAGACAGATATCTAAGACAAGATGTCCGCTATTTATGTTGTGCATTGCGTCGTGTAACCGGTCGTAAAGGAAGGTAGCGACCAGATGACAGAATGAAGGATCTGAGAAGCCGCCGGAATATTACGCCTTTAGACTCGCATAGCTGAGATTCGACGGGATTTCTAGAAGCTAGTGCACGGTTATTTTTGTCCGTAGAGTTGGACCATAGTGGTCACAGGGCGGTAGAAACTGAGTAGACCGAGGTCACCAGTAGAAGGAAGTAGTATTTTTGTTTGTTTGTTTGCTTAACGCCCAGCCGACCACGAAGGGCCATATCAGGGCGGTGCGCCACACACAAGACAGAAGTCGCAGCACAGGAGAAGGAAGTAGTCATAAAAATACATTTCCTAGTGAACAGCAATAGAAGCTGTGTAATTCTGTGTATGACCAGAATTAAAATATGTCTACAATATCTTAATTACTTAAGAGATAATGAATATTTAGTAGACAGAGCAGACAGTGTTTTAAGTCTGCCGTAGTAGAAACTAACTGGTTTTTGTTGACTACACACGAGCCGTGAGTAGATACCTGTAAACTAGATATCGTGTGCCTGTGAGTCCACGGACTGTTTTTGTAGTTTTATACCTCAGTAAAGGGTAGAGAGTTTTGTCATTGCAATTGTGTACGAGATTGTCATCTCGAGTTGTTTTTTTGCCAACAAAACTGTGAGTACTGGATTTTTGAGTACTTAACCTTTATGTTCATGATTGTGTGTATTTGTGTGTATGATGTCATAACCATATAATACAGTGGAGGGAACGTACCTTTGGCGTTGTGTTTGATAAGTGTACAGAAATCACTTTTTCATATCTTATCGATTACATTTTTAATCATTAAAAAAAAGTGGCTCTGAATTTTACCTTATAATTCAATTGATATACATAATCAAGTAATTGCACCCATGATTGACATTTAATTAACTTCTACTGGTAACGTTTCAAAAAGTGCACAAACTTCACCCCATCCTCCTCCTATCCCCTTAAAGGGCCTTTCCGACTGATATCCTCACTTTTTATGTCACATTAAAATTCATGTCCTAAAATAGCATTTGTATGCATCTTCCTCGTTGTACCGTTGTCAACGACAACACCTGCTCAGCAACTGCGGCTATAGTAGAGTGACAAACTCGGTCACCCCTCAACTACCCCCCCCCCCCCCCCCTCCCCCCCCCCCCCTCCCCCGCATCATCTCTGGCTCACGAAAGTCAGTCGTGTGCCAGGCCCACTGCACAGAGGAAGTCATCTTTCTTTATTTGGTGTTTAACGTCGTTTTCAACCACGAAGGTTATATCGCGACGGGGAAAGGGGGGGGAGATGGGATAGAGCCACTAGTCAATTGTTTCTTGTTCACAAAAGCACTAATCAAAAATTTGCTCCAGGGGCTTGCAATTCGCAACGTAGTACAATATATTACCTTACTGGGAGAATGCAAGTTTCCAGTAGGCCCCTACAAAGGACTTAACATTTCTTACATACTGCTTGACTAAAATCTTTACAAAAATTGACTATATTCTATACAAGAAACACTTAAGGGTAAAAGGAGAAACAGAACCCGTTAGTCGCCTCTTACGACATGCTGGGGAGCATCGGGTAAATTCTTCCCCCTAAACCGCAGGGGGTAGAGGAAGTCATTTATTCTCTGAAATACACCAAACATAATAGATAAACACTCAGGACATTTAGACAAGCCGGGTTCTTACATTCGTTTGATGTTTTTTGACTTCTCCAGTGCTTTTAATACCATTCAGCCACATTTAATGGCAGACAAGCTTTGTAAGATGAATGTTCCAGCTTCCACCATTATCTGGATCATGGACTATTTGACGAAGAGGCCTCAGTTTGTGAAAATGGGAGATAACCTAGTGTCTGACACTGTGTGCACGAACACAGGCGCCCCACAGGGCACAGTTCTCTCTCCTTTTCTTTTTTCTTTGTATACAGCTGATTTTAGTACTTCTGGCGACTCATGCCCCATGGCAAAGTTTGCCGATGACACTGGACTGGTTGGACTAATGACTGACGATGACGACTCTGACTACAGGCGGGAGGTAGATAAGTTTGTTGGTTGGTGTGATGATAATTATTTAGAACTCAATGTAGGCAAGACCAAGGAAATGATTATGGACAATAGGAGGAAGGAACATGTACATGGGTATATAGTGATTAAGGGGGAGGTTGTAGAGAAAGTTGAGCAGTATAAGTATTTGGGAATAATCATAGATAATAAGTTGACATGGAAGCCCAATATTGATGCTATTGTGAAGAAGCTCCACTCCCGCCTGTACTTTGAGAAAACTCAGATCTTTTAATGTTAGACAAGAGATTCTCCAGATGTTTTATACTTCAACCTGCAATAGTGTGCTGTACTTTGGATCCGTGTGTTGGAGTGGCAGCATCAGCAAGCAGGACAGGGATAGATTAGAGAAGTTTATTAAGAAAGCAGGTGGGGTAGTTGGGAGGAAGCAGGACACTAGTCTTTTGCATCAACGCAGGAACGACGACTGACTGACAGGCTACAGAAGATTTTGACCGATGACACGCACCCACTCAGACCTGAACTTGACAGCAGACGGATAGACAGAAGCTTAAGATTTAGACAGCCATACACAAGAACCACACGCTACAGAAACTCATTCATTCCATCTGCAATTCACATCTTCAACTCTCAGGCGGGGTGCTAGGTGCTGGTGCTGTCGCTCTGACAACGGCATAATCTTTACATCCTTTTATCAGTTGTTTTTCTCTGTTGTTAGTTATATTGACTTATAGGATACAAATGTGAGAAGATAATGTGGTTAAAGTGTGATAAGGTGATAATGTGATATAATTTTTAAACAGGCAATGCATTGCTTCTATTTGTAGGCTTATCTTAGTAAGTGTGTGGGTACAATGTTTGCGTGTAACGATATATAATTTATGAGGACAAAGTGTTTGAATTTCAGGTAATTGCCTTTTTTGATGTTTTAACAATACAATGGCAAATCTGCACCCCAATCCAGGTTTTTGGTAAATATGAAAGTCTGCTTTCCGATCCAGGATTTTAAGGAACTCCCAGAGTTCATAGGTCACTTCCGCCCACAACTTAGATTGAGAAAGCAGTTTGTAACCCAGCTCTGAAATATTTTCGTTTCTGTTGGCGTTTTCTCGGTTGGTCAGAGTTGAGTATCATTTTGTTGTTTTATTGTTGCTAGTTGGTAGAAGTAGTGTATTTGTACAACTTTTTTCCTGTCAGGAAAATTCGTTTCTTGTTACATTTGGGTGTGTTTGAGTCTGGCACTGTCAGTAGCACTGACCTAGTTTGAACTGAAGTGACGCTAAGAATGGCGTGGCCCCGAACAGTGTCTGTTGATTTTGAACCGAGGCGAAACTGGTCGAAGATTCTGATATCTGGTCACTCCTTTGCCAGAAGATTGAGCGAGTTTCTCATTCAGGACAAGGGAGTTTCGACGAACTTTAGACTGGGAGAGTGTGAGCTCGATATTTTTGGAAAGGGGGGGTTGAAATTCCAAGACTGGGCTAGGAATCTGGGTCACACGATAGCGTCTTTTGGGAAGCCAGAACTGATCATCATGATGATAGGAGATAATGATATTTCTTTTGGGTGTTCTGCGGAGGAGATTTCCTCTCAGATTCTGGCTTTTCTGCCATTGATCCAAGGGAGATTTGGGTTGCAGAATGTCATTTTGTGTCAGCTGATGCCTCGTTTTCCTTCCAAGAGGTACAGTTTTAATCCCGAGGACAATGCCTCTGCCAAAGAGGTGAACAAACTACTCAGACAGGGCACAGCACATCTCAAGAATGTCTTGTTTTGGGAACACGACTTTATATTCTTTCCCGAAGACAGTGAAGTAAAATACCAGCAGCTGAAGAACAACTTTTTGGCGGATGGGGTGCACCTGGCACCATCAGGCCATAGCAGGCTCTATAAATCACTAAGAAAGGCAATTACACACAGTCGAGTTTTCCTGTAAGCAGACATTTCAGGGGAATTGAGCAGCTGTAAGAGAAAGCAATTTGTCTGTCTGTTTCTAGTATTTCAGAGAGGTTTTTCTGGAATTTGTTCTTGATGGTATTAAAAGTAGGGGATATGTTTGCTTTTGTTTTGATAGACTTGTACATGTATTGTATGTCAAAAAGGAATAATGTGGCGCCTTTGAGAATCCAAACGTTGGTTTGGTGGAGGTACTATGGGTCACATGGTCTGTTCCTTTTTTGTGGTTTGGAACTTGTACATGTATTTTACATCACAAAGGGATAATGTGGCGCCTTGGAGAATCCAAAACACTTTGTTTTGGTGGAGGTACCTTGGGTCACATGGTCTGTTCCTTTGTTGTTTTGTAAACTTGCACATGTACTGTACGTCAAGGAATAATGTGGCGCCTTAGAGAATCTGAAACGCTTGTTTTGGGGGAGGTACTTTGGGTCACATGGTCTGTTCCTTCTTTTTTGTTTTGTTAACTTGTACATGTACTGTACGTCGAAGGAATAATGTGGCGCCTTAGAGAATCCAAGACTTTTTGTTTTGGTGGAGGTACTATGGGTCACATGGTCTGTTCCTTTCTTTTTGTTTTGTTAACTTGTACGTGTACTGTACGTCAAAGGAATAATGTGGCGCCTTAGAGAATCCAAGACACTTTGTTTTGGTAGAGGTACTTTGGGTCACATGGTCTGTTCCTTTTTTGGACAGTAAAGTCTTTGCCTTTGCAGTGAATCAGGAGGGTGCTTTGGTTATTAACAGGTGGCGTCGCAGTGAATCCTGAATGTTTGGGTCATCCCAGTTTCAAGGTTGACTATTATTAATGTTGAAATTTTTTAACAGTTTCACCTCCAATTCTGGAGTCGTGCAACATACGCGAGTTGGATTGCCAGAGAAGCAGGGAGGTGATGTTGCTTATTGGCTGAGTTTTCTGATGAGCATTGAAGGTTTTTTCACCAAAATTATATTTGTCCATACAGTACCATGCCACCCAGAAGAGCAGCTTCGCGCCGGGTGACTGAGGTGGTAAGGGCAGCATCAGGTCGGCCAACCCCAAACTCCAGGACTGCAAACCCTACTCCACCACCAGAGAGTGCTCCGTCAGACCTTGCTGCAATTCTGGCTGAAGTCCGGAAGATGGGGGAACGGCAGGAGGTATTCCAGAGGCAGACCCAGGCAGCTATCACAGCGCTCCAGCAGGACAATGCGGCTCTCCAGCAGGAGAACACACGTCTGCGGGGAGCTGCTCCACAGGCAGCAGCTAGCCAGTTCTCAGACATGCCTCCAACCCCCCAGCAGTAGCCTCACTCGTGCGCCACATCACAGGTGAGAGACCCAGCCCAGTGATGAGGGTGGACCTTTTTGTGGACCCAAAACTTAAACAGCGAGTGTGGGCGCACGAGGCCATTGATTTGGCGCTGTTGCTAAAGGGGGGAGAAGGAGACACGGCTTATGATGTGACCATCACAAAATCTCAGGAAGGACCCAGCCTACGCATCAGTGATGCACCTCAGCGGTCTTCCAATCTGACAGAATCCAAATGGATCAAAGCCTGGAACATTTTTTCCTCGATTTACCTGCAGGTATTCCCTGAGTGCGGACAGGGCCTTGCTGTACATTTCCAGCAGGTCCAGCAGCTCATGCAGGAAAGGGGAGATTGGAGGTCCTATGACCGCTCGTTCCGCCGCGCGGTGCAGGAAGGTCTGCAGCAGTGGGGACAAATGAACCCGACGCTGTATGTGAGCGCACGGTTAAAGTTTGTGCACAGTGCGCAGGCAGTTCCCCAACAGCGCGACGGCACTGCACCAGCGGCGGTCAACGTGGGGGGAAAAAAGGTGCAGCCCCCCAGGGGCTATTGCTTTGGTTACCACCTGAAAGCAAAATGCCATACAAAGAAATGCCGCTACAAGCATGCTTGTTTCCAGTGCAACGCAGGGGAACACCCTGCCATCAACTGCGACGCAGTCCAAAACAGGAACAGTCCTTTCCTGCGGAAAACCGAAAAGGGGGTGCCTCAGCTAAAAACTGAGGCAATTCCTACACCAATCAGAGTTGATCGGTTGGCCCACTGGCTGGAGGGGTATGATGGATCAGAGGCGATAATCAAAGGTTTCACTGAGGGTTTCCGTGTTGGTTTTGAGGGGGAGGCTCAGGGCCAGGTGCCAAAAAATTTAAAATCCGCAAGCCAGTTTCCTGAAGTGGTTGAAGAATACATTCAAAAAGAAAAACAAGCGGGTCGCATTTTAGGGCCTTTTGCAGCACCTCCTTTCAAACAATTTCAGTGTTCACCTATTGGCCTTGTAGAAAAGAAAGATAAAGGGAATTTTAGAATGATCCATCATCTCTCCCATCCAGTGGGAAAATCGATCAATGACGGCATTGACCCAGAACGATCATGTTTCTTATGCCAGCATCGACGATGCAATCGGCCTGGTGAGGGGGCTGTGTCCTGGAGCTTTCATGGCTAAGACAGATGTCAAGAAGGCTTTTAGGATTCTGCCCCTTCACCCGGATGATTACCATTTGTTTATGTTTTGTTGGAATGGAGAGTACTATGTTGATCGTGCTGTACAGATGGGGTGCTCTTCCTCATGTCAGATCTTTGAGTCAGTTAGCACAGCCATTGAATGGATAGCTAAAACAAAGCTAGGTGTGAGACGATGACTGTCTATTGCATTGTTGATGTTGCGCGCCTGTTGGGTTGTTTGGGGCTTTTGCACTAATAAGACGCGTGGCAATGTATGATCACGTGAGACCGCGAGACTCGAGAAAGAGCTCAGCAGTCGAGCGGAAACCTTTGTGAAGTAAACACCAAGAACTGACTTCGCTTGCTCGACTCCCTTTTATTGCGTGTGACCAGTTTGACTGAGAAGCATTCAACAACCACCCGAGCATAGAACAACAACACCACAAATGGCGTCGTCGACAGCGGACAGCGGTGAAGCCAGAGACAACACCACAAATGGCGTCGTCGACAGCGGACAGCGGTGAAGCCAGAGACAACACCACGAATGGACAGCGGACAGCGGTTACAGTGAAGCCAGAAACAACAACACCACAAATGGCGTCGTAGCTGTGTAGCTGTGCCAACCAGCGCATAACCCGTTGCGCTGCCAGCGAGGCGAAGTTTTCGACTGCCAGAGTAAAACCTACACCGGTTGCAGTGAAGCCATCGTCCGTCGTGGCTGTGTAGCTGTGCCAACCAGCGCATAACCAGTTGCGCTGCCAGCGAGGCGAAGTTTTCAAGTGCCACGTCGCACGTGAGTTTTCAACTGCCCCAGACAGCGGTTACAGCGAAGGTCGAGTGAGTTGTCCGGCTGACCAGCTGTCGCAGTGTGAACGTGAGGTTCAGAGACCGGCATGGCCAACGAAAGCAACAGTATGATGCAGGTGATTAGAAAATAAACTATGGGTGCAGTATAGAAAGAAAAAACCCCACTATATTTGATTTATTAGTATGACGCAGAGAATGCAGTTAAGAAAGTGAAGATACTGTGATGACCAAGAAATAGTAGATACATTCGTTGGTAAATGATAGATATATAAGTATGTACTGCGTGTAGTGGCAGTAAATGAGAGGGTTGAAGAAAAGAGGCCAGGACTTGCACTACAGCTGGAAGAATTTTTGAATGTGCTGGATAAAAGGGGTGTAATTAGAAATTGTTGTTGGATATAATTATATCATGTTGTGGTTTGCATTGCGGTGCATTGAATAAGTATTGCAATTGTGAAGGGTCTTTGTCAGGTGTTGGCAGTTTACACCGTCAATGTAAGCTACAGGCTCTCGCCGTTTACATGATATTTTTTCCCCCCAAGAAAGGTAGTTACCAGAGTACACTTGGCACATATTTGGACTGCTGATATAACTAGGGATTGTTTTATAAGACATTTTAAAATGAAAGGAGTGCAGGTTAGGTGGAATGATTGATGGTAGGGTGATGCCTGAGTGGACAAGAAATTCTGTGTCATGACATTTTGGGTTGATTGAGATGACATTTTGACTTTGAACAGTCAGACTTGATTTGACTGATTATATTGTATTATTTTGGCATTACTTTTTGATGTTATTTTGAGACTTGAAAATTTTTGCAGAAATTTGTTTGGGTGATAGTTTGGTATTAATTTTTTTTGGAATTTGTGTTAAATATTTGTAGTCATGGAGTCCGCTGGGCAAGAACCAGACACTGTAGTCTTAAAAAGAGGAATTGGAAAAATTGAAGTTAGAAATGTCAGGAAAAAATGTGTACATGAGAAAAAAAAAACATTGTATAAATTCAAAGGCAGAGGGGACGAGAATGTGGTACAGTGGATAGAAGACTGCAAAAGAGTCCTAGAACAAAATGCTGTGAAAGACGTGAAAGGTTTTGTGTTGGAACACCTGAGTGGTGTGGCCGCCAAAGAAGTCAAGTTAAGTGTGGGTAAAGCAGAGGGGGTGGACAAGATTTTCCACGTATTGAGGGAACATTTTTCGGGGGTGGGGTCCTCTCACGAAATACTGGGACAGTTCTATGGTAGACGGCAACGCGCAGATGAAGATGTTCGTGAGTTTTCGTTCGGACTTGGAGATTTACAAGAGAAAGTGCTTGCACTTAAGACATCAGTTTTCCCCAACCCGGATGAGGCTATTAGAGATCAGTTTATAGCTGGAGTCCGAGATACGATCCTGAGGAGAGAGTTAAAGAAAACCGTACAAGAAAAGAAGGGCATGACTTTCGTTGATCTGAGGCAAATCGCCTTACAGTGGAGCATGGATGTACCCCCCTCCCCAACCCCAGTAGTAGAGGCATTTAGGGTAGACGCAGGGCAGGCACCGGACTCCGTCCACCAGGAATGTAGAGTGTGTGTGATGAATAAAAAGTGATTTATGGAGGACATATTTAGTTTTGGTGAAAATGGTGCTCCATATAATTTGTGTTGTTTTTGTAAAGGTGACAGTAAACGGCTGTCACGGTGTGTTATTGGTGCTTTGGTATGAAATTTGTGCTATGTCGTGTGCAAAATGAGAAGATGGGAGGATGGTTTTTCATCAGCATGACACGGTGGCATTGTCTCTGTTTTGGTACAGATGAAGGGGTTATCCTTAGAAAAGAATGAGTTCTTTTTGGGAAATAGGGATATATTTGTAACCATTAATTGGTAGCTTTCGCTATTGTAGTGGATATTGCAAATGGAAGGTCATTGTGCCGTGGTGGAGAGAGTGTCATCGTTTCTTGCATTCAGGTTGAGAATTTGAGAGAAGATGGGAGGATGGTTTTTCATCAGTATGGCACGGTGGCATTGTTTTTGTTTTGGTACAGATGAAGGGGTAATCCTTAGAAAAGAATGCGTTCTTTTTGATAAATGGGATAAATTTGTAACCATTAATGGATAGCTTTCGCTACTATAGTGGGTATTGCAAATGGAAGTTCATTGTGCCGTGGTGGAAAGAGTGTCAGCGTTTCTGCATTCAGGTTGAGAATTGGGAATTCTAGCTGTTATGAATGTAGAAAGATTGTGCAATCCAAGATGTGTAGTCAATTCTGCTTTATTGGAAATTGCATACTTGCCATGTTGATTGAATTGCTGTTTTTCTGCTTTGCATCTCAAGAGAAAAGAAAAGTTTGGATATAGCATGTAAATGTGTGATTAGTAATGTTTAGTGTACGCTGAGAGACTGAAAATTGCAAATGTTAGTTGTTGGTGAGTTTGCGTCTGAGAGAAACGTTTTTATTTATGTGTGGTGTTTTCATATGATGAAAGGGAAGTAACGTTTTTTTGGGTACTTGTATAATGATGAAAGGAAGACATTTGAGAGGAAGAAAAGAACATGACTAATGAAAACACTGTGTTTGTTCAAAATTTTTATGGTAAATAGTTGTAGAGATTATTTGGTCCTTTAGGACAAAGGAATAATGGATACATTTTTAAGATCAATTTTATACCGGATTCTTTGTTTTGTTTTTTTCTTTCTGGAAATTGGTTGTGCTTGTCTGATTTGTCAATGGTGAAGCAACATGGTGTGATCAAAGGGAGATAACCTGTTAGTGTTTTGTTGTGCATTGTGTTGTTTTGGGCTGAACTTGTCAGTTTTTGTTTTGTGTTATTTTCAAGATTTGCTGCTGCAATGGAATCAATGCGTAGTCAAGGCTACATTGTTTTGTGATTGCAGTTTAATTTTGATTGTATGTTTTTGTGTTTTTTCAAGATTTGCTGCTGCAATTAAGTCAATGCGTAGTCAAGGCTACATTGTTTTGTGATTGCAGTTTAGTTTTGATGAGATGTTTTTGTTTGTTTTTTTCCAAGATTTGATGCTGCAATGAAATCAGTGCGTAGTCAAGGCTACATTGTTTTGTGATTGCAGTTTTAATTTTGATGGTATGTTCAAGACACTCTTAAGTGTGCTTGGGTGTTTTTGTATGCAGGGAAAAGAAAAGTTGCTGCCATAGGACAAATTTCGGACAGGTACATTATTTCCTAAACTTTTTTTTATTATATTTTTTTGTTGTGGTGTATGTTCGTTGTTTTTGGGTGGTTGTAACGAAAAGGGTGAATGTATTTGGCCACGACGAACATTTTAGAGAGTAACTTTTTAGCCTAAACGAAAGGCTTAAATGAAATTGACTGGGGATCTTTTTCGTAACTTGGGTTTCAGTGTGATGGTTTTCAGTGTGTAGATATGTTGTCATTTGGCACCCTATGTTTTGGCGAGTGTTGTGCACAGTTTATATTTTTGGATATAGTATGGCTTCCCATTGATGCACCTTACGATTTGTCTTTGTGGTTTTGCCTTACGTTTTGTCTTTAAGAATTGTTTGTGCAAATTGACATAATATTTTGTCGTTGATGACACTTGGTCAACGGCGGGACGCCGTTGCATGTCCCGGGGGGTGTATGTGAGACGATGACTGTCTATTGCATTGTTGATGTTGCGCGCCTGTTGGGTTGTTTGGGGCTTTTGCACTAATAAGACGCGTGGCAATGTATGATCACGTGAGACCGCGAGACTCGAGAAAGAGCTCAGCAGTCGAGCGGAAACCTTTGTGAAGTAAACACCAAGAACTGACTTCGCTTGCTCGACTCCCTTTTATTGCGTGTGACCAGTTTGACTGAGAAGCATTCAACAACCACCCGAGCATAGAACAACAACACCACATAGGCATAAACCTAGTCCATATGTTGGACGATTTCTTTCTTGTTTCTGTGTCAAGAGAAGTGGGTGTTTGTCAATTGAACAAGTTCTTGGCCATGTGCAGTGACATTGGTCTCCCGATGGCCCCTGAAAAGACTTTCTCACCTGACACAACAATGTCTTTTGTAGGCTACGAGATTGATTCCATTGCACAGGAGGTGAGGCTACCTCTGGATAAACTGCAGAAGTGTTCTCAAGAAATTGAGATGCTGCTGCAGCAGTCGAGAGCCACCCTCCGAGAGATTCAGTCAATTGTAGGCCTACTTAATTTCACATGTGCGGTTGTCCTGCCAGGCAGGCCATTTTTGAGAAGACTCATTGATCTGACCATTGGGGTTGCAGCGCCCCATTTCAAGATTCGTTTGACAAAAGGTTCAAAAGAAGATTTGCGGATTTGGTTACAGTTTTTGTTTACACACAACGGCAAATGTCTATTTCTGGATCAGCAGCCAATTTTTTCCCCTGACATTAACTTGTACACTGATGCCTCTGGTTCAGTGGGCTATGGGGCAATTTGTGGATCAGAGTGGTTCCAAGGCGAGTGGAGTGAATGGTGGCAGGGTCAGAACATTACTCTGCTTGAGCTGTATCCAATTGTGGTGGCGATTGAGGCATGGGGTCCAAAGTTAGAAAACAAACAACTTGTTTTGCACACTGATAACATCGCCATTGTAGCAGTTTTGCAGAAACAAACCTCAAAAGAGCCTTTAGTCATGACACTAGTTAGACAAGAAGAGCAAACGCTCGATCGAGTCACTTTCGCAGTTCTGAATATTATATGAGGCATCAGATGGACAGGAAGAAATTGCTATTCACAACACAATACAGATGTAAATAATTTGATGTAAAGAATAATCCTATAAAGTTTGAATCAAATCCGATGAATAGTTTCAGAGATATGATATTTCAATTTTTTTCCTTCAAGACATACCTGTGACCTTGAAAAAGGTCAAAGGTCACCAAAGCAGACGTCAAAGTGTAGAGGTCACTGGGAGTCACGTTCACATAAAATTTGAGCCCGGTCACTTTTATAGTTTCCGAGAAAAGCCCAACGTTAAGTTGTGTGTTGCCGAACAGAAAAGGGTAGTTATCTCCCTTGTTTTTCTGATAACATTCGTAAAAGGCTACAGATGTAAATACTTTGATGTAAAGAATAATCCTACAAAGTTTGAATCACATCCGATGAACTTTGTCAAAGATATAAAATGTCTAATTTTTCCTTTGACGCTGACCTGTGACCTTGAAAAAGGTCAAAGGTCAACGAAACCATCGTTAAAGTGTAGAGGTCATTGGAGGTCACGACTAAACAAAATATGAGCCCGATCGCTTTGATAGTTTCCGAGAAAAGTCCAACGTTAAGGTGGTGTCTACGGACGGCCGGCCGGCCGGCCGGCCGGCCGGCCGGACAGACTAACACTGACCGATTACATAGAGTCACTTTTTCTCAAGTGACTCAAAAACTAGTTTTGCTTTGCCTGAAATATAACCTTGTAGTGTCTGCACAACATGTTCCTGGGGAAAATAATTCCATTGCGGATGCATTGTCTCGATTCCAGATGGAGCGGTTCAGGAATCTGTGTTCTTGGGCGGAGGCGGAAGCGATTTGCATTCCCCCACTTCCAGCTGCGCTCGTCTAGATCAGACTGCCCATAACCTGCTATTTGTTTCGATTTCTGAGGGTACACGTCAAGCCTACCAGCGTACGTGGAGACTGTTTCTTGAATTCCACAGGGAAAATGGTTTAATGTTTGCATTTCCTGCACCAGATATTGTTCTCATTCGTTTTGTGGCTTTCATGCACGAACGAAAGTATGCGTCTAGTTCGATCACATCTGCTGTTTCAGCGATTAGCTTTGTCCACAAAGTGATGGGAGCAAGGGACCCTGCTGAGTCTGTTTTTGTCAGGAAAATATTACAAGGGTGCAAGCGTTTGAGCAGTCCATCTGACACAAGGCTCCCGATTACGGCGCGTATATTGGAGGATGTGATGGAGGCCAGTCGGACAGTTATAACAAGCTTGTATGCAAGTCTTAGATTTAAAGCAATGTGTACTTTGACTTTTCATGCACTGCTCCGAGTGGGTGAAATGACAAATTCACCGAATAACCTCCAAAGAGATGATGTTTATATGGAAACAGATGCTGTTATTCTAACCTTCCGGACGTACAAGCATAGTGGTGGGGCCGTATCCCAACATACCATTAAGGCCTGTTCAAATACTAAGATTTGTGCAGTGGCCATGATGCAGCAGTATCTGCAAATGAGAGGAACACGAACGGGGCCTCTTTTTCTGTCAGATACAGGTGAGGCAGTCCTGCGGTCCAATTTCTGCGCTAATCTGAAATCTGCTTTGCAGCTGAAAGGTTATCCACAGGCACGGTACAATACACATAGTTTTAGGATCGGTGCAGCCACTCATTTAGCCTCACAAGGGGCATCAGATGCGCAAATACGTCATGCAGGGAGATGGGCCTCTAATGCGTTCACCTCTTACGTCCGTATGCACAACATCTAGCAAGAAAAGTTCAATCAGAATTAGTGGGGTTAATGATGCAAATAACCAGCAAGGGTACATTGGGTGACTTGAAGGGTGTCTGCATCAGGTTCTCCAATTGATTAAAAGTAGCTGCTAGTTAGAGGGAAATTTCTTTTTATCGGCTTGCCTACAGTTACAACAAGGAAGGCAGTAGGAAAATTTTGTTTTTTGGGGCCAGCAGATCGTAGGGGTACATTGGGTGACTGAATTGCTGGCATCAACAGGTAGCACCAGAAGTATGGGTTATCTCTTTTTGGCGGTACCAGCAAACAGTAGCTCAAGGCGGATCTTCTGTCTGCTGGTTGGTGGCTTTTACCGCTGCTTATTTTAGAACTGGTACCTTTTTTCACATGTTGATAAACCATTTTTCTTCTTTTTGTATATTGTGTTTGATGTGTCAACCCATTTGAGGGGTTGGGTTTTTACGTTTGTTTTTAGGATGGGAACGATACAAGCAGTGTGCGTTCTAGTCAAACCGTCCACTAATCAGCATTGCAATTTTCCACATGTATTCTTTTTTGTAACTAGTATTACCAAATGGATGTGACAACCCACTTGATGTGTTGTTTTTTTTACCTGTGTGTTTAGTGACTGGAACAACAACCATTATCCTTTCTAGTCAACCAGTGCACTAAACTACATTACCTTTTCACATGTATTTCCATTTTGCATTGTTATTGTTTGATAGTCATTATATGACAACGATCTTTTGCTATGGCAAAAGTAGTCGCTGAAAAATAAATTCAGCGACAGAAACTTCATTCGAGGTTTTGATGTTATGTGTGTGAATCAGAAGATATGGAAGTTTGCTTGAATGAGCGGTCTGTGTGAGATTGTAGTGAGTGACCGATGTGAGTTTTGAGGCAAGCGACTGATGTATGTTCAATGTAAACAGTGTAACATTTTGGTAATGCTTACCAACTTGTTTCTTCTCCAAAAACATTTTGGAACATAAATTGATTTATGGGAAGCATAAATGATGTGAATATGCGATGTGAATGTTGCTACATGCATGGTTGATTGATTGATTAATTGATTGATTTTACAGACACACAGTCAAGCTTGTAATTTCTCTTTTAGAGATGAATAAAGATTATTGTATTGTATTGTATTGTATTGTATTGTAGGACACTGAACGAAGACTAGGCAACACCATGCGTTGAGGACAAAGGAAGTCACTCATTCTCAGAAATACACCAAACATAGATAAACACTCAGTACACTGAACGAAGACAAGGCATCACCATGTGCACAGAACTGCTAAGAAACAAGACAAAGCATGATCATGATGGCGTTTAAAGCTGAGTGGTTGTTTTTAACGTCCCTACAACGTATATAAACTCACGGAATAAAATAACTTAACATGTTTTAAAATTTAATATCTCAAAATCGGAAAAAGTTGCAGGAGAGCGGGGTGGTACGATCATAGAACCATCAATTCCTGAGAAGAGGAAAAACACCGGAATGTTCTCGGTTGCTTAGTTTGTTCACAATTGGTCCTTAAAGACGCATGGTGTCATTTTGGAGTTTACTAGACTGACGCCTAAGCTTGCCGACGCATACGCAATTTGACTTCTTGACGTTCAGTCAGGAGAAGAAAAAAAAACAGTTCACGTCACGTCACGGAGACACTTCCCTCTATTTTTGAACGGTTTCGAGAGTCGGTTCGTTGGGGCGGCACTGCACGTGCAAACATGCAAACTTCCAGCGACGGGTCGTCTCTACTCATCACTACTCACTACCCACCACTACAGTGGCTTTACGATCTACACGGCCACACACCTCCTTTTCCCATTTCCAGATAGTGAGCAGCTTTTGCTGCAAGGTAGGGTGTTTTGACTTGGTACTGCCATTCTACAATTTAGGTTCTACAGTCGACTGGTATAGCTTAGGGTCGTTTTTGGTTAAATCTGTACCATCATTCCAAAACCGTAGCTTGTACTTAGGTGTTCCTCTCCCCAGTAGGTAACATCTCATTTCTCATTATCTTCCCCACCACCCTCATCCCTGTGTCATCGCCATCATTTATTCTCCTTCCTGTTCTCCCTGTTCCTTTTATTGCAAAAAATAAAACGGAAATTTTAGCCTTTAACAGTGTTTAACCGTTTTACGCTTAAAGTTTGTCCGCATAGCGTTGCCTTGCCTATTTGTCCAGTCTCTATGTGCTTTGTCCCTGATGTTTGTATTCGTCTCTGTTTCTGTCCCTGTCTAGTCTCGTCTGTATGAATGAGTGAGCGGGGGGATAGGATTTTTAGCTGTAGTTTTTTAGCAGAACTTCCGTTGAACTCGTCACAGCTGAGAGAGGGGGAGTGGAGCCTGAGTGCCCACCTCCCTCCCCAAAGGGTCATGTCGAGCTTAGACGAGAACAGCTTTGTTTCGGGGAGTGAACAATCACCCAATGAATCACCAATTGGTGAATGGGCGCTCGACCCACTCCACCCCCCGGCCTCGAGAAGGCAGGGGAAAGGAGACAAGGGTGGGAAAAAAACAATCAAACCAACAAAACCCAGACGTGAGTTTCCAACTTGTGGACGCGGACAAAAATAAACCAGAAATACAGACACAAGAAAACATACCAGAAAACTGTGATATGCACGAAGAATCCTTTGTTGACCCCAGAGGCCTCAAAAGAAAACGTAACGATGGGCGGGCCTCACGCGGGTCTAGCTCGGGCTCGGGCTCGGGCACGATGCAAGACTCGGCCACCCACTCCACAAGTAAATCAAATACCACCTCACCGCCCTCGGCGAAGGAAAAACAGCCCGAAAAACATAGGCACCTAGAAAAAAGCAACAACAAAGAATACATAGAACCAAAACCGAAACCTGTACGCAGAAATCTATTCAAAGAAAATCCGATCACACCAGTATTCCTGGAGTACCCGGTGATCCTAGAAGATACCAAAGAGGGCCCCGCCACGTTCAGGGCACTAGGCCTACGTCGATTCAAAACTATTCAGACAGCTGTCTCTCCGTCCCCTGGCGGGCGAGAGATGGGTGGTCGGCTGCAATAGCCAAAATCAACAAAGAAAACTCATCAAAATTACTGACCTAGGTGGGGTCACAATCAAATGCTTCGCCCCGGAGGCCACAACTGAGGGAGTGGTCAAAAAAATCCCTAGAGACCACTCCGAACAAGAAATCCTACGGATGGATATCCGTGTAAATATCAAATCTGAATCTGGCAAAACTGTCCAGAGAGGCCTGGCAGCCATCAAGAAAATTGTCAGACTGAAAAACAAACAAGTCGCGTAAGGCGAAAATACAATATTTAGTCAAGTAGCTGTCGAACTCACAGAATGAAACTGAACGCAATGCACGCTAAGAAGGATAGCACGCTTTTCTGTACCTCTCTTTGTTTTAACTTTCTGAGCGTGTTTTTAATCCAAACATATCATATCTATATGTTTTTGGAATCAGGAACCGACAAGGAATAAGATGAAAGTGTTTTTAAATTGATTTGGACAATTTAATTTTGATAATAATTTTTATATATTTAATTTTCAGAGCTTGTTTTTAATCCGAATATAACATATTTATATGTTTTTGGAATCAGCAAATGATGGAGATAAAGATAAACGTAAATTGGGATCGTTTAATAAATTTTTATTTTTTTTTACAATTTTCAGATTTTTAATGACCAAAGTCATTAATTAATTTTTAAGCCACCAAGCTGAAATGCAATACCGAACCCCGGGCTTCGTCGAAGATTACTTGACCAAAATTTCAACCAATTTGGTTGAAAAATGAGGGCGTGACAGTGCCGCCTCAACTTTCACGAAAAGCCGGATATGACGTCATCAAAGACATTTATCAAAAAAATGAAAAAAACGTTCGGGGATTTCATACCCAGGAACTCTCATGTCAAATTTCATAAAGATCGGTCCAGTAGTTTAGTCTGAATCGCTCTACACACACACACACACACACACACACACACACACACACGCACATACACCACGACCCTCGTTTCGATTCCCCCTCGATGTTAAAATATTTAGTCAAAACTTGACTAAATATAAAAAGGAGAAATCTCTGAAGCAATTAAAATTACCTTCAGAACGGCTGTCCTGCCGGACAGCGTGACCCTCGAGGGGGAGGAGCTTCCCCTCGAGGCGTTTGCCTGCCCAGTCCGACGCTGCGGGCGGTGCAGCCGCTTTGGACATAGTGGTCCCCAGTGCCGGGCCAAAACAAAGACCTGCGCCAGATGTGGTGGCAGGGACCACGAAATGACAGGGGGGTGCGATCGAGAAAGACACTGTGTAAACTGCCATGGAAATCACTCCGCCGCTTACATGGGATGCCCGGAGTACAGGGTAAGGCTGAGAGCAAACACGATCCGCTCTCAGTCTTACATACCTTACTCTGAGGCAATCCAGCGCGCAAGAAAAGAGATTATAAACGAGAAACAGGAAAAAGAAGAAAGACAGACACGGGACTCTCCCGAGCAAAAAGATAGTTTCTGGAAGACACAAACACATAACCAAGTTACCTCCACCCCCGCGGAGGGGTATGCAAAGGCGCTCAGGCGCACACGGCTGGGGGAAACCCGACAACCTCTCCCACCACCCATACATAGACAGACAACTTTAAACAAGTCAAAAAGCCACGTGCCGCACATACCTAAGCAGATAGCTATAAATAAGTCCAACAGCCACGTGCTGCGAACACAACGCACACACGCAGAGCAAACACAGACAAACCAAATCCCCGCATCCTCAGACACTATGGAAAAAGCAATAGACCACACATACACCCGAGTGATGCGGAAAGTAGAAAGCAGCATCACAGAAATCCTCAGGGCAGAAAATTTAAAAACTGAAAGGGAATTAGCCACAGCAATATTACAGAAGCAAGAAAACGAAAAACAACAAGAACCCACTACAAACACCTCAGACGGCGAGGCCACCGAGTTCGTACAGATGTGCCTCAGTTTCATGATAGCGGCCAGACAACAACAGAACCCAGGCTTTCTAATTAAATCTATTGAAGACGTTTACTTCTCTCTGACAAAAAAACCGGTAATACATACTACACCAGACAATAAACAACTGGCACTGGGTGCACTGGCTGGAAGCAAGGAGCTCAGTGCCCTAGAAATTCAAGACATTGGAAATAATGCATAATAACCAACATCGAATAGTTCAGGGCAATATGCTCTATAAAGCGCAATTATTAATTATGGTTCTAGTGTCCTTAATGGCAGGAAAAACAGGAATAAATAAGACACACGGAGGAACTAACCTCAGAGTCCTCCAGTGGAACTGTCGAAGTCTAAATAAAAACGTCCCACAACTTAAACACTTCCTAACCGAAAATAACTGTGATGTGCTATGCATACAATCTACCCGAGCTTACTATAACAAACTCCCAAACCTGGAGGGATTTTACTACCCACCTATCATAGACCTAAAAAACAAAGGCAAAATAATTCAAGTAGTCACGTATATAAAGTGCAGCCTGATATACGAAATAATAAAGTCACCTGTACCACAAAACCCTCTCGTTCACTCCTGTGCCGTACAGATCCCATCCAAAAACGGCAAAAAAATAAACATAGTTAACGTATATTATCCCAAGGGATGCAAAACAGACGAAGATTCCAAATGGCTAGTGGACCTAAAAGTAGGTCCGGCACACTGGATGATACCGGGCGACTTTAACGATCACCACAACATGTGGGACTCAAGAGTGATAAACAAGTTTAGTAACCTAGCAGAAAACATAACATACTCAAACTTACAATTACTAAACGACGGCTCTATCACACGTATACCGGATACAAATACATGTAAACATAACCCCTCAGCTATAGATCTATCTCTGATTAGTTCGGAATGTTTTTTAAATACAGACTGGACACTATTCCCGGATACACTACAGTCGGACCACCTGGTAATAGTGATTGACCTGTATAACTGTAACCCAGGACAAGAAAGTAATGAGAAAAAAGTAGAGTATAATTATAACATAGCGGTTTGTTTGTTTGTTTGTTTAACGCCCAGCCGACCACGAAGGGCCATATCAGGGCGGTGCTGCTTTGACATATAACGTGCGCCACACACAAGACAGAAGTCGCAGCACAGGCTTCATGTCTCACCCAGTCACATTATTCTGACACCGGACCAACCAGTCCTAGCACTAACCCCATAATGCCAGACGCCATTCCGTGAGTATATATACGTATATATATTTGTGACCGATGCGATTTGTTTCATTATCTCAGTTTACAATTTGGTCTCGTTTTGTATGGCTAGTTTCCCTTAGGTGGCTATGAAAGATGGTGAAACAAAGAAATCGAAAGCCCACTCCGCCTCGTGAAAACAGTTCGCCTCACTGTCTCAGATCTCGCCAGGCATTCAACTTGGGTTCAGAGCATCCCTCCATTTGGTCACATACCAAAAATCAACACTGACTGCCTGCTGTGGTGACCTGAAACGGTTTTTGGCTCACGTAAGTGTAGCCTATGCGATGATAAACTTTGTCTGTCTGTGCGTGCGTGCGTGCGTGCGTGCGTGCGTGTGTGTGTGTGTGATAGAAACTTTAACATTTCCGAGTCTATGGATAAAGCTCGCATAAGAAGATTACGTCTCGGTCAAAAGTGTTTGACGTGTGTGATAGAAACTATTTGAAGACGTCACATTATGACGTAAGAGGGTTAGACGTCACGCAAAGGAATTACTGAAAGTCTCGGTCATTGTTATTGTGAGCGGGCCGAGACTACTTGGCAGATCCAGGGTCTCGCTTTCTTGCACAGTTTCACCTATGCTTACTGTGTGTGTGTGTGTGTGTGTGTGTGTGTGTGTGTGTGTGTGTGTGTGTGTGTGTGTGTGTGTATGTGTGTGTGTGTGTGTGTGTGTGTGTGTGTTACTGTGTGTATGTGTGACGGAGTGATTGAGTTTGTGTTACTGTTTGTCGATTTCTTACGTGAGCCTTGAAGGCTTTGCCTCTTGTTTACCAACTGATTTCCCAAAAAGGCAACATTTCCTTTCACATTAATTCTTTAAAAAAAATACCAGTGCGCACCTAGGTTCATTTTGAGTATGTGACCAAGTGGAGGGAAGGTCTAATCCAATGTAAAAGCCTGACCAGAACCGAGTCAATGAGGCGAATTGTTTTCACGATGCTGAGATTGTTTTTTGTATTTTGTTTGCTTAACGCCCAGCCGACCACGAAGGGCCATATCAGGGCGGTGCTGCTTTGACATTTAACGTGTGCCACACACAAGACAGAAGTCGCAGCACAGGCTTCATGTCTCATCCAGTCACATTATTCTGACACCGGACCAACCAGTCCTAGCACTAACCCCATAATGCCAGACGCCAGGCGGAGCAGCCACTAGATTGCCAATTTTAAAGTCTCACTGGGCGGACGCCTTACCACTGGGCCACCGTGTTGCGGTACGATGCTGAGTGGGTCTTTTATTTCCTAAAAAGAATCAACAAGTCGCGTAAGGCGAAAATACAACATTTAGTCAAGTAGCTGTCGAACTCACAGAATGAAACTGAACGCAATTCAATGCAGCAAGACCGTGTACTCGTAGCATCGTCAGTCCACTGCTCACGGCAAAGGCAGTGACATTGACAAGAAGAGCGGGGTAGTAGTTGCGCTGAGAATGATAGCACGCTTTTCTGTACCTTTCTTCGTTTTAACTTTCTGAGCGTGTTTCTATATGTTTTTGGAATCAGGAACCGACAAGGAATAAGGTGAAAGTGTTTTTAAATTGATTTCGGCAAATTAATTTTGATAATAATTTTTATATATTTAATTTTCAGAGCTTGTTTTTAATCCAAATATAACATATTTATATGTTTTCGGAATCAGCAACTTATGGAGAATAAGATGAACGTAAATTTGGATCATTTTATACAAAAAATAATTTTTTTACAATTTTCAGATTTTTAATGACCAAAGTCATTAATTAATTTTTAAGCCACCAAGCTGAAATGCAATACCGAAGTCCGGGCTTCGTCGAAGATAACTTGACCAAAATTTCAACCAATTTGGTTGAAAAATGAGGGCGTGACAGTGCCGCCTCAACTTTCACGAAAAGCCGGATATGACGTCATCAAAGACATCAAAAAAATGAAAAAAACGTATGGGGATATCATACCCAGGAACTCTCATGTCAAATTTCATAAAGATCGGTCCAGTAGTTTAGTCTGAATCGCTCTACACACACACACACATACACCACAACCCTCGTCTCGATTCCCCCCTCTACGTTAAAACATTTAGTCAAAACTTGACTAAATGTAAAAACCGATCGAACCCTGATTCAGCCAAATTTAAGAGGTACGATCAGGGGATGGGAATGGCGAAAAGCATGATAATACTGCTTGTCCAATAACAATTGAGAATTAGTACTTTGCTTCTTGTAATTCAAAAGTTTCTGTTAAATGGAAAGTATAGAAGAAAAGGTTCGTTTCCAATGATAATACAAAAACAATTATAGTGGGTTATTTATGTATTTATTTTTTTATTGAAGTTTGTTTTTGATTATTTTACACAGGCTAGGCGCATGTCACATGTGTTCCAATCAGGTCGTACATTTCCTTGCAAAGTCCACAACAAATTTGTTTTCCTTACTTCCTGAATGGTCAATTTGGTTTTGGGGTTTTGGAGGGAAAAAAAGGATTGGTCGGGGAAGCAGAACCATTGAATTTTGTCTTGTCCCAGTGAAAGAAGTCTATTTTTCTCTACCTGCAAAATCAAATGTTATTGCTATATTCCGTTTTCACTATATTTATTTTTACAATAACTGCATGAGACACCGGGTCTACAGAAGTTGCTTGTTCATTCCAATGCTTGTTATTCTCTCACATGCAAGGAGATTGGTTACGCATAACTCATTTACTCTATTGCACATGTCATATGCATTAAGAGAGCTTACTTCCCCTTGTTTTTCAGATCCTAAAATAGCTCTCTGCTTTGTTAAAAACTCGTTGCATTGATTAACATTTGCTAATAATCAAACTTGGTTGAAGTTACAGGCAACATTCTCAATCATTTTTGGACAGACTTTAAAAGTGGTCTATGAAAACCTCACCAGTGGAGGGAAATACAACTGCAGCTCCTCAGATTTTGGAACAAAGTGCACAGTGATGACATTCAGTCTAACTTCACCTAAATCACTATAAACAACAGCTTTACCACTTAAACGCCACCTACCTGTCACGGAGCGCAGCTTTTTTGCCCAAAGATGTGAAGGAGACACCGTCACCATCATGGAGCGAACAGCCACCACCGCACAGCACCGTCACTGAAGCGTTCAGTCACTCAGGGTGAGGATTCACAGACCTGTCCGCCCACCGCCGATGTCGTGGTCACAGTGTCACATGGAAAGTCACAGATCACAGTCACAGATCAGAGCTCGGGTCAGTCACAGATCACCTGCGCCTGGCGCTCGCCCGACAGTGTTGTGACCGTGAAGGTGTACCGACGTCCGACGCACCAAAACGGAGCCCTGTCGTCGTCCGTTCCTCTGTGGCGGAGGCCACACCACAATGACAGCCGGAGTTGCCTCGTGCACCTCAGTCCTCCAGTCAAACAGAATGCCTGCAACAAATTAACTCCATCGTAAACTGCTGCTACAATCAAACCTTGGGGATGGGATGGGGAGGTGCACAACTCTCTGTATTGTGTTTGCTTGTTTGGGCGATATCAGGGCGGTGCTGCTTTGACATATAACGTGCGCCACACACAAGACAGAAGTCGCAGCACAGGCTTCATGTCTCACCCAGTCACATTATTCCGACACCGGACCAACCAGTCCTAGCACTAACCCCATAATGCCAGACGCCAGGCGGAGCAGCCACTAGATTGCCAATTTTAAAGTCTTAGGTATGACCCGGCCGGGGTTCGAACCCACGACCTCCCGATCACTGCGCGGACGCCTTACCACTAGGCCACCGTGTTGCGGTAACTCTCTGTATCGCATCATTATTCTCCACAGCAACTCAGTAACAGGCAGGTTTTTTTTCCCTGCTGTAATCTAACCCTCTGACTTTTTGCATAACTTCCTATTTCATGCATAAAGTAATTTGAATTGCCATTTGAGTTACTACATAGATACGTGTTTTTTTCTTACATGGGATTTAGAACAAAAACATTGGCGAGGCCATTTCAAAAACGAATGCCAGCAAAAGCGAGACCAAAACAATGGCAACCGAAGGCATGCCTTTTCTGCGACCAACGAAACAAATGTTGAACTTTAGCGTTGTAAATTCATAGCTCAAAATTCATTGGCATTGTTGACCTACTTTTGATACGAGTCACTAAGATCAAAGCAAAGAATAATTATATAATCGTGAACTTAAATGACAAATTGAGCCCCAAAATAAAGCATAATTAATCAATTTGGTCACTTGATCGAAATAAATCTCTACCCGAGTTGTCTCCCATTACAGAAATCGCCTACGTAAGATCGACAGAGTTTTCTCCCTTCCTGGTTGCGACGACGTTTCCCTTTAAAACCACATACAAAGGGAACGCTTTCGTACATTTCAATCCGGGTAATCCATTCATAACTTGTAACAAATCTTGAACTTTATAATTAGCGTGTTAAATTCATAGTTCATAATTCAGAGGCATTTTAGTCTCCAAATTTGTAGAACCTGCACCTGTAATCATAATTTATTTTAGATCCCTTTTTGTTTGTTTGTTTGCTTAACGCCCAGCCGACCACGAAGGGCCATATCAGGGCGGTGCTGCTTTGACATATAACGTGCGCCACACACAAGACAGAAGTCGCAGCACAGGCTTCATGTCTCACCCAGTCACATTATTCTGACACCGGACCAACCAGTCCTAGCACTTACCCCATAATGCCAGACGCCAGGCGGAGCAGCCACTAGATTGCCAATTAGGTATGACCCGGCCGGGGTTCGAACCCACGACCTCCCGATCACGGGGCGGACGCCTTACCACTAGGCCAACCGTGCCGGTTTTAGATCCCTTTGAAGTTACGGAATGAACTCCGATGAACTGTACGAATGCATTTCGTTTACATGGGTCAAAGAAGGAATTATCCGTATGAGCGGACAAGGGAGACAACTCTTTCGTGTAAATGATGTCCCATGGTTGACAACGTACGCTACTTTTGGTGCATTTTCGTCGATTGAACAACCAAATTAATTAATTGTGCTTAAGTTAGGAGCTCAATCCGTCAATTAATTTCATGACAAATGTTCTTTGGCTTGCTTACATGGACTTGTATTAAAAATAAGTAAAGAATGTCACTGGATTCTGAGCTATGAATTTAACACGCTAAACTGAGT